>NC_139633.1:8762556-8812556 GCF_964638095.1 Poromitra crassiceps | reverse complement strand
CTTTCTCCTTTACTCGCCAAGTTAGCTGCCTGACAAGTGGCAACCGCCTCAGTCATTTCAGTAATTGGTTGAGCAAAACAACACATACGCTAGAGATGAATTTGGGTTGACTACTAGTAGGCAGTGACGCTAGCTAGTTGTAGGCCTAGCTAATTGAGGAACAAGCTAGCTATCAATTTTCTTGTACAGCAGCTAGCCACACCTGCCTGGGTGTCAGTCACTCGGGAAGGTGTTTGGGCCTAGGAAACGCCACTATTACGTTCATTTTACAGATGCAAAGGATAGTAACACGAGCGTTGCTTTGTTCAATGAATGAATGAATGAATGAACGCCTTTGACAGGCTATAACGTTAGTCGATAAATCACTTGAGGATTTTGATTCTTGCTGGGTCCAGACGGGTGGGGGACGCCGCCGCTCATATTTGCACTGTGGTTTGTTTACTTTACCAGTCACTTTGGCAGGTGACCAAAGTTAGCTGGCTGCCTGGTGGATTGGGGGGGATTTACCAGCTGCTGTGGCCTGTTAGACAAAATAGGTAAATCTCCCAGTCTGGCCCTTTCTGTGTTTTTGTTGAGGATTTAGTCATTGCAGCCAACCTGACCAGTCTCTATTTAAATAGGCTGTGTTGGGGGAGTAAGTACTTCCTTTCTACCTCCTCAGCAGTCAAAGAGGATGTTGGCTCAGCTTGTCGGTGACTAAATACACTAGGCTTTTTTGAGATGCAACCTTTTCAAGAGTGTTGTGTAAAGCCAAGACAAGGAGCTGCCTGTGTGGAGGTTGAAGAGGAAGTGAGACTAGTGTGTGTTAACCACAATAGTTCACTAATACACTTTCATGATCTTAGCCCTGATAGCGGCTGTGCCGTCTTTCTGTCTTTATACTACGGGTGAGAAGGTCATAGCAAACTTAAATGCAATTAAATGACAATTTAGCATTGCTCTTTTCAGTGGCAAACGTAAATATTTAAATGTGACTTAAAATGTTGCCTGAATAATTAGGGTCTATGAGGAAATTCCACCAAAGATTCACTATGCCAAACAGTTTTATAAGATGATGACTTATCAAGCAGTGCTTTCTTTGAATACAATTTCAACAAATAGAATAGCCTGTTAAGGTAAGCAATTCACTTCCACCAACATTTATTCCATCAGAAAAAGAATGAATGTTGAATTATAAAGAGTAAGTTAAAAATTACACATCATGCAGTTGATTTTCATTATTATTATTATTAATAATAAACAATTGCATACTGTATAACTTTTTATAGCATTGTGCTGTAGTTGCACCATACTGTGCCACATAAAGTCCATACACATTCACATTATGGAGCTTATTGCAATGTAGGGTTGATGTTACATTTTGGAAATCAACCCGAACAACGGCTGTTACCAGCAGGGGGTGCTGTCTTGTATAAGGGTGGTGGTAGTGGTGGTGGTTTTTATTAGGGCTTCTGCCTCACAATCATTAACATACTGAAATTACACACCCATTGACATAGTATATTGAAACAGCAGGGAGAAAAAAACAAACCATTTTCAATAAGTACGTAGTAGCATATTACAATGAAATGTAAACCGGGTAGTCAGGTCAGATCTAGTGCAAGATCTTATGAAGAAAGGATTCTGGAATGCTGTTAGTAGTCTGGGGGAAAGATAAGGGGAAAGTGAGAAGATGTGTGAAAACTTATGATGTAAGGCTGCCGTTATGAGTCTTGTGAGGTGAGAACGACCTGTTCTTGCCATCCAGGTCTTATGTTTGTGACCAAAAATAATCTGTCTCATCTGTGTCTCAAGTGTTACTTCATCGCTTCCTCTTTGTTGTGGTCTTCTCTCTCTCTTTCTCTCTCTCTTTCTCTCTGTCTGTCTCTCTCCCTCTCTTCTCTCTCTTGTAGTTTGTCAAGTGTGGCTATGCAGGCTCCAACTTCCCTGAGCACATATTCCCTGCGCTGGTTGGGAGGCCCATCATTCGCTCCACAGCCAAAGTGGGAAACATTGAGATCAAGGTAAGGATTGGCCGGCCCCCCTGAATGTTCCCGCAATTATCACTTTATTTTAGATCCCGACCGATACTGGATTTTTGGGGCCGATACCGATACCGATATATTGGCCGATATTCTTATATTTACACAGTATATTAAAAACAAATTTGTGTGCAATGATCCCTCAAATATCAAACACTTGACAAAGATATGACTTGAGATATGTAATGTAGGCACGATATTTTACAGTTTAACAATAAACTTAATTGCCTAAAATGACATCAATGCAATGAAACCGTAAACTTCACTGGGAATTTAATCATTATAAACAACTAGAAATACAAAAACACAAATATAATAACAAATATATATAACTTGTGTGAAAAAGCATCAAAGGTACACAACGTGCTGTCTATAACTTCAGAAATATCAGCCAACACATCGGCCCATACGGATTAGGGGTGCCGCAAAATAATCGATTAATCGATTAGTCGTCGACACACTCACTAGTCGGAGTGAAAATTACTAATCGACAATTATTTTACTATTTTATTTTTATTTTTTGCGTCTTTCACCGTCAGTCATCCATGCGCTAGTAGAATTCCCAGGGTCACTGAAGGCAACTGCCCCTCCGCCCCCCTCCCCGCACACGGAGGACAGGAGTTGAGAAGTACACAAAGGAGGAGCAACAATGGCCACGCGACAGAAAACTAGCAAAGTTTGGCAATACTTTGATGAAGAAAGAGACAACAAGGTTGTGTGTCGGCTATGTTCTCTCAAGCTTGCATATAACCACTCTACCACTGCAATGAGGACCCACCTTCAGAACAAGCATCTCGACGTAAACTTGCGTGGAGGAGATGATGCGGATATAGCAGGCAGACCAGTATCACAGCTTTTACTGCAGAACCCCGCAGACGATGTGACCCTCGCCGGTCCGAAACGATCACACAACTCCTCGCTGAGATGACTGCCCGCGATATGCTACCACTGTGCTTTGTCGAGGGCGAAGGCTTTCGCAAGTTGATGAACTTTGTCGAGCCCGCATACACCGTGCCGGGGCGCACCTTGATAACATCCAGAGTGGAGGTGAGCCATGGCAAAATGACTGAGTACATTAAACAGCAGTTAGAGGAGGCACAGTGTGTGGCAATAACGTCAGACATCTGGACGTCCATTGCAACAGAAGCATACGTGACAATAACCTGTCATTTCATCAACGAACGTGGACAGCTCTGTAGCTGTGTTCTACAAACCCGCCCCATGGAGGACAGGCATAGCGGTGAAAATCTGGCAGCACACCTGCGAGAAGCAGTCAGTGACTGGAAACTGGAAGAGAAAGTCGTTGCCTGTGTGCACGATAATGCAAATAAATACATGTAATAATTGCATGTTGAATGTTTTGACATAGATTAAATTATGGTCAATTTAGATGGCGTCCTGATTATTATTATTATTAATTTTTTTTATTATTAATTTAATTTTTTTTTTAATTAATTTTTTTTAAAAAATTATTATTTTTTTCTTATATAAGCCGCACCGGACTATAAGCCGCGGGTGTTTTAATGTTTTTTTTTTTTTTTTTTTTTGTGTTTTAATGTTTAATTACCATATGTAAGGGTTCATGCACAGAGGGGATTGTAGAGGAAGCTCCCATTTATTAACATTTCAACAAAACAACATAACACAACACCACCTGTGTTGTTTTTTACAGTGCACACAGTGTCATACAGTGTGGTGAAAAGAGGGCAAGAGAGGAAATTAAAACTTATTATAGTTATATAGGATTTATAGTTAGAAAGAGTGCTAAAAAAGAGAGATGTTTTTTTTTTTTTTTTTTGAAAAAATCCATAGATAAGCCGCACCGTTATATAAGCCGCAGGGGCCAAAAAAGGCAAAAAAACGGGAAAAAAGGTGCGGCTTATAGTCCGGAATTTACGGTAATCGTCTTCAGAATTTAAGGGTAATCGACAGGAAAACTAATCGATAAAGGCATCCCTAATACGGATATATCGGTTATCGGCGGATAATATTGATTGATTGATTGATTGAAACGATTTATTTCAAACAGTTAAAACAATACATAAAGTGAAAAAACCAGTAAACATAACAGTCCAATAGACTTCAGCAAAAGGAAAATATGTAAACTCAAATGTAAAAAACACCGCCGGAAGAAGCCTAGGCTTATCGAGTCCTGCCCCCAAATCATTCATAAACAAATTCATACATCCCTGTATATGCATTTTCCAACTCCACGCTCCTCCACACACGCAGGCTGATATATCGATTGGGCTCTACTTTATTTGGCCGGGTATCCCAGTGAGAAAAGAAAGAAAAAAAGTCTCAATCTCCAGGCGGACCTGGCCAAGAAAGTAGCATCAGTACAAAAATATGAATATAATAAAACAACATATGATATGCACAAATGAGAGAGCAAAGACAATTTCATAATGTAAGCAGTAGCAGCATCACAGCTGCAGGCCCATGGGCAAGCCTATTTACATCTAAATAAATTATTATAAATTAATTAATTAACTGAATCTGGCACAAGATGCTTTAATATTTATTAACAGTGTGGTGTCAGCAACAGAGAGCAGCAGCAGCTCTTTCACATTCCAATAGCTGTGCAGTGACTTCCATGCTGTGGAAGCAAGGCACATAGCGCGTTTCACAATCAGTCAATTCACTTCTGACCTCGGGGACAGATAAGACAAACAAATACTGCGTCCATAAAGAGTATTTTATACTAGTCCAAACAAGCCCCCTTCTCCCATGCATTAGTATCAATGTGAAATACTTGAATACATTAGTTCAGATCAGTTCGGTATCCAAGGCCTAAATGCAAAAACACAAACAAATCACCAGGTGTGATTGTGTTATTTTTGTTATTTTGGAGGACAGATTACAGTTGGCAATTATCTTTTAGCATGCATCCTATCTGTCTTTATCCTGTTCTTTCCAACCCCCCCCCCTTATTTCTTCATTCACATATATATTTTTATATCTACCCTCCTCTTCCATGATTTACCCCTCCTCTCCTCCCTCCTCCCCTCCTCCCCCCTCCCCTCGATGAAGTAGAATGCCCAGAAGATGGTAAGTGCAGGTTGCTGTGTGCCTCCTGTCCTTGCCTGCTATGGAGATTTGATGCTGTGTTTGGACCTCAACTGAAAATGAGCTATTTTTGTGTTTTATTTTGTATTTATTTATTTTTGTCCCCCCGTCTTCTCATTTGTAATCGGTTATGTTTTTCTACTCGCATGACCGTTCCATTCTTCTAACCCCCCCCCACCACACACACACACACACACACACACACACACACACACACACACACACACACACACACACACACACACACACCCACACACACACACACACACAGATTATTCAGTTGATTTGGGGTATGGAGTTTGAGTATTGTTCCCCAAAGAAGAGGCAGGCAGGTAGATGATATAGAGAGCCAAAGTGAAACGTCACTTCCTGCTTCAGCACTGTACCAGAGATTTTCATCCGCCATTTATTTTCCCATAGACATTTCGTAAAATGCGTATAAAAATCGTTTTACTTGGTCAAACCAAACGGTTCAGATATATTCAGAAACAGGAGAGACCACATAACATTTCACTCGGACCAAAACATAAAAAATACTGCGGATTTAAAGAAAATGTTTTTTCGATGTTGTTTTTTTTCCCGAGTGAAATGTTCTATGGTCTCTCCCGATTCTAAATATAGCTGAACCGTTTGGTTTGACCAAGTAAAACTATTTTCATAAGCATTTTACGAAATGTCTATGGGAAAATAAATGGCGGATGAAAGTCTCTGGTACAGTGCTGAAGCAGGAAGTAGGCGGGTCACTTTGCCTCTCTATACACATACACTCTGATAGATAGTCCACACTAATGCAGCCCCTCTCTGATGAATCATAGGCCAGCTGTTATTGATGGGGTGCTAAAAGAGCTTTTGGAGCAGTTCCACTCTCTCCAAGCCACTGCTGTTTCTGCTGGCCCTCCTCGGTCCTCCTGATGCTATTTCGGGCCTTAGAATAATCACAACAGTTTCCAGCTAAAAGGAACGTTTGCGGCAGCTTGAGTGGTTAAAGCCAAACCCTTATTATTCTGTCTAGATGCATTAGAGAGACCTATTAATAGCAGCAGTAGTATGTAAGTGGTATGGATAGGGCATGGCGGGTTCAGAGAATCCCCTTCGACGTCTGCGAGCCTTTCACCTTTTCACAATTACAAGACGTGTAGAGGAAGTGTCCGCAAACCAGGAAGTGGAGCAGACGCCTGAAGACTGGAGACGGAAACACATCTGTTTTTTCTTTCTTTTTTGTGTGTGTTATTTTAAATTGAAACCATATGCAGGCGATGCCAGTGACCGACTGGCGCTCTGTTAATGCCAAAGCACACAGAGTGAACTCATAAAATGGCCGCCCTCCGTAGGCTTTTTGATGTCTCTCTCGGTGGAATGTTATGTGGGATCGCTCGACTGTGTGGCTAACACTAAGCTAACCCAATGGTTGTTTGTTTCCACTGCCAGGCTGGCTGCCTTGCATGCAGCTATAAGATGATGTATTGATTTGGATCTGTGTGGTGTAGCGAGCGGGACGTGAGACTGGTTCCAGCACTGAGTGCATGGAAGCTGCTGTCTTGTTGTTGTGCATGCTGCTGTATAATAGCTGAACACTGAACAACATCAATGCATTTTGCTGTCCTCATTCTTGACAGATGGGTCAGGGGAAAGCTCGGCCATCCACTTAGTCTGCTTTGATATATTCGGTGCAGAGAAAGGCCAAGTTACAGTTACTTGTTTTAGTTGAAAGCAGGGCTTTGAACCGGTTCAAAGAACAAGAACAAAATGGAAACGGAAATGAACGATAAACCAAAAACCGAATCTCGCTCCTCGTTTTTCTTGAACAGAAACATTAATTTTGAAATCCCTATTAAATTGGACACCAAGCCCCTCCTCCTTGCAGTTACTGCGGGTGTGACTATGCTGCTGGTTATGAATCATATGCTGGTTATGAGTCATACAAGCAGCACTTTGTACCAACATTTTTTTTTTTTTTTACCAGACGTCAGGCCAGGGCACCACCAGGACTGTTAATGACTATAATACTGAGGATCAGTGGTCAATGAGTGCTTCACCAGCAACCATATATATATATAGATATAGATATATAGATATATAGATATAGATATATAGATATGTATGTATATAGTGCAATTGCATGGCATTTTCTTTTCATTATGGACTGATGAAAATGCAACGGGTGAACAGTTAAAGTACAAAGAACCCCCAAATCATTGATATTAAAATAAAGTGCACAGACAGCATACCGAGCGAACGTAGCATCCCTGAACCTGGCAGGCTGATTTAGATGGAGCTTAAGTCTTCCTTTACACACAGCTGAGGCAGAGAGGCGCTCACGAGTCACGAGTCTGCATTCAAAGACGGTGATGATGATGCTGTGGTAGGAAGTATCTTAATAACAATAGAGTGCACGTATTCTTGGAGGCGTAACCAGAAATCGCTGCCATTTTGGTTGGTCAGGATGAAAGTGAATGGGGATTTCACGTAAATGCATCAAATAAGGTCTGTGGTTAACAAAACCTTATGGGAGTGCAACATTTGGGTTCAGCAGGATAATCTTCACAAACGTGAATCATTTTTATGACTTTTGGAACGTAAATGTGTGTTTTTTTTTTATGCGATTCTTAGAAAACGCTTCAAATCCCGAAATTCCCCATTCTAAAACCCCATTCACTTTTCCTCTTACGAACCCGGAAGTATACTTCCGGACTCATTCCTGCGGTGCTCTATAGTTGCTGAGCAATCCAGGTTCTATAAGTCAAAGTGCTGCATGACATTAGAAGGAAAACGGATCCTTTCAGTTCAGCGCTCTCTGAGACGGCGCTCGGTAGTCTGAGGGAGCAATGCTTAATACTCCCTCACGATTCATAATTTATTTCAGAACAATCCGTTTCCAAGCCCTGGTTCAAAGTAGCCATCTTCTTCTTGTCCCGGCTTCAATGTGTCTGTCAGTGATGAGTCGCTTGTTGAACTCGCTGTCTGGAACTGGGTTGCAGCACCGTTTCACACAGTAATTAGAACACTCTTTAACAATAAACAGAAAATGACTTCTTACAATGGAAAATCTAATTGTATTGTAATTTAACTGAAGGTATAACTTAATTGTATGTTTTCATTGAAGAAATCAAATGAAGTGTTGTATGATTTGAAAAAGCAGATGCCATGTATAAATGTTAGAGAGAAAATATCTTTGATGATCCTATATAATGCAAAGTATTTGATCAGAATCCCAACCAATACTGCTCCCCACGTCCAGTAACTATCCGGAACAGACCTGGGTATTGAGAAGTTTACGGATGCCCAGTCCTGCTTCCGACTGTTGACCTCTCTGTGTTGACCTTTGACCCCTCTCTGCAGGACCTGATGGTGGGGGACGAGGCCAGCGAGCTGCGCTCCATGCTGGAGGTCAACTACCCCATGGAGAACGGCATCGTGAGGAACTGGGACGACATGAAGCACCTGTGGGACTACACCTTCGGCCCCGAGAAGCTCAACATCGACTCGCGCAACTGCAAGATCCTGTTGACCGAGCCGCCCATGAACCCCACCAAGAACCGCGAGAAGATCATCGAGGTGCGCTGGCATTTGGCCTGTAGAGGGCGATGAACTGAAGAAATGAAGCAGTGTATCTGCGGGGATAGATATTGCACCAGTGAATGGCTACTGCAAAATGGATGCAGTATCTATATCAGAAAGGATATCATATGGGGGAATCACTGAGATACAGGCGTGTCTTACTTAGGTGCTGGGCCTCGAAAGAATATCTTAATATTTTTAGGCTATATCGCGATACACAATCTCTCTCGATATTTTTAAATCTCTCATAAATGCTCGATTTAACCCTTTGATGCATACAATTACACCATTATGATGATGCTAGTAGTCCCTGCAACATAAGTCTGCATCAAAACATTCTTGTTGATACTGTATTTAGTGGTTTCTATTGGAACAATTTTAAACTTGCAAAAAGGGGGAAATCACAACCACGTTAAATTGAACAAAACGGTATTTATTTACTCAAGGGAATTGCACTGCTGCACGTAGGCTTTTAGCATGAACCCAACCAGCCAACAGAAATGCAGTGATGGAAGTTCAATGTTTCTTCCATCATCAGTGACTGTCCATCAGTGTGGTACATCTCTTTTTTCATTGTCCCCTCTTGTCTATAGACGGTTTTAACTTGACAACAAAAACATTCTAAATTGAACCCCCGCTCACTTCCTGTTGCAGTGTTTGCTATGGACATAAAAGAAAAAAACCATTCAAGTGCAGGACTGACCATTCCGTGAAAACCGTGTATACAGCTGAGCAGCGAAAACAAAAGTAACGATGTCGAGTGAATATTTCTGCAGTTTGCCGAATGCTGAGAAAAAGGAAGTGCCGTGGGGTTGCACTCTGGTGAAAACCGTCTATACTGTATTCATAGTGGTTTCTTTTAAACTTTCAAAGAAAAATGAGAATCACAACCAAGTTACATTTAAGATAACTCCGTAACAGTAGGCTTTTAGCAGGCCTGTAATGCTAACTAGACGGCACAGTGGCTCAGTGGGTAGCGCTGTTGCCTCACAGCAAGAAGGTCCCGGGTTCAAACCCGTCCTAGGTCCTTTCTGTGTGGAGTTTGCATGTTCTCCCCGTGTTTGGGTGGGTTTTCTCCGGGTGCTCCGGTTTCCTCCCACCTTCAAAGACATGTACATTATGTTAGGGTTAATACTCCTGTCAGTGCCCCTGACCAAGGCAATGGCAAAATAACTGGGAGTTGGTCCCCGGGCGCTGCTCTGCGGCTGCCCACTGCTCCATAGTTCTAGGAAGGTTCCTAGTAGAGGATGGGTTCAAATGCAGAGGATGAATTTCCCCATGGGGATAAATAAAGGATAACTTAACTTAACTGCCAGGTTCAGAGCCTGGAATTCACTTTGCAAACTAGGGAGGAATTCCCCCCCTTATGTTCTTCAGATAGGGGGGGATTTATATATTTTGGGGGGGATTAGAGAATTAGCTGGCTTTAGGATTATATCTCATTTATATTATATAATTTCACCAGATGAGCAAATGTTGCATTAGGCAACTCATTGTGGGCTATAAACTTTAAAGTAGGCTGTTTTGAGAAGCCCCTTGGTTTCCTCTTCACACTGCAAATGTGCAACTTCTCCCTCACGCTTCCTTTTCACGGCTGCTTTATGAAACAGCATCTGAGTGGAGACTCTTAACGTTGATGTTTTGTAACGTGGGCTGGTGAAGACACGCCACCCTGCATTTGACAACTCCAGCAGCTCATTTCACCCTTATTATGCTCGAGGTATAGTGTGCGCCGTTTCTCCTGAAAACTTTGGGTTTGGGCTTTTTTCCCTTTACATTACCGGTGCTGCTCGTCTAAGGAACGTTAACGTCGTTCTCGTTCTCTGGATCAACGACGACGTTGACGTCACGGGTACTCGGCCTTCGGCGTTAACGTCGTTATCGACATCAGATTCTTCATCATGAATAATGTAAACATCACTGACACTGATGTTACTCCCTTCGGGGTCTGCTGGTGTTATGCTACCGCCTTTATCTTCTGGTCGAGTGTCTGTGACGTCACGTAGCGTGAGAGGGAGAGAGCGAGTCATGCCGGCGGGCGGCGGCTTAGAAACTATGCACGACAATTATACTCGATGTTTACGATAGTCATTTACTACATCCATGTGGCACAAGCCGAGTATATTCGATATCGCCCACCCCTAGTCCTACTGAAAGTACTAAGTAGTAATGTGTCAAGGAAGTGTTGCTCCTCAGTCACCGATTTGATAAAAGAGAGCACAGCCTCTCCATTTTCTTGTAGCACGAACAGATATTTGTTTGGAGAAACAGAAGAAGAAGAACTGGGTTTTTTATCATAGCAGACAAAGAAAGAGCGCCACCTACGGACAGTTTTACAGATTGGCACTTTAAAGCCCAGAAGCACTAGGCTTCTATAATGCATTGTTTGTCAGTAACAAAATAATATCAAACACTTGACAAAGATATGACTTGACACGACTATGTAATGTAGGGAGGATATTTTACAGCTTATCAATCAACTTTATTGTCCAAAATTACATCAATGCAATGAAACCGTAAACTGGGAATTTAATAATTATAAATAACTAGAAATAGAAAATATAACTTGAGTTAAGAAAAAAGATCAAATATACACAACATGCCGTCTATAACTTAAAAAATACAAAATAAAAAAGTATTGGCAAATTGGCAATATCTTCCGATAATATCGGTGGACCGATATATCAGTCGGGCTCTGGTGTCTATCCAGCATGTGAAATGAACAGACCCCAGCAAAAAAATGTTAATACATTTTGTCTGGCTGGTAAATTTGTCTACTCCACCAGCCAATTTGGCAGATATCGAACCATAATTGGGAGTCGCTTTCCTTAAAAAAAAATCTGTTTGTCTGCTAAAACGGAAAACGTGTCTGGTGCTTTCCTGCTTTTATTAGTTTGGTTAATCCACATGCCAAGGCGGTGAATAGATGCCAACACTGTAACTGAGTGATGCTGCTCTGTGCTACAGAGCTCATTGTGTCCACGTCTTTTTGTCCTTTTTGTTTCTCCCCCGTCTCATGCTGTCCTGTCCTCCCTCTCTTGCAGGTGATGTTTGAGACCTACCAGTTTGGAGGCGTCTACATTGCTATTCAAGCCGTGCTGACGTTGTACGCTCAAGGTATGAAGACGGACATTAACAACAAATAAAAAAACAAACCAAACCCGCAACACTGACTACTTTTCCCAAGTCGCAAAAATTGTGCCGTTTCTTCGTAGTTCCACAAATTACGTCGCACGTCAGGGAACATTTTTGAGTTAATGAAGAATGAAATCCTAGAAACTACATAGTAAACTTATTTTTTATACCACTTCACATCATAGCTTGGTAACCAGGGTTATACTATTGTTGTAGAACATTGAAGTTCCAAAATGGCAATGGAACAGTTTTCTACAACAACTATGTAAGTATTTGTCAATAATCAGTAATTCATAATAAATAAGACTTATATAGCGCTTTTCTAAGTACTCAAAGATGCTTAAATTGCCATGAGTTACTCAATTACTGTGTAAGTACCGGTAGTCCCTCTTCACCACCCCCTTAGGTTGTTGCCCGATGGTCGTTCATTGTGATTATCTGATTGTTCTTGTGTCTACTCTGGCAAAAGTATGGTTTCACTGCCACCCCTTGGTCAAATAGTTTTTGCAAAGATGTTTTTTTTAGACTACCTGGATGCCAGATGTCTGGGGGTTCGTCACAATATGGTGAATGGCCGAAAGTGTAGACAATCGCAAGAATGTCAATTTTAGTTTCTGTGACTGACACCTTCACCTGACACTGTCTGAATTGTTCTGATAATGTGTTCTGTCAGGAACAAACAGCCGCGTGCGGCGTCTGTTCACTGCCCTTCGTTTGGTCTCTTAAGTTAATTACCAACCAGTGAGCAGTTATTAAGAGTTAATTGTTGCATTAGATGGCTTATCTTTCCAGTTTGGGTGTGTTTACCCGCCCAACAGGGCTAACAGCCAGTAGCCCAAAGCACACACTGGATCAACTTGCTGCACAAACACAGACACACCTACCTGTGTAGATGATTAACGTGTGTGTGTGTGTGTGTGTGTGTGTGTGTGTGTGTGTGTGTTCGTGTTCTCAGGTCTCCTGACCGGTGTGGTGGTGGACTCAGGTGATGGTGTAACACACATCTGTCCAGTATATGAAGGTTTCAGCCTGCCCCACCTGACGCGGCGCCTGGACATCGCAGGCAGGGACATCACCCGCTACCTCATCAAGGTATCCAGTCACAGGGTCACTAACTGAGACGCGTCCCCAAATTAGACTCTGGCAGCTCACAACAAAACCAACGCCTAACAGAGTGTGTTTGACAAGTAAGAAGGGACACAGCAAATATGAGTTAAGAATGAACGGAGCAAACCAATCCGCTAAAAGAAATGTTCTTCGGTGTACTTCTACACGAGCATACGTGCGTATGTTTGTGGAAGAATCAATCTATTTGACAAAATTCAAATGTTTTGATTACTTCAAAAATGATAGTTTCCAAGCCAAGCCAACTGTATGTTGTGATGTAGCTGTAATGAAATGTAAAGCCGCTACATGTAGCATTGAACACTAATAAATTATTACCACATTCTTAAGTTTGAGAAGTTACATCTACAATACAATATCTGCAATACCACTGGCGTGAGATATGGGGCTAACCACGTTGGTCTTATTTGTTTAGGTTAATTATACACAATTCACAATTAATTTGACAATGACATGTTCTAAACATTGGCGGTCCCCTGTCTCCTGTGTCTGGGTGCAGCTGTTGCTGTTGAGGGGCTACGCCTTCAACCACTCGGCAGACTTTGAGACGGTGCGCATGATGAAGGAGAAGCTGTGCTACGTCGGCTACAACATCGAGCAGGAGCAGAAGCTTGCGCTGGAGACCACCGTGCTGGTGGAGTCATACACGGTAGAGACTCTCTCTCTCTCTCTCTCTCTGGATAAAAAAAATCAGAATTACTTTGCCTTTTTGAAGGGCAATTCCAGCATTTTTGCAAATTTTCTTTACGGTTTCCATCCCTTAAATCAGTAGTCTCTTAAAACAGACGGTTGGCTCTCGCAATTTTCAAATGCTTCCGCCTGAACGTCTGTACTTCGAGCTGGGAAAACTTGGTCAAAACAGAAAGGGAAACTCTGCGTAATAATAATGCGTAGTGATAGGGCGATATCCCGGATGTCCCGCCTAAAGGCAGGTGATTGGAGGGGATGTCCCGCCTAATCCGCTTGTATTTCTCCAATCACAATGCATGGTTTCGAACTTCCTCCGGTCTGAAGCGTTCCCCCCCCCCCAACTTCCTTTCACCAGGCTTTGTGTGCATGAAGTACAGAGTGTTTATGGTGCGTTCACAGAATGTAGAAGAGTCAGTCTGGCTTGAGAGACTATTAAATCAGGGATGCGAATTACCGGTAGTCATCTTTAGGTGACAAATCACCTTTTTCATCCCAAAATAGGAGGATTTCTGAGTGGTTTTATGTCTGCCGTGATATCCGTCACCTTTTTCACTCTCCATGACTTTAGATCCCCATCAAATGCTAATTGAAGCAGTTATTACACGTGTGTGCCACAATTGCAAGTATTCTGAC
This sequence comes from Poromitra crassiceps, assembly GCF_964638095.1. Lineage (NCBI taxonomy): Eukaryota > Metazoa > Chordata > Actinopteri > Beryciformes > Melamphaidae > Poromitra > Poromitra crassiceps. The sequence goes on along the minus strand of NC_139633.1, from coordinate 8,798,325 downwards.
ATGGGTTTTGCCATATCTCTCAGGTTCCTTCACTCCTATTCAGTCCTATTCTACACCTAACCCTAAAACATTCAACAGTAATGTTCTGTGCGGACTTACGTTAGGACCCAAATATAATGTTCTCTGCAGACTTACATGAGGACCCAAATATCTCATTGGGATGAAAGTAGTGGAAAAGGATCTCCAGTGATGTCAGGCAATGCAGGAAATGAGCAAAAGCTGTGCAGTTGTGTTTGTATTTAAAGTGAAAGATGGCCACTGCACTGAAGTGAAGCTGACGTGTTACTCTCTGGTCTGCGGGTTGATTGATTGCTTTAATACCAATACATTAAGTTCATAATGTCATCATCATAATGCGTTTCCAAACCTGTTTTAAAATGGATTTAGAGTGCACTAGCGCCTCCTCCGGTCGGTCGGGGCGCCTGTTCGGGGAGGAAGGCAACTGGTGGGAAATAGCGTGATCCTACAATGTGCTACGTCCTGCCGGTGAAGCTCCCCGCTGTCAGGTGAAAAGAGGCGGCTGGCAACTGCACATGTATGATGTGTCATGGCAAGGCAGCCATTATGGAACTAGGCTTAATTAGAAGTGTGTTGCTGCCCTCACATGGACATTGCTCTCATAACCCAGTGCTCAGATGGTTTCCTTCTTCCCCATGTTTAACACAAGCAGTCTGTTGCTGGATTGTTTGTTTGTTTTGACCTTAGTTTATTTGCAACCCACAGAATCAGTGATTTAAAAAAGTAGAAAATATTAAAAGACGGGAAGAAATGCAATTATGCAGCTGGGATTAAAATATGGAAATAATATCTTCCCTAAAAAAAAAAGGTGAGAAAAAGAGAGAGAAATTAACTAACTAATTAAATTAAATTACCATATCAAGTTTACTCCATGAAGCTTAATATGAGTCTAACTGATGGCATACAGTTGACTGCTCGACTTAAAAAGAAGAAGAAAAAGACAAAACACTCAAACCTTCTGAAAGAGAGTCGTCCTTGAGCCTTGTGAATAAAAGAAAAGACGACACATTAAGAGAGTGCTGGTTATTCCTCCAGTCCTTCCCTATTTACTCTGACAAATGGGAACATCCATGTTTGGTTAGATGCGTTAAGCAGCTGGCATTTTTTAGCTTGGCCACTTCTGCCTGGAATAGCAACACTTTTCCCAGTATTAAAAAGGGAATTCTCATTTTTCAAGAACTGTTTTGTTCTAAAAGGAGTCGTTCTTATCCACTCCACATGCACACGGATTCATATTTCAGCTTAAAATAGCTTCATTTGGGAAAGAGGACCTCCCCAAAGGGATTTGTTATTGAAAAGTGGCAGTATTTCTCAAGTAACCAAAACTGATGGGGTAACTGAATCTGTTCCTGCAGCGAGCTAAGTAGACTAGCACATGGCCTGTGTTGGCTCTGTGGGCTGCGTTAGGACTTAGGACGAGGCAGTGCTGCTGACTAACTGTTTTCTGTTGGACTCGAACATACGGGGGTGGAACACTCCTCCACCAGGCGTGCTTTTCTTTCCAAGGCCCCTTTCCCTGCAGAGGAAACCGCAGAATCTAAATGCAAGCCTCAACGTCTGTGTTACTGCACACCTTACCTTAACGTCTGTGTTACTGCACACCTTACCTTAACGTCTGTTACTGCACACCTTACCTTAACGTCTGTTACTGCACGCCTTAGCCCTTGTTCACACAGGACGCCGAACGTAAGCAGAACTGAAGCTTGAAGCAGGCACAAGCTGAACGTATGCCTAACCGTTCACACAAGAAGCCTTCTCTTTTCCTCTCAGCGCCTACTCTCGTGCCTTGAACCCGCCCACAACTCCCATTGACTCCATGCCTGCGCGCGGGTGGTGTGAACGGCTTTGCCTGTCAACAAGGACGCCTAAATGAAACTTGTGGGTTCAGCGTAGGTAGAGCTTAGGTTGAGCGTTGCTTCGGTGTCCTGTGTGAACGGGGGCTTACCTTAACCTCTGTGTTACTGCATGCCTTACCTGGCTTAACGTCTGTCTTACTGCACACTAGGGCTGGGTCGGTTTGAAAATTTTAAAACCGGTTCGATATTGCTGTCTAAACCGGATCGAACCGGTATACCGATTTTTTTTTTAATAAAGATTTTTTTTTTTTTTTTTTTTTTTTTTTTCCAAGCAGGGCTCCCGAGTGTGGCCCATAACTGTCTGTAGTGCAACTTCAGTCCACCTGATAGCGATAATACACCTCTAAGCTGGTATTGTCAACCAGCAATGATACTGAATAAAAAGAAGCAGGACACCTGTGTAACAAACACACCCTGTATTTATTTCTCATAACTATTCAGCTCAACTTTTCTACTAAACATCAAAATAATAAATGAAATAAGACTTCTGCCTATAGTGCAACTTGAGAAAAAGGCTAATAAAAACACAAGCAGTGCAATCAGAATGGATTGGCTTACAGCTGAGCTGCCTTATAAACTTCAAAACTCACAAATTCACACAATATAGGGCCTAGGCATGGGTCGGTTTGAACATTTTGAAACCGGTTCGATATTCCCCAAAAAAACGTATCAAAGCGGCTGCAGTTGGTGGCGATAATGCACCTCTAAGCTGGTATGCTGCCAACCAGCACGAACACTGAATACAAATAAGCAGAATCTTTTAACTGTAACAACACACTGTTTTTATTTCTCATAACTATTCAGCTTAACTTTTCTTCAAACATCAACATAATAAACAAAATAAGACTTTTGCCTACTAGTGCAACTTGAGAAGAGGCTAATACGAACAATAGTGCAATCAGAATGGACTGGCAAAAAAAAAAAATATATATATATATATATTTTTTTTTTAGGTTTTTTCGGTTTGCACGTGATCAAACCGGTTTGGGCTCGTATACCGAACCGAACCGGTAAAACCGGAAATCGACCCATGCCTACTGCACACCTTACCTTAACGTCTGTTACTGCACGCCTTACCTTAACATTTGTTACTGCACGCCTTACCTTAACCTCTGTGTTACTGCATGCCTTACCTGGCTTAATGTCTGTGTACACCTTAATGTCTGTGTTACTGTGCACGCCTTACTTTAACTTCTGTGTTACTGCAAATGTCAATAAACCTTTATGGCATATTATTACAATACAACAATACTGGTGTTGACAGTAATAGAAGATGCAAAATCATTAATAAGCATTTTGCTTTCAGGAGCATTGTGCCAGCGTGCAGCGCTGTTCCAAAACGTGTCAACGTGTCTCGTTGCCTGGGAAACGCACATCTCATAATTCAACTGTTTGCAGCGCATCCCATAATAGTATGATGATACTTGGGATGCCATTGCGAACATAGATGCGAACAGGTTAGCTAAAGGTTTAGCGTCGCCAGCGAGGGCCCCCCCCCCCCCCCACCGTTGCGGCCGGGGTACGTTTGGTAAAATCCCTCCAGGCCTGAACATTTTTCTAGGGGAAAACACTGAGCTTAACGTCTGTGCTACTGCACGCCTTACCTCGCGCAAGGTTGTGTCTCAGACTCTCCATGCCCGAGTGTGAGAGGCATGTGTGTTTGGGTGAGCGTAGTTAGGCGTGGGTGTGCGAGTATCATCTGTGCGTGTGCTGAAACAAGGAGGGCAATGTAGCTGCGGCCGAAGGACGCTGAACTGGCCGTTACATCATTTCCTGTGTTGCGGCGGCGGCTGGGCTCCACTTCCTGCCACTGGCCTCGGCTGAATGAAGCCTTTCTACAGGGCGGCCGGCGCACGCGCTCGCTCCACTCCACACACGCGCTCGCTCCCCTCCACACACACGCGCTCGCTCCACTCCACACACGCGCTCGCTCCCCTCCACACACACACGCCCTCGCTCCACTCCACACACGCGCTCGCTCCCCTCCACACACACACACGCTCGCTCCACTCCACACATGCGCTCGCTCCCCTCCACACACACACGCGCTCGCTCCACTCCACACATGCAGCCTGCAGGATCTGACGCGCTCGCTCCACTCCACACATGCAGCCTGCAGGATCTGACGCGCTCGCTCCACTCCACACATGCAGCCTGCAGGATCTGTGGAGGGAACTTAGACACTATCATCAGCATCTTTTGAAGACTTTATTTTCAGAGTGCAAGAAACACACAGGAATTTGAGTTACAAAGTGCCTACACACACATAGTACTCGTATAGAGAGGCAAAGTGACCGCCTAACTTCCTGCTTCAGCACTTCAAACTAGGGATGGCACAATACCACTTTTTCCATATCCGATCCGATACCGATACCACAATCTTGAGTGTCTGCCGATACCGATATCAATCCGATCCGATCTTTTTCCCTCGCTTATCCACCTTATTTTTGGTGGCCATTTTGCCTTACGTTAACTATGGGTTCTATTTCCGGTGTAACCAATTTAGATAACCCCCCAGCCCCCGACAAAAAAAACGTCTATGAGGATTTTACCCTTTTACAGCAGAGCCATTCTGCTCTACAGCCGTGTCGTTTGGGTGCTGGGATAACGTAATGCATTGTGGGTAGTCGGCTACTAACTGTGGCTAATGTTAGCGGCTAGCTAGCTATGTTACATGGCAGTAAAACGCCACCAAATTGATTTAACTTTTAACCATTTCGAGTAACACACATTTCGAGTTTCCATACGGACCTCCAGCGTTGGTTAGTTGTTTATAACGTGACTATATTTATAACTTTTATAACGGACTCCAGCTTCCGGTTTATAATTCGGGTCTGCAGCCAGAGTATAACAAAGGAAATGGCAAGCGGCAACAATGAGTCACGTTAAACCGGACCTTGTACCCACAATTCTTTTTTACAGTGGGGCATTCAAAAATAAGGTGGATACAACTAAGCTGTTAATAATAAATTTACCAATGCACTTTGCTTAACCCAGCCATCTAAACAGCATGTTCAATCTGTGGAACAATATTCCTTAAATGAAAGGCTATAGCCCAGAACATAGACTCAGTAATGCACTAATGCTGCTGCTTCTTTTTAAGCCTTCACACGCACGCACGCACACACACACACACATCCTTGTTATAACTGTCCCTGGTCTCCCCGAGTGCAGAGAGAGAGTCTGGTAACGCGAGGTTACCCCTACTTGCGTGTTGCGTGAAACAAGGGGCGGAGCACAGTTCAGGGATCATGGTGTTTGTAAACACGGGCACATGGCCTAATCTAGTTTTATTTGCTGTTTTCAAGGAAGATTTTGACTTTTGGGATTAATTATAATAAGGACTAACAGGAGGAGAGAACATCTAACTTTATCTCTGCTGAATTGGGTGAGTGTTTATTAGCGTTAATCTGCCGATCCGTTATGCAGAAAGTGCGTAGATTTGACTTCACTTCTGGGAATGGTAACGTAACCTAGTATTGATTGTGATAGCATGCTGTGCTGCGCGGAATTGACGCGGCTGCTGCCGGTGTGTTTTGAGGCTCACCGGTGTCTAGTTGGAGTGAATCTGCATCTGATCTCCTCTCTCTCCCGCTCTCTGTAACGTTGCTGTCAGGTTTGTGTGTGATACAGTGACCCAGGGCAGGCATGCAGTCTGCGCCGCGGTGTTGACGTTTCCAATGCTTAAAAACACTTGCATCGTATTAAATTGCACGTGGCTTTTATCTTCCTTGATCAACACAGCTGGTGACAACGCACAGTGCAATCTCACTCTGTCCACATGCACGATGCTGCAGTTGTTCATCTGTGTCCGTGACGGCGGATTGCAATAGTTACATTTTCACGGAGCATTTCTATTTTAACCGGCACATTTTCTAGCCTTTACGGTACTGGTTTATCTGTCAGGAAGCTCACAGACCAATGCATGCGCTGTAAATCATCACACGTGATGCTACTCAGCCAATCAACAAGCGAATCGATTCTGCCTGCTACTGCTCTGGGGGAGTTGACACACGGACGGAGGAGAGGCGAGACTCGGAGAAATGCGAGAGAAGTATTTCACATCGCGTGCTCAAAAGAAAGAGTAGCCCGTGAAAACAAAGCTTTAGTTTTAATCCAGAGCAGGCAGACTCATGTTCATTCATTGGTCTCACGAGCAGTTCAAAACCAGTATGTCTCGTGAAGTGTGATGCGATCCTGACCAGCTGTCTATGGAAGTGCCACACATGAGCACACACACTCAAATCCAGGGCGCACACACATTCACTGCCCAACAGCATGCAAAGTTTGCATTGCGAGCGACCGATAGATAGAAAGACAGACAGACAGGCAGGCAGGCAGGCAGGCACAGACAAACAGAGTGGGAGCTCACTTCTCTCAAGAGAAAAGGAGGTTTGTTGGCTGAGAGCCTGACTGATAAAATGTGAAATGGAGTTAAGAAAAGGAAGAAAAGGGGGAACTTATTTTTCTAAAATTAAAGCACTTTATTTTAAGATGCAAATTTTTCCAAAGCACTCTGTTGTGTTATTTCTAAATGCAGCCATTATTTTACTTGAAATGAGAAAAGAACATGTATTTATTATTAGTGTAGGCTAGTTATTTATAATTAATCCAGTTAAATATGAAAACTGTAAATAAACATTATTGATGTTTATTTTGATTTAACAGTCAGTCACTGACTACATACGGACATTGTACCATTAGGCTACTGCAATCATTGAAGTAGCCTAAGTTCAATGGCACTGAATCATAACGCAAGCTCAATGTTCCGGACCTTCGCTTGAGGACATTTTCTCTATCTGGACCTCTTAGAATTTTAATTGAGTGCCCCTGCTCTATAGACTTTTACCAGTCAAAAGTCTGGACACAGCTGATTGAATGTAGCATGTCTTTCCATTGTCTTGAAGCCATTCGGATCTAAAGGTTAAACTTTATGCCTAAATGCGTGAAAGGTATTTCTTAGACAAACATGACCAGTGAAGTTGATCCTATGTGTCAATGTCTTTCCAAAGCCTTTTGTCTTTCCATCCAGCTAAAGGTTGGCTACTTTAAAGAACACATTCTTTTTGTCACTGCATCATTCCATTAGTGTGATTTCATAGTTTTGATGTCTTCACTATTATTCTAAAATGTGAATCATTTTAAAAATAGCAGCAGGCGAGCCTAGGAAGCGATGCCTAGTTATTCTAAAATGTGAACAATTAAAAAAAAAATCAAGACAAATGTGGTGTGTATAAACGCTTGACTGGTAGTGTACATGATCACTCTACATACTTCCATGCAACACGACTAGAAAGGACTCTGGGCACAAACCTCCGCCATCGCTGAACAATGCTTCAACATTCCTATCAGCTGAATTCCATGTGAAATTGATTTCTTGACCCTGCAAACCGATCCTCACCCGTAGCAATTGGAATCAAGTCTCTTATCTCAGTTAGTTAGTTATTGCGCACACACACACACACACACACACACACACACACAAATCGATAGTTATGTAATGGCAATAATCCCAGATTCAGATTACCACTCAAATCAAATGTTCCTCTGTCCACTCAATTTCATTGAAATCCCTTCATACATTTGAGAGAGATCCTGTTAACAGACAGACAAACAAACCAACAATCTAGCATGGGCAAAAGCATAACCCCAACAGCAGAGCTAATAAGGTACTTCACAAAATAGAAATAGAGTCTGTCAATAGAAATAATCTATCAGTCTTTTTTCTTTCATATATAGATTATCTGATAGGGACAATGCAAGTTAACATAGTGACACTTCACTCATTACTAACAAGTTAATGTAACTGATGTTTTGCATAATAGAGATTATAGCCATTGCTCGTTTCCAACTGCTGAACATATTCCTGTGCCGTCCGTGTGAGACCGGTGTAGTATCCGTTCTCCAGGGGCAGGTGGAGGTGCAGGTGGAGCTGCAGGTGGAGCTGCAGGTGGGTCAGAGTGCTGCGCTCCCTCTTCACTCCAGTCAGCTCGGCTCTTCATACGTCTCGTCGATAGCACAACAACAACACAAGCTCCGGTTCTGAGAATTGAGGCTAGTAGGGACCGGTTCAGTAGTTACACTCTCTGCCCAGCAGGTAGCTGAGGCCCACGGTCACATTCTTAATCTTCAGGTTACCTGAAGAGGAGAAGTAGAGAGTAGCCTCCTCCTTCGCCCTGAGGTAGTCTTGTGCTGTGGAGCCCCCGGCAGACATCTTGTTTAACAAGCAGAGGGAAAGTGCCGAGAGGAGCTCCTCCCCCCACGACCCCCCAGCAGCAGGCTCCCATTGGCCACTTTTCCGTCCCTGCTGTAACAGCACACGTACATTATGCAAGATGTAGGGTCCGGTGCAACTGATGTACACCTTTCTTCTGCTGTTCTTTGACAGACTCACGCTGTTGCCCGTGTAATGACCAAACTCCAGCATCTGATTGGCTCGCACAGCTGCACGATAAAGACAGGGAGGGAGACGGAAGAGAAAGAAAGTGGAGAAAATGACATTGTGTACGAGCACAGCAGCAGTCATATTTGATCACTTGCCCTGACAAAATATGAAAGTTGTCACTAGTTATCAAACTGTCTAGTCTAGCTAGAAAACAGTAGCTGGGTTTCCATCCAAATGTATCGCAACTTTTAATCGAATTTTCAGAAAGTCGGCAAAAGAAAACGCGAAATAATGATAATGTTCTGTGGCTGTAATATTCATATGGGGACTTCTGGTGTCTGCCATACTTAGCAGTAGAGTTGACTGTGACCTTATCGTACTTTGTGGTATTTTTAATCCCCCATGGTATCAGTATAATATTCCGATAAGGCTATTATATCTATCTATCTATCTATCTATCTATCTATCTATCTATCTATCTATCTATCTATCTATCTATCTACCTATCTGTCTGTCTATCTATCATTTAACCTTGATTCGTGCAGGGAGGTCCCACGGAGGTCTCTTTTTTGAGGAGCGCTGCTTACACAGGCCATTACAAACTAGAAGGACACTAGGAGAGCTCAGAGCTCCGCCAAAACCAACAGTTGGTGCTATGCTTGCTCGTTGGCGAGGCGGATCTGCATCCGCTCCAACACTTAATGGCTTCTTCCTTGGCCCGTGTTACAACCTTCCACAAAGTTTCGTGCAAATCGTGCCAGTAGTTTTTCCAACAATCCTGCCGACAGACAAATGGCACCGAATGTGTAAACCTCCTCGGCGGCGGCAGGTAATAAACTTATCTCCTCTTCTTCTTCTCCCTCCCTCCCTCCCTCCCTCCCTCCCTCCCTCCCTCCCTCCCTCCCTCCTTCCCTCCCTCCCTCCCTCCCTCCCTCCTTCCCTCCCACGCCTCCCTAGCTGCCCGACGGCCGGTTGATCAAGGTAGGAGGGGAGCGCTTTGAGGCTCCGGAGGCGCTGTTCCAGCCCCACCTCATCAACGTGGAGGGGGTCGGAGTGGCCGAGCTGCTGTTCAACACCATCAATGCCGCCGACATCGACACCAGGCAAGGCTAACGCACACGTGTGTGTGTGTGCACACACACACACACACACACACACACACACACACACACACACACACAAGCCACTGTAGGTGGGTGGGTAGGTAGATGGACACTCGCTATACTGAGGAGGATATTAGCTTCCACTGCAGTTCCCAGCTCACAGACAAATAGACATCCATTGGCCCTAGAGATATACAAAATGGCAGTGTTTTCAGCCACCAAACCAAATATTCCCTGTACCCTAGAGTGCCTGTATGGAAAAGTAGGAAAATTGATCTTCAGGTTGGAAAAATACAAGAAAATGTATGCTTAGGAAACTCACTACCTCACTGTGAATTCTTCGCTGTTGAAATATTCAGGTTATCCGATCGGTTTTATAGTATCCATTGTAGTCAAATGTATGAAACAGTGAGCCATTTAAAATCTAACAATGTCTAAAAGCTGAAGTCAGGCAAAGTATGGAATTTTCAAATGGAAAATATGTAGGAACCCTGCTGGTTGGGGAGAAAAACTGGCACCATTACTTTGTGATTTTGAGATTGTCTCTCTCTCCTCGTCTCTCTCTGTATGTCCCCCTCTCTCTCTCTCCCTCCACAGGTCTGAGTTTTACAAACACATAGTGTTGTCAGGCGGCTCCACCATGTACCCGGGCCTGCCGTCCCGGCTGGAGCGGGAGTTGAAGCAGCTGTACCTGGAGCGCGTGCTGAAGGGGGACGTGGACAAGCTCTCGGTGAGACACCAGCCCTCATGCTTGGGATGGGGTGTGCACAGTTGTGTGGAAGCTAAAACTACCCCCCGCTAAAACTGTTTAGATCTCTTCGCAAACAAAAAAACAAAGAACCCAAATCGGCATGCAAATTGGACTGGACAAAGCCAGATATAGGTATGACAAAAATTGTCATACGACATTCATTTTATCTCGTGCATGCACAAAACTAAGTCCAACGTATGCAGCATGTGTATCAGCAAGAGAATGATGCAGCGGTGGTGGATTTTCTTGATTGAAATGAATGAATCACAGAACTTGGATAGACACTTCTTAGTGTATCTTGGTGATCGTATTTGGTACAACCCAATCTGGGAACCCATCGGTTAAACAAACAAAATCTCTAACCTCTGGGGGCAGCAGCCCCGTTTCAATGTGGTGCAACAGGAACTCAAGAGGCGCGGTCGGCACCGGAAGTAAATCCCTTTCCGCTCCCTGCGAGCTCTGCCATTGGCTCCAACCGACCGGCTCCGCCCATTAATGCATTTCTTTTCCGCTCCCTGCGTGTCACTCTCAAATCCGTCCGTCGTTATGAAACAACAATAACAACTCTAGCTCGTTGCTAGTAGCAAGTAGCAACTCGCTATACGCTGAAAATAGTAAGTTTTGACTACACACCGGTCACGTTCACTTCATTTTGATCGGGTAAAGCGCAGCATGCGTGCGATCGCTGTTAGACCCCTTTTGACGGAGCCTGCCGACAGGTTTTCCATGCAAGTCGAAGGTCTGTCTCGAGAGATTAGGTACAACCTAAAATGGTTTTCATAGAGTTTTGAGCATGTCGAAGGTTATAAATGAACATGATTGTTTCACTAGTCAATATCCGGCGATGCGCTCATCACAACTCCGTGCAGACGTGCCAAAAATGCTGCTGAACAGCTTTCAGTTTGGAAAATGGAAAAATCAGCTTTGTCACTTCCTGCTTGTGCCAATGCTCAATTGATTGGTCAAGCCGTTGGGGAGATAAATGATGCAGACAGACAGGACAGTGTAACGAATTTCATTAATATAAAGGAAATTAAAATGTCAATCTAACTTCTTTTTTTTGGAAAACGTAATTTTAAATGTCAAGACTGACATTTTCTGCATGCACATTTGTCAGGTGTTGATGTTTATGTGTGAGACTGGGTTGCAATTATTCCATAAGGTTTTATTTTTTTAAATCAGATGATCGACAGTGTGATAATTATGCTTTTATTTTGAAGGCAAAACCTTCCTACCTCCTACCGGTTTTGTTCTGGCTAATTATGGTTCGCTTGATACAACTGTGAATGCATTCATCTTGAAGTTTGTCAATGTACCCTCAATGAAGATCTCCGAAATGAGACTTTGAGAAGTTTTGAGCTCATGCCATAAGGTAATGATGAACCCTCGGCCTCGACACACAACTTGGAATAAATTAGACAAACAAATAATGTAGTTTAGGCTGTTATTCTTGTTAGCTACAAAATGATGTGGAAAAACCATAGGGAAAATAAACAGTTTTCTCAGCAACCGCACAACTGAGCACAAAACCGATTTCACCATTGGAATCAGCATGGCTTGTTACATGTTGGTCAGCTGTGGGTTGTGCAGTTTCAGACAGATTGTTACATGTTGGTCAGCTAGGGTTGTGCAGTTTCAGACAGATTGGCCAACTTGTTGGTGAGATTAGAGCTGCAACTATCGATTCTTTTAGTAATCGAGTATTCTACCGAATAATCCATCGATTAATCGAGTAATCGGATAAGAACCCTTTTTTGTGTTTTCAAAGGCTTATCGTAAATATACACCAAAAAATAAGATAAATCTCTTCAAATAAACAACTACATTAGTTTCTTTCTTAGAAAAAACAACATTTTTATTTTTAAATTGCATAGAACTGGCAGTGGCACCATTCATCTTTTCAACCTGACGTTTGAGTTCTTCCAGTGTACAGCAACCGTTAAATAATATGAATGAATGGCTTACTAGCTAGTTTACATCCTTCATTTACCTTACAGCTGCATGACACACACACTCTTTCTCTCTCACACACACACACTCACTCTCTCTTTCTCTCTCACACACCAACAGGCTAGTGTGATCACACACACACACACACACACACACACACACACACACACACACACACACACACACACACACACAAACGCTGTTAAATTAGCCGCTAACGTTAATAGGTTGAGCTTTGTATTTCTCACAGAAAACGGTCCAAACTTCTCAGAGAGAGCGGTCGGTATTCACTAAAGCCTTCATATCTCAGGCTCTGTAGTACATAGAAACATAAAATAAAAAGCATTTGAGAGCTTAACCCTTTGGCTTTTCGTATTATATTTGCTCTAATGTTAATTTAAAAAAAAAGATCTTTAACCCAAAAAAATAAAAATAAAAAGATTCTAATGCATTTTAAGAAATGTTAATAAAGATTACGGCAAATGTAACCCTTCCAAATAAAAAGCCACGGGTTTAAGCTGTCAAATGCTTTTTATTTCATGTTGATAGCTACTATACAGGCTGAGGAAATACGTTCTGTTAAACCCTTGACAACTACTGCAGCAACGTTAGCGTTAACGCTAACGTTAACGATCTCTGTTTTGCAGTCGTTGTGAAGACAGTGAAAAGCCCCGTTATCTAACAACTACAACGGCAGTGAAACAACTTATCCAGCTAACGCTAGCTAATTAAATAACGTTACCTGATGTTGTAGTCGATGCCTCTCTCAACGTTACAGCTGAGGAGGGTGCTGCTAACGTTACCTGCGGTGCGCTGCCTGCTTCATTCACCCTCAGCCTATCTAGTAATACGTTACAGTCTTCAGCATTTAGCTACTGTAAATATATCTTGTGTTTGACCATGCTTCCTCAAGTTTGAGGTGTTTCCCTGGCCAGCTTTGCAATTCACATCACAAATGTTGCAACCAGTGTTGTCTGAGTCTATCTTGGGAAAGTGTAGCCACATTTTCGGGTGGACCCGTTTGTTGATGTTTTCAGGTAGAGTGAAGTACTGACGTAACGCGCTCTCGCGTGTTGCCTTAAGGTTCCGTCGGAATTTCTATTTTACCCACTCTCTTCTATTACTCAGATGCGTGTCGAGGCGAATCATTTTGGCCTCGATCAATTTAATTATTCGAGTTATTCGAGGTACTCGAGGAATCGTGACAGCTCTAGGTGAGATACATGCATTGTTTCCTCATTCTATAGTGGGATGTGTGGACATGACATTCAAGACCGTTTGGAATGTTTGTCCAAACGATGCCGTTGCCATGGTAACACACCGGTCTCATGCATCAGATCAACACTGATTTTCCGTGAGAACATTATCAAACATTCTGTGGCAGCCATCCGCATGAGTCAGTCAAGAGATTTAAATAGGAACAACTGTTCTATCATTTTAAAGTCTATGGAATGAACTTCGGATGGTAAGTGATGTATTAGCTGTGACACTGACCTCACTGTCCATGCCGTCTCAAATCAAATCTAACCAGGTCCTATTGGCTATCTCCAGATTTTCTCTTTTCTATAGATTAGTATTGCCAGCTAATTGTTAGCTGGCTTGGAATAGCAGATGTGTGGGGTTTGCCACATAGGAGAGTTCAATAAGTGTCATAAACGTACAACTCACCTGATGGTTAAGTCCCACCCATCTGATAGTCCAAGTAGAATAAATCGAGCGCTTCTGAATCTGACTTATGTACGTTAACCTTTTGGCCTGTGTCCGTTTCAAACAAACAAGATCAAAGCTTCCTGAGTGTTGATTAGAGCTGTCACGATTCCTCGAGTACCTCGAATAACTCGAATAATTAAATTGATCGAGGCCAAAATGATTCGCCTCGACACGCATCTGAGTAATAGAAGAGAGTGGGTAAAATAGAAATTCCGACGGAACCTTAAGGCAACACGCGAGAGCGCGTTACGTCAGTACTTCACTCTACCTGAAAACATCAACAAACGGGTCCACCCGAAAATGTGGCTACACTTTCCCAAGATAGACTCAGACAACACTGGTTGCAACATTTGTGATGTGAATTGCAAAGCTGGCCAGGGAAACACCTCAAACTTGAGGAAGCATGGTCAAACACAAGATATATTTACAGTAGCTAAATGCTGAAGACTGTAACGTATTACTAGATAGGCTGAGGGTGAATGAAGCAGGCAGCGCACCGCAGGTAACGTTAGCAGCACCCTCCTCAGCTGTAACGTTGAGAGAGGCATCGACTACAACATCAGGTAACGTTATTTAATTAGCTAGCGTTAGCTGGATAAGTTGTTTCACTGCCGTTGTAGTTGTTAGATAACGGGGCTTTTCACTGTCTTCACAACGACTGCAAAACAGAGATCGTTAACGTTAGCGTTAACGCTAACGTTGCTGCAGTAGTTGTCAAGGGTTTAACAGAACGTATTTCCTCAGCCTGTATAGTAGCTATCAACATGAAATAAAAAGCATTTGACAGCTTAAACCCGTGGCTTTTTATTTGGAAGGGTTACATTTGCCGTAATCTTTATTAACATTTCTTAAAATGCATTAGAATCTTTTTATTTTTATTTTTTTGGGTTAAAGATCTTTTTTTTTAAATTAACATTAGAGCAAATATAATACGAAAAGCCAAAGGGTTAAGCTCTCAAATGCTTTTTATTTTATGTTTCTATGTACTACAGAGCCTGAGATATGAAGGCTTTAGTGAATACCGACCGCTCTCTCTGAGAAGTTTGGACCGTTTTCTGTGAGAAATACAAAGCTCAACCTATTAACGTTAGCGGCTAATTTAACAGCGTTTTGTGTGTGTGTGTGTGTGTGTGTGTGTGTGTGTGTGTGTGTGTGTGTGTGTGTGTGTGTGTGTGTGTGTGTGTGTGTGTGATCACACTAGCCTGTTGGTGTGTGAGAGAGAAAGAGAGAGTGAGTGTGTGTGTGTGAGAGAGAAAGAGTGTGTGTGTCATGCAGCTGTAAGGTAAATGAAGGATGTAAACTAGCTAGTAAGCCATTCATTCATATTATTTAACGGTTGCTGTACACTGGAAGAACTCAAACGTCAGGTTGAAAAGATGAATGGTGCCACTGCCAGTTCTATGCAATTTAAAAATAAAAATGTTGTTTTTTCTAAGAAAGAAACTAATGTAGTTGTTTATTTGAAGAGATTTATCTTATTTTTTGGTGTATATTTACGATAAGCCTTTGAAAACACAAAAAAGGGTTCTTATCCGATTACTCGATTAATCGATGGATTATTCGGTAGAATACTCGATTACTAAAAGAATCGATAGTTGCAGCTCTAGTGTTGATGTGAACCTTAGACCTTAGACAGTGTACCCAGCTGACCACCAGGTGGAGCCAGAGGCTAACACATATTTATATTACTTTTCAACAAAAGGCTTTAATAACAACACATGGCGTATTTCACATTGGTACTTTTTTTTTCTACATGAAACACTTAAGTTGCTATTCCCCCTCCAAAACACAGATTTTTATACTCTGAACTATTTTGGAAACATAGATGAGTCAAATGGTACGCCTCAGTTCTCTCAAAATGTGAATAATATGTCATTTTGAATTACACTCAAGCTCCCATGTATTCCCATGTGTTTGTCTTGAAAAGTAAACAAACGTGCGTGGTCTCAAATGAGCCACATCGACGATGACACATTCTTCTCCAGAGTGAACACCACAGGCCAGGATGTCGATCGACGTCAAATGCGTTTTTTGACGGTGGGACGTGGATCAAAGCCTCAGGCATCTCCTGTACCAATATGGGAGCTATTGAAGGTGTATAACCTATTTTACGGACTCATTAGGTGGCGACAGTGCTCTCCAGATTAGAGAAAGGTCCGGAAAACAGCTGGAAAAACCCCCGTGATCAAAGAGAAACCGCTCATGCTGCAGCCAGAGCCATATAGATTGCTCTGTCTGCAGCTGACGGCTGCGAACAGCAGTCAATCCGCGCACACAACTGAGCCCCCCCTCTGCCTCTGTCTGTCTGTCTGCATAGTTTATCCACATGATTAGCCGCCAGAAAGGCAGCACCCGACGCCGAAGGGCCAAACCTTCCCCTGTTTGGCATTTCCGTATCGCGCTGGGAACAAAAACGGAGCGCTCCGAAAATAGAGTGGGTGCGTGTTGGCTGTGTGTTAGTGTGGGGAGGAGTTTGCAGCTGAGGGGGGGAGGGGGGGAGAGGGGGGTGGGGCACGCAGGGCATCACACAACTACACCACGTCACTACATCAGAAAATATTATCTTCAGACTCAGTGAATGTGCTTGAAATGCTTAATTTCACAAAAGGCGGAATATCTCAGCTAATAATTTGAAACGCCTGTATTTGCTCAAAACGACCTATCTTCTCCGGCTCATAACTAAAGAACGGAAAATGGTATCAATAAACTTTTTTTTGCTGATGATACAATAGAGCCAGCTCGTTCTTTGTGCGTGTTCGGTGTTTACATAGTAATGTCACACAATATTCTGTGGGCCTCGAGAAATCACTGAAAACGCTCTGAAAACTCTGGCACTGGGAGCGTCCGTTCTCCAAAAGTGGCTGGCACTCAATGAGTTAAGGGCTTGTCCAGGGGTGGGTACGCTTGGGAGTCAAAGACACTAACCACTCCACCAAGAGAGCTAGCTCCCTTGGCGGAGCTGATTAACATGCCTTTATACTGAGGAGTGAGTTTAACCAATCCACTCGCTACCACTCGGGACTCACGAGGAATCTGCGCTGATTCACCTCGGTTACACTCACCCCCTTAAACTCACTCCACACCCACTGGACATCCGGGTCACGGCACCAATGTAACGGCGTTGTGTGGGTGGTATTTGCAGCAACCCATGTTAAGGGCTTGTCCAGGGGTGGGTACGAACCGCCGACCTTCGGCTTGGGAGTTCGACATGTTAACCGCAACAAGAGAGCTAGCTCCCTTGGCGGAGCTGATTAACATGCCTTTATACCTGGGGAGTGAGTTTAACCAATCCACTCGGGACTCACGAAGAATCCGCGCTGATTCACCTCGGTTACACTCACTTTCAAAATGCTGCTCATATCTGATGGTAGTTAAATGTTCCGTTCATTAGTTTCTTGGGTGTAACCCATATCCGATACCAGTATAACCTGACAGGGATGTTGAAAAGACACACCCCTGTTTCTCCAACTTAATTCAAGCATAATCGGGTTTTTAGCTCGGTATGTCTTTTTACAGCTTTGACTGAGTTGCGTTTCGCTAATAGCCGTCAAGGCGGCTAATGTTTTTTTCCGTGTCGTGTCTCGTCGTCCTTCATGCTAACATCGGCTCAGCCAAGCTGCCTTGGGCAACAGATTTATGACTGTTATTGTCTCAGGTGTATGACATAACATGTATTTATTGTCATGGCAATTATTACAAGTTCTCATTTAAGTGTTCAAATATGAGCTTTTTGCTGGTCACACGGGATTAGAAAACATGACCTTGCACAGTTTTGCTACGATGCAAAACATTTGCTCTGAACGGTATTGAGGTACGTTTGATCTGATGGTTTGATCCGCTTTGGGAGCGATTCTGCATTTCTATTGACAGTCTCTGTAACAAACGCTTTGAAACAGGACGTTCAAAACACTACCTTTTTTTCTTACCGTTTGCTCTTGAACACAGCCCAGGTCTGTGTCACGTGAGTGTGTGTGTGTGTGTGTGTGTGTGGGGGGGGGGGGGGGGGTTATCTGAATTCAGATACTTTTAGCTGTGGTGTGACAGTCTGCACCATTCTACAAGCCTTGCTCTGCTTCTCATGTATATCCCCCTGTCTGTCTCCCTGTCTTGCAGAAATTTAAGATCCGTATTGAAGACCCTCCCAGGCGTAAGCACATGGTGTTCCTTGGCGGAGCCGTGCTGGCCGACATCATGAAGGACAAGGACAACTTCTGGCTGACCCGGGAGGAGTACCAGGAGAAAGGAGTCCGCGTGCTGGAGAAACTAGGAGTCACCGTCAGATAAAGCACTGGACGGACTCCACACACACACACACATTCTCCCCCCACCCCCCCCATCGCAGAGTATATATCTATTTATCTTTTGCGGCTCTTGATACTCCCCCGAACATCAGAGGGGATCTCGCCGTCACCTCCTTTCTGTTCTCTCTCCTCTCCTCTGGTTTTGGGATTGGCTGAAACCTTCCAAGCAAGCCTCCCGAGAACCAATCCCCTCTTGCAGATTAAATTCAAGCCCCTCCCCCTTTCTTGTACTAGGAGTTAGAAGGGTGATGTTGCCCTACTCAAATATTTTGAGGTCTGATTTTCACTTGTATACTAATGGTTAAGGTTTAAAACCAGGGATGGAAATTGATTCTAGCTGGGAATTAATTGACTCGTCGTCTCTACCGTGCCGGCCACTTAGACAAACACCAACTACCACGGCACAAAACTAGTAGGGCTGTGCTCGGAAAAATGCGTTTGTTATCAAATAAAATGGAATGTAAAATGGTAAAAAAAAAATAATAATAATAAAGCTGGTAAATGTTTGGATTACACCAGGCTTTGTGACAGGTGTTTGCGAAAAGTCGGTTTCCTCCCCCCGGTTTAACCTGCGGAGGGAATATGTTGATGCAAAAGTTTCTTGTTTCATGAGCTTTTCTTTTGTGGGAGAGGGATTTCTTTTTGCTTTTCCTTCTGTCGGATGTAAGAGTTGAATTTCTTTCTTTTTCATTTGATCTTTTCTTTTTTGCTGTGCACTACTACCATTGTAAATGGAGTACATTGTGGTAACAGAAGTTCCTCCATGTTTTTTATGAAGAATTGATGGCGATTTATAAGGGACAAACACAGAAGCGAAGACCCTGAACTCGACACCTGTTGTGCGACGGTACTTTGGTGTTCGGTGGGCATCTACACGGGTTGGGGGGGGGGGGGGGGGGGGAGTCAATTGTAAAATGTTGTTCCTCATCAAACGCCTCGGCCTCTACCTCTGTCGTTGTCGATCTTCGGCCGAATGAACGAGACAGAGTGGCGGTGCTAGAGTAGCTCACCTGGCGTATAGACTTTATAATATAGTCTAGTCTTATAGCGTATAGTCTTAATAGACTTTCGTCTATTAAGAAGCAGAGGGAGTCGGAGGCTGAGGTTGATGGAGAGCTGGGCGTCGGGTACCACAACACGGGGAAAGGGCGCTATTGTTTCCGTGTAGAGATGCTGTTGAGACTAGTATTTAAGTTCTCGCGTCTTTTACTCCCAGCGGTCGACATAATGTATATTGGAGGCACTTCTATTTTGAGTATGATAAATGTGTATATTTTTTTTCTTTCCATGAACGTCTATCCAGTGCCAACCGCAGTTAATGTTAACTGGATCTCTCATGTTTCATTGTCTTTTTTTTTTTTTTGGTCACTGTCTCGTTTGTTTTTATTTTCCTGTTTTGTTCATAGCATAACTGCCTAACGCTGATTTAAATAAAGAAAAGTGATTTATAAAGATGCTTGTGTGGTCGGTTCCTTTTTAAGCCGATTTTAGTATTTTCCAGGTCTGGAAAAGTATGGAAAAATTAAACCAGTATGGACAAATATTTGTTATCACACTATAGTCTATTGTGACTATCTGACTATTTGTTTTTCTAAATAATAAAATTCTGAATTTAGAAAAAATTAATTGATAATACAAGCAAGTGTTGTATCATGGCATCAGAATGCCATCACCCCAACCTGGTCTCACTCTGGGGGTCAAAATACGCCCAATACATCATTCTCGACACAAAAGGTATGCCGAACAAGGACAGTCTGGATTTTTCGTCCATAATCTTGCCCAACTCTATGCCAAGGTAAGTGGGCTGTAGCCCACCCTGATAAATATATGGATGTGCTACTGAAGGTTGTTGGTTAAATCCCTGCTTCAGAAATGTTCACATGATAAGATGCCAGCAGTGGTGTACTTTTATCATCAGTAGTTTGAACACTGATATCAATAGGCTGATGACCAGCGCCCCCTAGCTTCAGGTGGTGGTGGTGGAGCAGGAATCGAACTGGCCACCCGCTGGCTCTGTGGTCGACGACAACTCCATCGCACCACCGGCTCCCCTTCACTCTCACAGCTCTTCTCTGAGTGCGTTTCACTCTTTCCTCTGGCTGTCGCCGTTCACTGACTGAGGCTTGAACCACAAGCTCAATACTGCTGGGCAGTAATCTCCGACTCACTGGGTCACACTTCTTACATTTTCTCCTAGATTTTCAGTCTTTCGTCTGGGTGTCTAGTTTCAAAACTGTAAACTGACTGAGGCTCGAACACACAACCTCAAAATTGTCATGCAGCTGTCAAACTCTGTGAGCCACTGAGTCTCACAAGGGCAGGTCATTTCTGTCAGAGCTTCTCGGTCAGAGAAGTTCTTCAAAGTCCAAGCTTTCCCTGTGGCTCAACCCCAAAACCTACGCTGGGGCAGGGGGTGCAGTCGCCACGGGCCCACCCATCACAAAGGGTCCACTGTGGGTCCACCTTTGTGGAAATCTGACTGACTGAACATGCATTTTTGTTGCTGAGACCCGCAAAATAATACAAATAATAATTGAGCAAAGGAACTTGCATTGATCAGAAATAACGCCTAATCGATCCATTGCACAGCAATGCTGCCATTTTGGCCTGGAGGAGACACCTCTGATTGGCTGCCACGGTTCTGTGCTGTTGTCCCATTCAGTGTTGGGGAAGCTACTTTGAAAGCATAGCCTTAGGAAGCTACCAACTACTTCACCATGGAAGTAGTTGAAACTACAGCAAAGCTACCCTGGGCGAAATGTAGTTTAGGAAACTACAAGCTACGCAGAAAAAGTAGTTCAAACCAGTTATAAAGAGGTCTGACCTGGTGGCGTAGGGAGTTGGCTTGCTGCCCCACAGTGTTGAGGCCCCAATCGCTTTTTGAGTCTCAGTCAGTTTTGAATGGCGACAGCCAGAGGAAGGAGACAAAAGCGCTCCGAGATTAGCTATGTCCAACCAAGTCTACTTAACTTTCTAAATTGACTGAAAGCTCAAATATAGCCTCTTTCAGATTTTGACCTATAGCCAGGCACTTATTTTCACTCACAGAGCCCTCCACGGTCACACCCCCTCCTACATCTCAGAGCTCATCCTCCCATACACCTCCAGCCCTCCTACATCTCAGACCTCATCCTCCCATACACCTCCAGCCCTCCTACATCTCAGACCTCATCCTCCCATACACCTCCAGCCGGTCACTGAGGTCATCCGACCACCTAAAAACAAAAGGTGACCGAGCCCCAAAGCTCTGGAATGCCCTCCCCCTGGCCCCTCCCCCTGGCCCTGCGAACCGTCCCATCAGAAAGCCATTCTCAAAACACACTTTTACAGACAGGCCTTTGGCAATCGATAAACAATCACTGCTTTTACTTTTGTACTTGTCGTATTTATTGCTTTATCCCATGCTTTTATTGTACCTTGTTGTTTTTAATCTATTGTTTTATTCCACTGTATTGCTTTTCTTGCTTTGCTTTTCTTACCGATGTAAAGCACTCTGTGCATTTGTGCTGCGAAGGGCGCTATATAAATAAAATGTTACTTAGGCTACTTACTTACTTTACTTCAAAAGTCATACAGAGAGAAATACAGCCTCAGTGGCAGTGCCTTTGTGGTTCACTGTCTTTGTCAGCTGCCTCCAGAGGGAGAGGTTGTGTGTTCTAACCTGGCATGTCTATAGACTGAACTTTAATCTATGTTTTTTTGAGGCAGCAAAGTGATTTGTATTTGGATAAAAGTGTAAACAGGCGTAACAATCTTCTTTTAGTTTTTATTACACTTCTAATTAATTTGAGGATATTAAAGTGTTCTTCAATAAAGTATACTGCTATTTTTGAGAAATACAGCATCAGTGGCAGTGCCTTTGTGGTTCACTGTGTATGTCATCTGCTTTCAGAGGGAGAGGTTGTGAGTTATAACCTGGGATGTGCACAGACTGAACTTTCATCTGTGTGTTTTTTGGCAGCAAAGTTATTTGTATTTGAATAAAAGTGTAAATAGCCATAACAATCTTCTTTTAGTTTTGATTAGACTTCTAATTAAGTTGAGGATATTAAAGCTGGCCGCTGGGCGTAGTTAAAGACAGGGCGGTGCTGTTATTATGTCTCCTCCATCGAACCAATAGTCCACCTGTCAGGTAATGACAGAGACAGAGCGACTCAACCTGCTGAGCTATGAGCTGTTTGGAGTTGACCTTTAGAATTCTACACAGTCTTCACACTGACAACACAGAGCGCATAAAGAGTGAGATAGGTTGGAATTGAACAAGTGAGCAGCTGTTTATCTGACTGAGCTAGAGTCAAAGACTGACTCGCCTCCTTCATTAGCAACTATCAGTGTTCAAACTACTGATGATTAAAAAACACTGCTGGTGCTGCCTGAGGCTGGGATTGAACTAACAACCTTCAGACATTCCACAACATCCACATATTTATCTGAGTGAGCAATAGCCCACTTCCTCTTCTAACATTTTCATATTGTAGCTTTAAACCTTGATCTTTGACTGTTGAAGTAGGTCTGACGAGGAGACAAGACAAGACTCTTTTGTTTCTTAGCACCCCCACCCCACATATTGGTCTAGCCTCCCCCAAACCCCCCTTAGCAAAGATCCTGGAGCCGTGCCTGTTCCTTTCATTGTATTGCCTAAAATTGTAGTTTGAGTAGTTAAACTACACAAAAATGACCAGAAAGTAGTTTAACTACTTGACTCATATGCAAATATGAATGTAGTTGAACTACCAGCAAGCTACTACAAAATGTAGTTCAACTACGCTACGTAGTTCAACTACATGTAGTTCAACTACTCCCGCCCCAACACTGGTCCCATTGGCCAAAAGCGGCGCTGTGAAAAGTGTATGTGTCAACTCTTACCTCTCCTTCAACACTCTTTGGGCGGCCCTAACAACATGGTTTGTTGTTGTGACTTCTGCAACAGTAGGTCAGCGCCCATGGGGGGAGTTGGGGGGGGCGCTACAGCAATACTTTGCATATTGTACGCCTTCACATAGACATTGTGACATCAGTGATAAAACAATGTCCTAAATCACCGACGATGTCATTGATGTCACTCGAGCAATTGCGATGTCATCAGTGAGGTAACTTGAGTAATTGTGATGTCATCAGTGAGTGATGTCATCAGTGATGTCACACAAACAAATTGTCCCTTCATAACGTCGGTGATGTACGCTGACAGACCTGAAGCAATGGGAGTGGCTACTCGAGGAGATCATGACAAACGGCAGCTCCACGATGCCGCCGATGCAGGAGACCTGGACAAACTGAAGGCCCTGCTGCAGGAAGAGCGCTTCAGAAGGCGGATCGATGAGACCATTGTATGGTACTACTCTGACTCGCCTCTGGTGCACGCAGTCTGGTGGGGTCACGCTGCCTGTGTGGCCTACCTGATCACCCACGGAGCCCAGGTAGACCCAGCGCGTTACATAGGCTACACGGCTCTCTACTTTGCCGTGGTCTACGGACACCTGGACTGCGTCCGGATCCTCCTGGAAGCCGGGGCCGACCCCAACAGAAGGTTATTCGGCTACACCATGGTCTACCGTGCTGCCCGGGATGGAAGGCTGGACATACTGCAGGAACTCATCGGGTTCCGTGCTGCTGTTGACATAGACAGCGATCACCTCGAGAGCTCTCCTCTCTACATCAGCGTGGAACGCAACCACCTCGACTGCTTCTGCCTGCTGCTGAAGGCCGCTGGCGTTCTGACCCGTGATGTGGCTTCTTGGCTGCTGGATGAGGTGCTGCATAACAGGTGCCAGGCGGCCTTTGTCCAGCTGCTCCTGGACCACGGCGCCGACCCGGCCCTGGTGACCCAGGAGCAGGCACAGCTGGAGAAGAGGGTGGATCCCGAGGCACTCAGGGTCTTTCTGGAGGCCAAGAGATGTCCTCCCAGTCTGGCCCACGTGTGTCGGATCCAGATCCGCCAAGCGCTGGGCACACATCGCCTGACCCAAGTCCACTCCCTCCCACTAACACATGTGATGAAGGACTTCGTGCTCCACCAAAACTGACTTGAAGGACTGTCAGTTTATTGATTTTCATTTCCTAGATTTAGTTCTTCAGTGACTGTTTCAAACAAATCCAGGACCAGAGATTAAATACCATCAGCATACACCACCTGTAGCCAATCCTACTACTATAATTGGAGAGCTGTGTGTCCGTCTGTCATTTTTTTACTTTTACTTGAGTAAATAAGTTGAATCAGTACTTCTCCTTTTATCAGTCTTTTTACACAAGTAGCTGTACTTCTATGTAAAGAATGTGTGTACTTTTCCAATCTCTGCTGACATGAGATTGATTGTGATTCTCAACCCTTTTCATATCAAGGACCTCTGATTTAGGCCACATTAGGACCCCTATTTCATATTTTTTCTCTTGAACCCAAATCTGAAAATATTTTTTACTCGCCCACACTGCAGCTTGACCTCTTATGACATCACTGATGATGTCACAACTTTGCATCTTATGACATCCCTGATGACTGCATCACTGATTTATGACATCAGGGCAAAAATTGAAACAGAGAACAGAGATCAGAGAAAGAATCCGTTGTGTATTATATAAATAAGGATCCAGAAGAGGGCGGTAATGCAACATTGAGGATGCCAACTGCCATAAAACACCAAAAAGAAGAGAACAGAGAACAAACATCGCCCACAATTGCCACTTTTATAGTCGGATATGATTTTGTCCAGAATCCCAAGGCTATCATAGGCAGAGAGAGACCGCAATGAAACTATGATCAAAAACACTCATTCTTCTACAGTACATTCTCGAATCGTGTGAACTTCTTGTGAATAAATGCAATGGCGAATAGTTGAACAATCTGCTGAGGACCCCCCGGAACCTCCTCAAGGACCCCTGGTGGTCCGTGGACCGCCACGTGGAGAAGCACTGTGCTCGATCATCTCCGGGAGGTGGAGTTAAACAGAAACAACAATGGGAGAGAGGAGGGAGGGAGGAGGGAGGGATGGAGATGCGTGAGATTCACCCCAGCAGAAGGCGAGGTCCTCGGGATGCTCAGAGACCCAGAAGGAGGAAGAGGAAATGGAACAGTGGGCCGCAGCCTGGCGCCACCAGAGGAAGAGGCTCTTTCCGTGCCTGAAATAAAGATCCAGACTCTTCCGGCCTGCGTCCATTTTAATCCCCAGACTCATGCCACTTCCTCCTGGCCTTGAGCCGTATCCCCCCCCTCCCCGCAAAAAAAAAAAAACGTTTGAAGTCTTCCTCTAAATCGGTGCACATACATGGGAATTCTTGAGGTGCTGCTGCTGCTTTTGTGCAAAAGGCTTACAGTGAAAAACACACATTGTCCACAGGGTGGGAGCAGAGAGACACATTCCTCAACAATGTGCTCTTCTGAATGGACGTGGGTTTCAGGTGGAGGGTACAAACTCAAGCCCAACGCTGGACCAAGTCTACCATGTGCCGTATAGCTCCTCGGAAGCTTTACTCAACTCAGTGTGGGGTTTTAATATCAGGCAATTCAGGCCGAAGAAAGACCCACAATAGTTCTATGAATATATAAATCTCTTTGGATGCAAAATCTTAGGGTAGAAAACACTTAGGGTATGAAGAAAGAAAGAAAAACAGCCATGATCTTGCCTAATGGTCGACGTTAGCGCCGGTCACGACCGGCTCTTAAGAGCGCAGAGGAAGTGAGCGCGGGGTTGCTGTGTGCATCTAGAGAGGGGCCATGGTGACCCCATTACAAGAGGAGAGATATCTTAAATGTTTGCACATGTGGACCGTGATGCTGTGCTTAGCAGGCCCCTGGAGCCCTCAGGGACGTGCTTTTTTTCTTCCCTCTCTCTCTCTCTCTGGCTCCCTCCCCCTCTTCTTCTCTCTCTCTCCCTCC
Source organism: Poromitra crassiceps (assembly GCF_964638095.1). Taxonomy (NCBI): domain Eukaryota; kingdom Metazoa; phylum Chordata; class Actinopteri; order Beryciformes; family Melamphaidae; genus Poromitra; species Poromitra crassiceps. The sequence continues at coordinate 8,772,381 of NC_139633.1, read as the reverse complement.
CCCTCTTCTTTCACTCCATCATTATCGCCCACATGCTTTTCCAGAGACATCCTGAGTGAAACAGCTCGACGTCCTCGATAGCTCTCACATGTTCCCGCCGAGGGAGACGGCGGCTGACATCTTGCAGAAAGCAAACAGGCCTTTATTCTTTCCATCACTTATTAGTAGACGAAGAGTTTTTTTTTTGTTCGAAACTGGCAACGAACGATGGCCGTTCTTGCAGGATAAGCACATGAAGGCCTTGGCTGACAATTCTACACACTGTGGATTCTCGGTGGTTCTCAAACCTCTTCACATCAAGGACGCTTAAACTGAGACACAATTAGACCACAGACTCCAATTTCATAAGATTTTGTCCCAGGGTCCCCCATTCTGATAAGATTTTTGCTTTTAGATGTTTTATTACAGAAGGTGTATGAAAGCCATGACCAAAACCGTCATACGTCGTCTTTGTGTTGGATGGAATATAATAAATAAAGTATTCCCTTTTTTGCTGGAGAACCCCCTGCAACCCCTTTCAAGGATGGCCGGGGGTCCCCGGACCCCACTTTGAGAACCACACTGGCCTCGACTTTTTAGATCCTCAATGATTTGACTTCAAGAAACGACTTTCCTGGAAATGCACTGATGATCCGTGCATTTCCAGGAAAGAGAAATGATGGGTTCAGTGATCTCATATTTTATAGTCACGTTTTCAAATGCAAAGAGGAAATCCTTATGCATTATATTCAATATGTGATCATTTCCCCCATTCGTTCATACAAAAGAAAAGCCGTGGTTTGTTATAGGGGACTAAAAGAAATGTCAACATTTTACAGTGGATGTTTATGGGAAAACGCCTTTAATACGAGACATTAAAAATGTCCAGCAGACTCACGTGTGGTTTCACTGTTTTCTCTCTGTTTATTGGAGGTGGAAGGAAAAGACACACATTTCACTTAGTTTTTCTCACAGACCTGGCACCCCTTCGGTATCTACAAAGTACTTCCCGTTCCTTCTCGAAAGCAAGAGCTACATCCATCGTACATGTTAGAAACAGTTATTTAAAAAAAGAAAAAAAAAAGAAAAGGGAAAAAAAAGAAATAAAAATGTACAACATACACTTGATAATATATAATATAATTTTTGCTCTTTTTTACAGAGGTAAAAATACTTAGCGTAAAAAAAAAAGTCTAATTCAATTACAAGGGAGTCGTTTTTCTTAATTTTTCAATTTAAATAGACATAAGAGGATGCGTTCAGGCACTTGTAAATGGCTCTGACATGTGGAGAACACGGACAAACACCGGACGAGACGGACAACCGATTAAAAGCTGACACACACACACTCTTTCCCATTCCCGACGAAACAGATCGAGCCCCTTCCCACCTCCCTCCCCTCCCACCCCCCCAGATACATCACATCTCTTACAAGGATCTGATTATACTGGATAGGAGTTAGTAAGTGATAGCATATTCCGCAGAGCCAATCCCAAATAGTTTTGGCTTGGGCCGTCGGTTCTGGACCAGGATGGACATTTTAGGACTTCGGGGGGGGGACCGGAAGAGACATGAACACACACACACACACACACACACACACACACACACACGCACACACATAGGACGGGATGTACTAAACAGACAAAACCAGGGAAGGAAAAAGGACATCCTCAAGCATTCAAAATTTCAACTACAGTAAGTGACATTTCCTTGGCACAACAATCAGGGACGTGTTGTTTTCAGGATTTCAGCTTGTGTGTGTGTGTTGTTTTTTTCTCCCCGGGACACAACGTTCCCATTTATTTCTAATGGGAACCCACTGTTTTCCTGCTCGGTTTGCTTTTGTCACACCTGGTTATTATCGTCTTCCCGATCACATCCCTGATGCTGCCACCAAACCTAGCTTAGAAAAACAAAAACACAAAAAAAAGCACCTATAAGCGATCGTTGGTTTTAGTGTTGTGCTTTTCGGTGTGAGCGTGTGATTGGGCCGGCCGGTGTGTCACTCAAAACGGAGCAGGACGGAGAGGAGGGACTTAAGGAGGAGGGGAGCTGATTGTACATCGCAGGGGGAGGAAGGGGGGGGGGGGGGGAACTGGGGAGTCCACAGTTTTTATACGAGCTTCCTTCTCCCGACGTAAAGAGTTGAAGCCGAGCTTAGAGAATACGTGTCGAATTAGGCCGATGACTCGGAGCCGTTGACGTGTCGGCGGCTCTTTCCGTGACAGCAAACACACGTCAGAGAGGGAGGAGGAGGGGAGAGCAGACGATCCCAGAGAGGGAGGAGGGGAGAGCAGACGATCCCAGAGAGGGAGGAGGGGAGAGCAGACGATCCCAGAGAGGGAGGAGGGGAGAGCAGACGATCCCAGAGAGGGAGGAGGGGAGAGCAGACGATCCCAGAGAGGGAGGAGGGGAGAGCAGACGATCCCCGGGCCTCCAACACACGTCAGAGAGGGGAGGAGGGGAGAGCAGACGATCCCAGAGAGGGAGGAGGGGAGAGCAGACGATCCCAGAGAGGGAGGAGGGGAGAGCAGACGATCCCAGAGAGGGAGGAGGGGAGAGCAGACGATCCCAGAGAGGGAGGAGGGGAGAGCAGACGATCCCCGGGCCTCAAACACACGTCAGAGAGGGGAGGAGGGGAGAGCAGACGATCCCCGGGCCTCCACATTTTAAGGCATAACGGGTACCGGGTTTTTAGCGCCGCGTCTGAGTGATTTGTGGACCGCGGAGTGCTGGCCGAGGTGAAGGATTGTGAAATCGGAGCGTTACAATCGCTTCAAGTAGACCGAAGAAGTCGAGCAAGCCCAAAAGGAAAGTGGAATTCTAAGATTGTGTGTGTGTGTATGTGTGTGTGTGTGTGTGTGTGTGTGCGTGCGTGTGGGTCTCCTGCTTTATGTAATAGTTTAGGCACTGTTTTGAAATCACATAAAAGGAGTGGAGAGACCAGGCGGCGGCAGCGTCTCCTCCTGTACGGCTGACAAATCACACAACTGGCAATCCGGCCAGCCTTTTTCGCTGGCAACCCGGCCGCACCTTTAGCTGGCATAATTCAATTCAGTGAGAAAATAAATAGGCTAATAAAAAAAGACTAATCTTTGGGATATTAAGAAGATTACAATGAGTACCACGTTTCTGTCAGTGAACAAAGTCGATGCCGGCGGTTGAGAGCTGTGTGTAGTAGACTATATACATTAGCTTTACCATAAGCCGCAGTACAGACGAGGAAGGCTTCAGCGCACAGAAACATTGTGGGGCACACACACACACACACACCATCTCTCTCGCAAACACACACACACACACACACACACGCACAGGTGTAGTGTCGGACTTCTCCTCTAGTTGGAGTTGAGCTGAGCAGGCCATGATATTGGAACAGGATATAAAGAAAATGGCCGCACATACACCAAAGGGGCGGGGCGGGGGGGGTGGGGGGTGGGGGGAGTAAATTGAAAAAAAATTCAAGTTCTTCGACGCCGAGTCAGTGTACAAAGTATAAAGTACCTGCATATGTGATACATAACATATAAGTCAGCTATAAAAAAAGGCCCCCTGAAAAGAAAGAGTGCTCTCTCTCCCTAGAAACAGAGCATGAAGGGGCCATGGGGAGAGGTGGGCCATGGGGAGAGGTGAGAGAACTGTCAGTCTGCCTTAGGGGGGAGCTTATCTTCCCAGGCCAAAATGCACCAACTTTTTCTTTCTTTTTTTTTGGCTTATTTCAGTGTCTGGAATCTGTTGTTGAGAAACCCGGGTTCCTAACCCGAGGCAAGAGAGAGCAGCCGTTAACACTTGTCCCCCCCCCCCCCCTCCCTCCTGCCTGTGCTGCGTTGGGGTTTTTCGGTGATGCGTTTCCACCTCCCTCAGCTCGCCGCCTTGTGCCGGCCCCCGCAGCAGCCGCACGCCAGCGCCGCCCGGTGGCAGGCGTGCAGCGGCGGGTAGAGACACAGGCACGGCGCCACCAGAGACAGCCCCAGCAGAGCCAGCCAGCGCGTGCCCAGCCGCCCGCCCCCGCCGTCGCCCCCGCCCCCGTCGCACGAGCACGGGTCCGAGTAGTCCCCCTCCGGGTCGGACATGCAGTGGTACAGCATGGTGTCCGCCAGCCACATGCAGCTGACCCGCCGGACGCACGCCCTCGCCGGGTCCGGCGCGTCCTGGCACCGGCCTCTCCGGTTGTCGGAGAGGTAGAAGGCCTCGCCGCAGTGCTCGCACTGGGCGCGCTCAGACGTGCGCCCGGCGTCCGCCTTCCGCCCCTTGCCGCCGTTGCTGGAGGGCGACGAGCCCGGGAGGAAGGGCCGCGGCTGCGACGACACCACGGCCGAGAAGCCGTGGCGGTACGACGAGCCGCCGCCGCCACCGCCGTGGCCCTTGCCGGCCAAGGGTCCGAGGGCGGGGTCCGAGTCCGAGGGCGACAGGGCGGGCGCCAGTGGGTAGGTGTAGTCGTGCTTCTGCGCCTCCGTCTTGGCAAAGTGCACGTAGGACTCCGAGTCGTCGGCGTGGATGAACTTGTCGCGCACGGTGGCGTGGCGGTAGTCCTCGTAGCCGGTGAGCCAGGCGCGCTCGGGCTGGCGGCCCGGGCGGTGCTCCGTGCCCCGCTCCCAGCTGCGTTCCCGGGGGTTGATGCGGACGATCTCCTCATCCTCCTGGAAGGTGACGTGACGCGGTAGCCGGGACAGAGACTGCAGGGCAAAACGTATTATTAGTTAGGTAGAGAGATAACAGAAAAAATGATGATCAAAATAAATGTATTAGTTAGGTAGAGAGATAACAGAAAAACTATGATCAAAATAAATGTATTATTAGTTAGGTAGAGAGATAACAGAAAAACTATGATCAAAATAAATGTATTATTAGTTAGGTAGAGAGATAACAGAAAAACTATGATCAAAATAAATGTATTATTAGTTAGGTAGAGAGATAACAGAAAAACTATGATCAAAATAAATGTATTATTAGTTAGGTAGAGAGATAACAGAAAAACTATGATCAAAATAGTCATTCTTCTATATTCTCTCATTTTAACTTCATATAATGCTGAAGTTGAATAATTCATCAGTTCGGTGGGGACCACCCTGGAACCCCCTCAAGGGCCCTGGACCCCACGTTGAGGACCACTGAACTAGATAGTGGGTGAATTTGAGGGACATGCAAAGATTATTTTCACAATATGAAAGGTTTCATTTATTTCGTTATATGTATCTATTCTGGAAAAATATGTCACCTTATTTTCATTGGTCAATGTTTCGGAAATTCAGGTGATTGGTTATCACCATATACACACTTAACTGTGACGATTTGCTAAACAAAGGTCTTTAAATGGCGAATAAGAATGATTTTTTAACGATGAATTTGATTTTCTAAGCGTCCAGCATCTTTAAAAAAAAAAATCAGGATCTAATTTTGGATTGTTTTCGTCTCACCTGGTCCAGGAAGTAGTGGTCTGCGAGCCGGTAGGGGTCGTGGAGGTCATGACGATATCCCAGCATGCAGTTGTGTCTCTGCGGCCGCGGCGAGGACTCCAGCGGCTGCAGAGAGCTCTCCAGCTTCTGGGAGGAGTTGGACGAGCTGTCTGTGGCGTTCTGACGGGACAAACAAACACAGGAAGTGTTTCTGATGGAGAAACCAAACAAATGGTTTTTCTGCGAGCGGGCAAACAAAAACAGGAAGGCCTCTGATTGGGGAAAACAGGAAACGTGAGCTCTGGTTGGCGAGCCGTGTCATCCGTGCTTCAGCACATCTTTAGAATAGGAATACCAGTCTCTCCATCAAATAGACAGAGCAAGCAAATTATAAATTATTATTGATTTAAACCTATTCGAATGACTATACCATTTTAAACCAAAAGTCAAATTTTGTCATGTTAAATGTCATATTGTCATGTCATATGTGCAGTATGACACCGGGTCATTCTGAACAATGAAATGCTTGTGACTAGGCTCATAGCATGTAGCATACAAATAAAACAAGAAATATACCAACAACCAAAGTTGCTCAGTGATAGAAAGGAGAATAGGAGACAGCACTAGAAGAACTAAGATGAAACATACACCATAATGAATAACAACAACAACAATAATCATAATAATGCTATTTAAGCAAAGAACGACGTGCATTTCCCATTTATTTACAATCAAACTAGTTGCCGTGGTGAAGTGAAAGTGATATCGATGCATTTGCTATTTCGAGTGGCTTGGCCGTAGTTAAGGTTTGGAGGTACAAAAAACAGCTTTGTGTCAATAGCTAATGTCTTTCATGACAACTGTTACTGTACAGGGGGTGGATTGTTTATATAACTCAGCCGTTTAGAGTCAAACAGACGACAGAAGAGAATGTTTAGGATGTGATTGACAGGTCACCTGTCCAGTGATCGTGCAGCTCGTCGATCACGTACCAATAGCAGGCGGCTCTGTAAAAAAAAAAGGTCTCGCGCTAGCGGCTAGCGGCTAGCGGCTTCTGGCTCCAAATAATCAAGATGCCGACAGCCAAAATGTCAAAGGCTTCAAAACGAGAGTTCAGAAATTGATTGATGTCCCACGTCCATTTTTTCTTCTCTTTTTTTACAGGCTATGGACGGTACCAATATTTTGCAGTGCACAGTACAAACAACATCGTGAACACTACATTGAACTAAGTTGTTTATCTCTGCAGTACTTTTTCTGGCCTCTCTCCTGCCTCTTCACCTCTTTCATACACTTTTTCCCCTCTTTCCAGCGAGCCTCACTTTCTCTCCTCCATCTCACTTTCTTACACATTCCACCTTTCCTTCTCTCTTTTCCACTACTTTCTTTCTCTCTTGGTCCAGGGCTTTCTCAGTTGTGTGTGTGCGCACGTGTGTGTGTGTGTGTGTGTGTGTGTGTATGTGTGTGTGTGTGTGTGTGTGTGTGTGTGTAGGAGCAGTATCCTGTCCCCTTTCCGCTGTCAGGGCGTCGCTCCAACTCAAACCTTGGCCAGACACTAGACACTTGGGCCGCTGCTGTGTAGCACTCAGACAGACAGACAGACAGACAGGTTTCAGACAGACAGACAGACAGACAGACAGACACAGAGACAGACACACAGACAGACAGACAGACAGACAGACACAGAGACAGACACACAGACAGACAGACAGACACAGACAGACAGAGACAGAGACAGACAGGTTTCAGACAGAGAGAGCTTACAAACAGGTTTCAGACAGACAGACAGGTTTCAGACAGACAGACAGACAGACACAGAGACAGACACACAGACAGACAGACAGACACAGAGACAGACACACAGACAGACAGACAGACAGACAGACAGACAGACAGACAGACACAGAGACAGACAGACAGACACAGAGACAGACACACAGACAGACAGACAGACAGACAGACAGACAGACAGACACAGAGACAGACAGACAGACAGACAGACAGACTGGTTTCAGACAGAGAGAGCTTACAAACAGGTTTCAGACAGACAGACAGATAGCTTACAGACTGGTTTCAGACAGACAGGTTTCAGACAGACAGACAGACAGACAGACAGACAGGTTTCAGAAAGACAGACAGACAGACAGGTTTCAGGCAGACAGACAGACAGACAGACAGCTTTCAGACAGACAGGCAGACATGCGGTCAGCCTCTGGGGGTCTGGGCAGAGCACCAGCTGACAGGCTGGACGGGACATGTACAGAATGTGTTTGACACAATCATCTGGGCAGAGGCCACCTGCGTGTGAAGGATCATCTGGGCAGAGGCCACCTGCGTGTGAAGGATCATCTGGGCAGAGGCCACCTGTGTGTGAAGGATCATCTGGGCAGAGGTCACCTGCGTGTGAAGGATCATCTGGGCAGAGGCCACCTGTGTATGAAGGATCATCTGGGCAGAGGCCACCTGTGTATGAAGATCATCTGGGCAGAGGCCACCTGCATGTGAAGGATCATCTGGGCAGAGGCCACCTGCGTGTGAGGATCATCTGGGCAGAGGCCACCTGTGTATGAAGATCATCTGGGCAGAGGCCACCTGCATGTGAAGGATCATCTGGGCAGAGGCCACCTGTGTATGAAGATCATCTGGGCAGAGGCCACCTGCATGTGAAGGATCATCTGGGCAGAGGCCACCTGCGTGTGAAGGATCATCTGGGCAGAGGCCACCTGTGTGTGAAGGATCATCTGGGCAGAGGTCACCTGCGTGTGAAGGATCTGGGCAGAGGCCACCTGTGTGTGAAGGATCATCTGGGCAGAGGTCACCTGCGTGTGAAGGATCTGGGCAGAGGTCACCTGCGTGTGAAGGATCATCTGGACAGAGGCCACCTGCGTGTGAAGGATCTGGGCAGAGGCCACCTGCATGTGAAGGATCTGGGCAGAGGCCACCTGCATGTGAAGGATCATCTGGGCAGAGGCCACCTGCGTGTGAAGGATCATCTGGGCAGAGGCCACCTGCGTGTGAAGGATTTCATTCATCTTCTGGGTGATTTGAAGCCATTCTGCTCACCGTACATACATGACTCTCAGGAGTAAAGCATCGTGACGTGTGTGTGGTTATCTTCATGAATCATATCTCATTGTTATACGCAGCCCGCTGCTCTGTGCTCACAAAGTCTCGCTCTTTTGGACGTAGATCTAAGAAGAACGGTGGGGGAAGGTGTCTCTGTAACGCCTGGTCTGCAAAGCTGCACACCTCATGTGTGTTGGTCAAACCTGGGAGAAATCATCTGCGTTTGTTTCAACCCGCTGAGACGAGACGAGACGAGACGGGAAACCTCGCTCAACCATCTTGTCGGCCGAGAGACACTGACCACAGCTGAACTTGAGATTTCAATAGAGACACTGCATGAAATAGGCCACGCCCATCACGGGGGAAAGCTCTCCGTTCACTCCCACACACCAGCGTCATTTCCCTTGAATTAAACATAGCTAAAAGCTGTTGTGTGGTGGGGCTCCGCAGACAACACATGTAAAAAATCGCAGATTAAAGTTTTTTTGTACTCCCGAGCAAAACAAGGAAGCCATTGAGCATTCGCGAGAAGAAAATGTGGATTTAGCTGTCAAGGAAAGTAAGTTGGAGAGTTCATCTTCCATATATATGATCTTTGTGTGCAACTACGTGACATACTGTAGGAGAACGCCAGCGTGTCTGATGCCATCTGTCTGACGTTACACCAGCGTTATTTTCATTCATTTAAACATGCCTAAAAGCTCATGTCATAGTATTTCACTTCAGGCCACTGTGTGGGATCGTTTATCCAGCGTTGTTTGGGCAATGAAAAGGGACACTGCTCCAGGCCAACTGAGTTCATTTTCTCGATGTACCTTTCCCTCTCCGTTGGAGGAAGTGTACTGAAATAATCTTTTGACATTATCTAAAAAGAGAACTGTCCAAATCCCTGTAAAACCCCGCAAAAATATGTCTATCTGACGAGAGTTCCTCCGTTCGCCCCGGTTAGCCGCGGTTTGTTTTGCTAGCTGCAGTCGTCAGGCAGTGCTTCCTTGTATTTTCCCCCGTCTTGGGCGTGGCTTCTGAATGATGGCGCGTTTTGCAGTGTCTCTATGCTTCCCTGTTCCCCTATGCATGGATTCATGAATATATTAGTTCTGCTGCCAGTTATTATTTATAAAACTTCAGGAATAAAAAGTACAAAACAATGCTTCCAGAATGGCTGCATCCATTGTTGGGGTCAACAGAACAGAGTCTTTTTTCTTTTCTTTTTTTCTGACCCCCCCCCATTTTCTCCCCTATAGAGGCAAAGTGACTGCCTACTTCCTGCTTCAGCACTGCACCAGAGATTTTCATCCACCATTTATCTTCCCATACACATTTCGTAAAATGTTTATAAAAATAGTTTTTTACTGGTGCAAACCAAACGGTACAGATATAT
>NC_139633.1:8737556-8757556 GCF_964638095.1 Poromitra crassiceps | reverse complement strand
GATATTGACGTAAATTCCCTGCACCGACCATGCTTCTATGACCGGGTCAATCAAACGGAACGACCCCAAATGCAAGCTTGTGGGGTTCAGAAATTAATTTCTCTGTGCCGCGCAGCGTCGGCTTTGATACACGCTGCCTCGCGTACGTGAGTCTCAGTCAGACAGTCAACAGACAGAAACCTGCTATAACCTACACATCATAACAGACAGTAACCTGCTATAACCTACACATCATAACAGACAGAAACCTGTAGCCTGTACTACGAAGCTAGTTTAATGCCTTATCCGAGTAAGTTTGAGTTTAAACCTGGTTTAGCCGTACTACAAAGCAAGTTAACTTTCAATCACCATGGCAACTGACCAGGTTAGCTTCAGAGGATAAGATCAAAATCCATGACAGACCCATATAATCGGCTCTCTGGAGTCACTCACTATTCATATAAGATCGCCATATGAAAAATAGATTGCAGTCAACTGAGAATATAACAAGAAAAACATTTGTGGCTCTGTAGGCTACATAATTAAATTAAGCCTACTTACCACTTTATGTCTTAACAGCTCAACGATGCGTGGAGAAATATGATCACTATTAATCACGCAGCGCATATCATACACGGAGCCTCAAATGGAGTGAGGGTGATATTCTCCTACATGCCAGAAAAGCCTATAGCCTACATATAATATAGATATGGGATAAATATGGGATAGCCCCAATAGGCTACTAAATATTAGGGCTGTGGCGATTCACTTATCTCCCGATTCGATACTATCACGATTCTTGGGTGCCGATTCGATTTATATTGCGATTCTTAAGTATTGCGATTCTACGATTATTGCGATTCGATATTACGATTTATTGCGATTTTTGTTTATTTTTTTCTTTTCTTTTTTCAGTTTGTTTGCTTTTTTACACTAGATTAGAACATGGGAAAAGTTTATTCATACACTAGAGACTGTATATTATATATCATGAGTAGGGCTGGGCGATATAGTTAAAAACAGGGGCAGACTGGGATCATAATTCAGGCCGGGCATTAGATACCAAGCAGGCCAGGCCAATATGGGCCGACGCGCGTGAAATTTGGGCCGTTTGAAGCCAGATTTGGGCCGTTTGAAGCCAGATTTGGGCCGTTTGAAGTCCAATTTTACAATGAGATGCACCCACTTTAACCCTGAAGTGTAATTATTACTTCAGACTAACTAATAAAGTAATAAAACCACTAGTAAACCAGTAGGCGGCGCCTGGCCTGCTGTTCAGTGAGTGGCCTGACTGCAAGCACCAAAAAAAAAAAAAAAAAAAAAAAATTTTTTTTTTTTTTGGCGATTATCGATTCTGGAATAAAAGATCGATTCAAAAAATCGTGACATTAAAAATCGCGATACTTAGGTGAATCGATTTTTTCCCCCACCCCTACTAAATATGCAGGCAATTCTTGCATGTTTCAGCTGGAACTGTGTCCTGTAGGCTGTATGCCAATATATGAGCAAAAATAGGCTAGTTTTTATCAATGAAAACTATGCCCGCATCGTCTCAATTCAGTTCAGCAGTTTTCTCTTTTATATTAGGCATCAGCATTATCATTATTTTATATATTAATTATTCGATCAGTGCAACTACACACATAATGAGTGATAGAGATCATTATTCATTGAGCATGCGTTTCTAAATCTATGGTCTAAATAGGTTTACAGATTGTGGAAATTTATAGGCTGAGATTACACATTTAGGGGACAGAAATCGCTGATCAAAGTAAATCAAATGACTGATGTGAATACAAGCGGCAGCTTTAGCAGTCCTTCAGCAGATTATATCCAACGCGGATTTTCATTCTGACATAGGTTACATTAAATATCCGCTAAAACTCTGATCTCTGCGCTTTCATTAGAATGAGGAAATGGGTGTAGAAATGGGTGTGGGCGTGGATCAACTCAGCTGTTCATAATGTGATTGGCTAGCGCACCTCTTTCGCGTGGACGCGCGCCTGTGCACGAGCGAAAAACGTGCGCGTGCACAGGCAGATCCCAGATAAAGCCAGCTTCAGTTATCGAGTAGAAAACCAGCGTCGTAGTATCGGTAAACTAGATAGCTTTGATCCTGTTCAGTCAAACCAGATCAAAGGGACTTATCGCGGATCTGTTAAGATAGCTTCGGAGTACAGGGTACTGCTATAACCTCAAACCTGGTATAACCTACACATCATAACAGACAGTAACCTGCTATAACCTACACATCATAACAGACAGCAACCTGCTATAACCTACACATCATAACAGACAGTAACCTACACATCATAACAGACAGTAACCTGCTATAACCTACACATCATAACAGACAGTAACCTGCTACAGTATAACCTACACCTCATAACAGACAGTAACCTGCTATAACCTACACACCATAACAAACAGTAACCTGCTACAGTATAACCTACACCTCATAACAGACAGTAACCTGCTATAACCTACACACCATAACAGACAGTAACCTGCTACAGTATAACCTACACCTCATAACAGACAGTAACCTGCTATAACCTACACACCATAACAGACAGTAACCTGCTATAACCTACACATCATAACAGACAGTAACCTGCTATAACCTACACATCATAACAGACAGTAACCTGCTATAACCTACACATCATAACAGACAGTAACCTGCTATAACCTACACATCATAACAGACAGTAACCTGCTACAGTATAACCTCCACATCATAACAGACAGTAACCTGCTACAGTATAACCTACACCTCATAACAGACAGTAACCTGCTATAACCTACACACCATAACAGACAGTAACCTGCTACAGTATAACCTACACCTCATAACAGACAGTAACCTGCTATAACCTACACACCATAACAGACAGTAACCTGCTATAACCTACACACCATAACAGACAGTAACCTGCTATAACCTACACACCATAACAGACAGTAACCTGCTATAACCTACACATCATAACAGACAGTAACCTGCTATAACCTACACATCATAACAGACAGTAACCTGCTATAACCTACACATCATAACAGACAGTAACCTGCTATAACCTACACACCATAACAGACAGTAACCTGCACACCATAACAGACAGTAACCTGCTATAACCTACACATCATAACAGACAGAAACCTGCTATAACCTACACATCATAACAGACAGTAACCTGCTATAACCTACACACCATAACAGACAGTAACCTGCTATAACCTACACATCATAACAGACAGTAACCTGCTATAACCTACACATCATAACAGACAGTAACCTGCTATAACCTACACATCATAACAGACAGTAACCTGCTATAACCTACACATCATAACAGACAGTAACCTGCTATAACCTACACATCATAACAGACAGTAACCTGCTATAACCTACACATCATAACAGACAGTAACCTGCTATAACCTACACATCATAACAGACAGTAACCTGCTATAACCTACACATCATAACAGACAGTAACCTGCTACAGTATAACCTACACATCATAACAGACAGTAACCTGCTATAACCTACACATCATAACAGAAAGAAACCTGCTATAACCTACACATCATAACAGACAGTAACCTGCTATAACCTACACATCATAACAGACAGTAACCTGCTACAGTATAACCTACACATCATAACAGACAGTAACCTGCTATAACCTACACATCATAACAGACAGTAACCTGCTATAACCTACACATCATAACAGACAGTAACCTGCTATAACCTACACATCATAACAGACAGTAACCTGCTATAACCTACACATCATAACAGACAGTAACCTGCTATAACCTACACATCATAAAAATATGCATTTAGGCTATTTAATAGGAGATGTGTGGACATTTAGCCTAATTTGAGCCTATTTTAATACAACTCTGTCTCAAATTGTGCTGAGAGGGGATTATTTTCACCAGACTTTGTGTGTGACCGCCAGATTTTACTGTGCCGTGCTTTGATTGATTTTACCGGTAAAAAACAACAACAACAACAACAACGTAATTACCGGCTAACGGAAGCTCTGCTTTAAATAGACTCTTATTTCACTTATATCGTAATAATGGAATAAATATATTTGAATCACTCTCCGTTTTTGAGTGAGGAGTAAGCAAAAATACTAGACATCCATTTCCAGGGTACACTTCCAGCAGAGAGGAGCCATTAATACTGAATGAATGTAGGAAAAAAACATGCTGTGTATGCACACACACACACACACACAGTGCTTACAGTGAAGACGTCATCGTCGCCCAGCTCGCCCTCGTTCTGGAGTGTTGTGGAGGAGGTGGTGGAGCCTGCAGAGAGATGGACAGAGAGAGGAGGACAGAGAGAGAGGAGGACAGAGAGAGAGATGGACAGAGAGAGGAGGACAGAGAGAGAGATGGACAGAGAGAGGAGGACAGAGAGAGAGATGGACAGAGAGAGAGAGGAGGACAGAGAGAGGACAGGCACAAACCAAGATCAATGTTCATTCCCAGAGAGCCAAGACTCTGTTGATGATGCATTTAGAAGACAAGTCCTGGACCTCGTCCACTGTCAGCGAGTGGGAGGTGGGCTGCTAACATTTGATTTGGATAGTCTTTAGTATTTGTAACATTCCACACACCTGTCCTGCACCTAGTGTCATATGTAGAGGGTATGTTCGTGAATTGTCACACAATGCCACTGGCGTAAGGATCGGCGGTGCGGTGCACCGGGGCCCAGAGCCGTCAAGGGCCCATGAAGGGCGAGTCTCGCTTTGCGGAGACGTAACGTACTTACGCTTTCTGCTGCAGTCCCACTCCAAATAAACTTCCACGCTCTATTATGCAGTCAGCCCTCATGTAGCTTACTAGGCTAACGAATGCTATTAGCTTTAAGTTTAGTTTACTGGGTTCAGTGGATTGGCGTCATTGTACGGGAAAATACGAACGCGTTCTCTTTCCGACGTGTCTTCAGCGGAGTCTCCTGTGAGGTTCTGGTGACATCATTGACCATATATGGAGCTGGAGCAAGAGAGGAGGAATATCCCTTCACGTAGCCAGCCCCTCTTTGTTTACCCTTCGGGGGGTCCTGCTAACGCACAATAGACGGCTAACGATCTGCCTGACGAAAAGATTATGAGCGAGTCCATATTTTCTATAACAATGTAATTGTTAGGTCGGGCCCGGAGCAAATATTTGCACCGGGGCCCCATGGCAATGACGTTTACGCCACTGCATAATGCTCTATAGATAATCTGTTGAACATCTGTTAAACAGTTGAATGAAAAAAAAGAATAGTTGAAATAGTTGAGCTGTTGAAGTTGCAAATACTCTCTCTGCAGGCGGACTATCCAACTGACGTGTTACAGACGGGCTTTGTGGACAAAATGATTTGACAGAGGTGCAGCAACATCTGGGTGTCACGCCTGTCAGCACATCTGGGTGTCACGCCTGTCAGCACCCCGATGAAGCAAGCCTCATTTGGGTGTCAATGCTCAGACAAACACTCGTAAACACCGGCGTCAAATCAGCCTCCTGCTCATTGTCAGTGAGAACAGCTGTGAGATTCCTCGCTTGGTGTTCACAGGCCGGAGCCGTAGCTCTGTCTTTCTACCTTTGCATCGGTAAAAATGGATTAAATTCTTTTTTAAGAATCATTGAAATAATTCAACAAAACATATATTGTGAAAACGGTTACGTAATGTAACACAAATGTGCATAGCATGATCGAGAACAATTCACTGGCTTTGTATCAGGATTCAAATGGTCCGTCAGATATCAATCTGATCTTCTACAATATTGTTACTTGACCATCATGACCTGGTCAGAACCTCTTGTGACCCCACTTTCAGGTCTCAACCCAACAGTTGAGAAACACTGATCTCAGATCTGTGCTACAGTAGTACAGGTATCGCTATTGAGATCATTTTTCTGACGTTTTGGTCTTTTCTTTGTCTCAGACCTGTTTTGGTCTTGATTGTTATTGGATGTTGAGTTGACTTGTTCTTTATCTAAAAATGGTCAATGACTCCAGTTTTCAAGATATGATTTTCTCCATCTGGTCCGCCTTTCCCCCCAGCACCACAATCAATTTAAGTGACCCGTCTGTCTATACGATGTAATGGTCCTAAAACATCTATGAACAGATTAGTCAAAATATGATTTATTAGTCAGCTGAATATTGAAAGTTAGAGTAGAAACCTACCGCAGATAGATCGACATTTCTGTTCATCTTTGTGGAAAAAAACTTGCTAAGCACTTTTTTTACTTTTAGAAAGACATATCGTGCCTTTACTCCTTATTTTGGTCTTGACAAAGACTCGATTTGGTCTGGTCTCGACCACCCTTTGGATCTTAGCCCTTAACTCGACTGGACCTGGTCTCGGGATCGACTTGGACTTGGACTTGGCCAGGTGACCCGGCAGCAGAGCGTACCTTCTGCCAGGTCCTCGATGGCTTTCCGTACTCCCCGGTCGAACGCCCGAGCGTCGGCCGGGCTCTGGAAGGACAGGCCACACCTCCTGTCCTCCACCTTCCAGTGGTGGAAGGTGGGCGTGGCCGTGGTGTACACCAGGTCCTTCCTCAGCGGACACTCCAGGATCACCTGTCAATCACAAGCAGACGGGCCAATCACAACGGGGAACAAATGACTGGTTAGATCAGTCCTTCAGTAATACTTCATCCTTCAAGTACGCAACAAAGAACCACACCAAATCCTTAAAGGTCCCAATTCGTGCAGCTGTAACCTCTTAAAAACGTGTGTCTCTGGTCCATAAAACATGATTCTGGATTAATCTGTCGAAAATATAGCACCCCCGTTTGTTGTGACGGAGTTCTCACTTCCTCATCTCGTCGCTTCCCAAGAATGGCCTGTTTCTATAATATATTCAGAACTAACAGTTCCCATTGGCCGCTGAGGGAGAGCCCGCCCCAGGCTCCCAGCGGCCAATCAGATTAGCGTCTGTGGACCAGCACGCTAGGTTGCGAGTTATCGTTAACTTAACGGTACTACGCTAAAGAGGACATCTCAAAATGCCTAGACTTACCGAATGCACCTCTGCAGTTGCTGGATCACGTACAGTTGGCGTCGCTCCAGCTAGAAGTGTTAATTTTGTGGCTATAGACTAAATGGTGCAGGTAGCTTGTGTGAGAGAGACCCGCGCAGTATGCAGGAGGAAGCTAGTGACGTCCCAATTCCCCTCTGGGCAAACGAAGCGTTTGGGGGTGTGGCTTGGAGGAGACTGCAGAGGGACGCTGAATAGGGACAAATCCAACTGTGGCAGTTCTGAGCGTGTGACCACTCATTACAGGGAGGGCTGACAGCAGTATATATGCATTTACAAGTAAAAACAGCTTTTGCACGGAATGGGACCTTTAAGAGTCTGATCAGTCTGATCAGTGTAGGTAGGACATTTCAAAAAATAGTTTTTGTCTAAAAAATGGGGGCATTTACAACATTTTGAGGGCACAAAATATATTTAGTGCATTAAGTTGCTAAAGCGCTGTTTGTGTGAGAGTGTTTTTCATCGTGGTCTTCTTGCAACCAGCTTGCAGTTACTGAGTGTGTGTTAAGCCACTTCTTAACATGCAGTGGAATCCGTATTATAACCTGCACCTAGCCGGTTGGCCTGCATGTTAAACAACAATTAGCCGGCCTACGCGCACTCCCGAGACTCCGTATCTTATCTACCTCGACCACCGGTATAAGATCCGCTTCCACGCAAGCGCTGGTCATGTTAAACAGTGGAACGATATGATCCGCATATGTCTGAGTGGGCGGCTGTGGCTCTTCGTGACTCACTTCACGTTCGCTAGTTTATTAATTAATGAATCGTTCGGGCAATCGCTTATATCAACGAGCAAACTCACGGTTTCCTCAAGTGCTGCAATGACCGTGCTTTCCGAGGTGAGGGCTGGCTTGACTGCAGAGAGGCAGCGGGGAAGGAAAGTGAGAAGTGGAGCAGAAACGCGCTGAGAATACGAGGCAGCAGGATGACTGAAGCAAATGAAACAACTATCACAAAGAGCAGCCGACATTCTGACACTTTTTGCGCAATGCGTGCCGCTCTATCTGCCTGTTTGTCTCTCTGCCAGTGACCGCATGTCTGTTTAGTGTGCGTGTGTGTGTGGCATGTCATTTTTAACGCTGTTCATAACGAGCAGAGCGTGTTTAGGCTATCGTATGGCTCCATCCCCAAATTAATTTTCATCGTCCCTGACGCTACTGTGCGCCCACACTGCGGAGTGGATAGGAGCTGACTGACTCTGACTGATAGGCTATCAAAGTTTTGTGGGGAGAAATACATTTCAAACTAGTCAGATATGACTTGAATGTCATAAAATAAATCACCCACAGTGATTGACGACAGTCCGCCCACTATTTTGACTGCGCGGCTTTATGTAGCTTAACAAAGGCTTTTGGCACATTGCCACCCCTCGTTGTCAATGGACTCTGTTAAAACATGTTTTTTGAAGTCTCCAGATTTGTCAGGCAGGCAGACTGTGCATCCACACTGTGGAGAGGATAGGAGCTGACTGACTGAAACTTTTGTGGGGAGAAATAAATTTAAAACAAGTCAGATATGACTTGATTTGTTTTTGTTTGGTTACAAATTCGCTAAAGCTGTTTCCTATCACATTTCTTGTTTTTGATAGATGCTACCGCCCCCCCCCCCCGCCGCCCACTGGCAGAAAAAACGGCTCATATCCAGTTGTTTCTTAACAAAGACCCCTCATGTTTAGAAAGGCAAAACCTGAAAATATCCTGTTCTCTCTAGCAGGACATGATCCAGATAACATGTTTAAAAGGCACTTTAGAGATGGAAATTAAATTAACTAATTGGATGAAATTAAAATGATCGAAATCTTGGGAGCAACTGTTGCCCCTCAATCATGTTTTTTAGGGCCATTCTGAGATTTCTCGTGGCGTCTTTGCCCTCGCCCCTGGCTAATTTCCTACACCGAGTCCGACGATCCTAAATGAAGAAAATTCAAGTCGTTTACTCGTCTCTGTTACATCACCACACAGCCATCTTGGTAGTAAAATAACAGGTGATTGTAATAAATTAACATGACATCATGGGAATGAATACTGAACTCACGGATGATTTTGGTATCCATGTCCTGAGGACATAGATACCAAAATACATTGTCCTTAACACTTAACGGGTGAGCTGACCAATAATAAAAATACAACAAATGATCAAATGACATTTTTTGTCATTTCTTAGGCATAAATTGTCAAATAAGTATATATATAATATATAAGTATATATATAATATATAAGTATATGATACTTAGAAAGATACTTAGAATGAGGTCATTCTCATCAGCTGGACTGCAGGATTCAAAACATCAACCCTCTGTTCATCACGGTTGTGCTTTTCTTACCCCTGTTGTGCCCATGTGAGACTTGTGGCCCCGCCCCTCTCAGTGATGTCACCATGTGGGACTTGTGGCCCCACCCCTCTCAGTGATGTCACCATGTGGCCCCGCCCCTCTCAGTAATGTCAAAGCAGGTATGTTGCCTTTGACGGCTGATGCAAAACACACCAGTGATCGGGGGCGTGGAAGTTTCAACCCCACGGAAAGCAGTGAGTGCGGCGATACGCCTGTGATCCATCGCTGCGCGTGCGCGTTTTACCTGTTTGTCCCGTAGCCGCTCTCCGTGGATGAGGAAGTGGGTGCTGCCGCGCGCGCTGCAGGCCGGCGTGGGCGCCAGCTCCGGGGGCAGGAGGCGGCACACGCCCACCCGGGTCAGAGCGCCCCCGTCCTGCGCCAGCCAGCCCCCGCTCGAGTCGTCCCGCGTCATCACCACCGCTTTCACACGCACGATGTAGCTGTCACTGGAGGCAGAGAGACAGAGACATGATTATTGTGATGGTTGCCCACTAGCTGATATTTCACAGATTCAGTGCTAGAGTGGGATACATTACTGCCTTTAAACAAACAACGAATTCATAAAGAAAAACAATATTAAGCAATGCAATGAATAAATGGCATGTGTAAAAGCAAATCAAATGTTATTGTAGGTTTCACAGAGAAACCTCCCATCACGTCGAGAGGAGGGCTGATTGGCCGATACCTGACCTTTAAAACCCGGTTACTCAAGATAATGCACAGACTTTGTTGTGAGCAGTTTCATGTAGGAACTATTTTCTTTTGCAGTCTCATGTAGCAACTAGCTTGAGTGATGGGGGCATGATTTCTGGAAAGAGACATTGCTGTTGAAGTTTATCAAATGTATTTCTTTGGCACTTTGAGCACCACAAGCCGAGTGCCATCCAGTTCCACTGTATTGGTGAGAAGGCAGAAACTCTGCGGCCGATATCTATAAAACTCAGGCAACTAACACAAAACGATATAGATACATCTTTTTTTTTAAGTTTATTTGATATGGACATCACAGAGCATTGGCGATGTGTAACATACATGTATGCACAACAACCAGATAGTGTTAAGTGTTTATAGCGGAACGCACATTTTCAACACCTGTCCACAGGTGACTTTTATATTAAAATATAAAATGGATAAATAGCACTAAAGGTGAGAGGAAAATATGTATTTTGGATTTTAGGGTGAGCTGTTCCTTTAAAGGTTTTTTTTGTTCTTGACAAAAGCCCCGAAGCAGCCGAGCTGATATGAGATTGTTAGACGGATGTCCTCAGTCGTCGCTCACACAACAAAAGCACGAGGAAATCACTTCCACTGACTTTTCCTGCTGCGGCCATCTAAACTTCCTGGAAGTCATTTGATGTTTCTATGTGGCAAAGCAGCACATCCGCCCCCATTCTCCCACTCCAGGCAGACTCCGCCCCCATTCTCCCTCTCCAGACAGACTCCGCCCCCATTCTCCCTCTCCAGGCAGACTCCGCCCCCATTCTCCCTCTCCAGGCACACTCCGCCCCCATTCTCCCTCTCCAGGCAGACTCCGCCCCCATTCTCCCTCTCCAGGCAGACTCCGCCCCCATTCTCCCTCTCCAGGCAGACTCCGCCCCCATTCTCCCTCTCCAGGCAGACTCCGCCCCCATTCTTCCTCTCCAGGCAGACTCCGCCCCCCATTCTCCCTCTCCAGGCAGACCCCGCCCCCATTCTCCCTCTCCGCCCCCATTCTCCCTCTCCAGGCAGACTCCGCCCCCATTCTCCCTCTCCAGGCAGACTCAACGTTACAAATGCAAAGAATTTGCAACCAAGGCTGGTGTGGAGACGGGCAAAGCATTCGTAAGGGAGGTGATACTGGCAAAATAATCAGAGGGAAACGCTTTTTTAATGCCAAAAAGAGCACGTATTCAAGCTAGCATGCAATGCGTAGAGATGAAAATCCGTGTACAATATATACAACTGCTTCAGGCATTTGACCCCGGTCTAGACTTAGGTCCCATCTCTCCACCTGTTTCCTGTATATGCAAACTTTGTTTTTCTCATCTTTTCTGGCGTGTATGAGCGACAGTTTGCTCATGTTCATATTTATTATAGAGTTGAATTCACACGGCGCGACAGCATGTCTGAGGGTGTCGCAAGCGGTCTTTGCCCGGATCCTCGCTGTGCAGGTGGGAGGAGGTGTTGTGGTTTAGTCTCGTCTTTAGCAACGGACGGTGGAAGTCACTAATTAACATTTACTCACATTACTGTAATTGAATGAGATAGCGTTTTTGTAGTCAGTCAGTCATTTGACTTGTACTTTTTAAGTTTTGTTTTCATCACAGTATTAAACTTCACTTTATGAAGTTACATCCATTACATATACGGTAGTGCAGATTCTGTGGTTGTCCTTCAGCAAGTGGACCAGCAAAAGAGTCACATCTAACAAGGTTCTCTTTTCTAAAAGGTAACTATTATATGGGATTTTCAATCGGAGGACATTTGAGCTACTTTTACTTACATATATATTCGTTGTTGTTTTTTTACAGTACTTTTAATTGTACTAAAGTAACATTTCAACAAAGTAGCGATACTTTTACAAGCTCGAGTAGAACAAATTTGTACTCTTTCCACCACTGCTCTTAAACGGTACTCTAAATACAAATTAGGGATGGGCATTTCTAGCAAAAACACTATTCGAAATTCGCTGGCCAAATTCGAATTTAATTCGAAATTCGAAAATAAAAATAAAAATGTAAAAAAAATTAAAAAATTTTTTTTTTTTTTTTTTTTGTGAGTGAAATGTTGCATTGTCTCCCCTGATTCTAAGTCTACGGCTTTATTAATTAATATAAAAAGCTTCTGCTGTGGATTTTTAGCTCAAACAAGCATTGCACCACTGAAGTAAAGAACATGTTACATGACATTGACATTTTCGAAAATAAAAAACAGTTTTGACAATCATGAGTGGTTCATTAAATATTTAGTAGGCTCAGGTCTGAGTGCCAAAGGGGTGCCAAAGTCACCCCCTCTCCCTCTTCATGGGATTTCATCCGCCATTCATTTTTCCATAAACCTTGCTTAAAATGCTTATAAAAAATTTTTTGGGTGCAATTTACTTGCTCAAACCAAGCGATTTGACTATACTTAGAATCAGGGGAGACAATGCAACATTTCACTCAAAAAAAAAAAAAAAAATTTTTTTTTTTTTTTTTTTTTTCGAATTTCGAATTTCAATAATAAAAGTCGACCTTGATAATAACAACGATTATTCGAAAATTCGAAATTCGATGCCCATCCCTAATACAAATGTCAAAAACTCAAAAGCCATTGAAAAGAGAAATTCTGCACAAAGTGCCTCAAACTATGTACAGCCGTTTGCGTAGGTGCAAACAGTTAGTTGAGTGGAGCTATGACGTGACACACACACACCTACACCCACACACACACCTACACCCACACACCATGCGAACCAACAGACAGCACCGCTGCAGTTGAGTCTATTTGATTAGCATCAGCCTCACGTGCGCTACCAAACAATACATGACAAAAACCACTCTGCTGCAGTCAACAGAGTCTTCCAGGTCTTTAACACAACACTGCACAATACATGACAAAAACCACTCTGCTGCAGTCAACAGAGTCTTCCAGGTCTTTAACACAACACTGCACAATACATGACAAAAACCACCCTGCTGCAGTCAACAGAGTCTTCCAGGTCTATAACACAACACTGCACAATACATGACAAAAACCACTCTGCTGCAGTCAACAGAGTCTTCCAGGTCTATAACACAACACTGCACAATACATGACAAAAACCACTCTGCTGCAGTCAACAGAGTCTTCCAGGTCTTTAACACAACACTGCACAATACATGACAAAAACCACTCTGCTGCAGTCAACAGAGTCTTCCAGGTCTTTAACACAACACTGCACAATACATGACAAAAACCACTCTGCTGCAGTCAACAGAGTCTTCCAGGTCTATAACACAACACTACACAATACATGACAAAAACCACTCTGCTGCAGTCAACAGAGTCTTCCAGGTCTATAACACAACACTACACAATACATGACAAAAACCACCCTGCTGCAGTCAACAGAGTCTTCCAGGTCTATAACACAACACTACACAATACATGACAAAAACCACTCTGCTGCAGTCAACAGAGTCTTCCAGGTCTATAACACAACACTACACAATACATGACAAAAACCACTCTGCTGCAGTCAACAGAGTCTTCCAGGTCTATAACACAACACTGCACAATACATGACAAAAACCACTCTGCTGCAGTCAACAGAGTCTTCCAGGTCTTTAACACAACACTGCACAATACATGACAAAAACCACTCTGCTGCAGTCAACAGAGTCTTCCAGGTCTTTAACACAACACTGCACAATACATGACAAAAACCACTCTGCTGCAGTCAACAGAGTCTTCCAGGTCTATAACACAACACTACACAATACATGACAAAAACCACCCTGCTGCAGTCAACAGAGTCTTCCAGGTCTATAACACAACACTACACAATACATGACAAAAACCACCCTGATGCAGTCAACAGAGTCTTCCAGGTCTATAACACAACACTACACAATACATGACAAAAACCACTCTGCTGCAGTCAACAGAGTCTTCCAGGTCTATAACACAACACTACACAATACATGACAAAAACCACCCTGATGCAGTCAACAGAGTCTTCCAGGTCTATAACACAACACTACACAATACATGACAAAAACCACTCTGCTGCAGTCAACAGAGTCTTCCAGGTCTATAACACAACACTGCACAATACATGACAAAAACCACTCTGCTGCAGTCAACAGAGTCTTCCAGGTCTATAACACAACACTACACAATACATGACAAAAACCACCCTGCTGCAGTCAACAGAGTCTTCCAGGTCTATAACACAACACTACACAATACATGACAAAAACCACCCTGATGCAGTCAACAGAGTCTTCCAGGTCTATAACACAACACTGCACAATACATGACAAAAACCACCCTGCTGCAGTCAACAGAGTCTTCCAGGTCTATAACACAACACTACACAATACATGACAAAAACCACCCTGATGCAGTCAACAGAGTCTTCCAGGTCTATAACACAACACTACACAATACATGACAAAAACCACTCTGCTGCAGTCAACAGAGTCTTCCAGGTCTATAACACAACACTACACAATACATGACAAAAACCACCCTGCTGCAGTCAACAGAGTCTTCCAGGTCTATAACACAACACTACACAATACATGACAAAAACCACCCTGCTGCAGTCAACAGAGTCTTCCAGGTCTATAACACAACACTACACAATACATGACAAAAACCACCCTGATGCAGTCAACAGAGTCTTCCAGGTCTATAACACAACACTACACAATACATGACAAAAACCACTCTGCTGCAGTCAACAGTCGTCTTTGTTCTTTGTTTGTTTCATAATTACTTTACAGTATGATTTAATTTGTGCTCATTCAAAGTAGGGATGGGCATTTCTAGCAAAAACACTATTCGAAATTCGCTGGCCAAATTCGAATTTAATTCGAATTTCGAAAATAAAAATAAAAATGTAAAAAAAATTAAAAAAAATTTTTTTTTTTGTGAGTGAAATGTTGCATTGTCTCCCCTGATTCTAAGTCTACGGCTTTATTAATTAATATAAAAAGCTTCTGCTGTGGATTTTTAGCTCAAACAAGCATTGCACCACTGAAGTAAAGAACATGTTACATGACATTGACATTTTCGAAAATAAAAAACAGTTTTGACAATCATGAGTGGTTCATTAAATATTTAGTAGGCTCAGGTCTGAGTGCCAAAGGGGTGCCAAAGTCACCCCCTCTCCCTCTTCATGGGATTTCATCCGCCATTCATTTTTCCATAAACCTTGCTTAAAATGCTTATACAAATTGTTCTACTTGCTCAAACCAAGCGATTTCTTAGAATCAGGGGAGACAATGCAACATTTCACTCAAATTTTTTTTTTTTTTTTTTTTCTTTTTTTTTCGAATTTCGAATTTCAATAATAAAAGTCGACCTTGATAATAACAACGATTATTCGAAAATTCGAAATTCGATGCCCATCCCTAATTCAAAGATAGTGCGATGAAGGGCTCAAAAGACTTTAAAACAGGTCAGTTATTTGTTTATAATGAAGATTTATTTGTTTCCCTCTCCAAAAAAAGGTGTAAAAAAGGTGTAAAAAAACAAATCGTTATTTTAAACATCTGCATCGGTATTAGGGATGTCACGACGATACTATAATCTCTACTTCGATACAGATACCCAGGAAAATATCGATATTCGATACCATTTTCGATACCACGGGAAGGGGGGATGACGACACATCAAGAGGCATAAAAATAAATTTAGACAGATGGACGGACAGATGCACACTTCTCCATAATCTAGACCTGATCAAACTTTGAACTTAAGACAGCAGATTAGCCTCTGCTCTAGCCATCAGAACACGTTTAGCTTGTTGAAGCAACAGATAGCCACCAATGATAGGGAGGGACAAATCTGTGATTTTTCATGAAAAGAAAGCACTGATGGTATCGAAACTGTTGCAAATGAGTATCCGATTCAAATTTTCAGTATCGATACTTTTCGATACTATCGATACTTTTGACAACGCTAATCGGTATCGGCACAGAATGTTGCAATGGCTGCATCATCCCTAGTAGAAGACATTGTCGAGCGGTAGCATGGCAGCTGCTGGAACACCACCAACATGGCCACCGTCCACATGAATCATCTCTGACAACAACAGGATGTACCTCTCTGTATTATCCATCCATGCTGCACGGTGTGTGTGTGTGTGCGTGTGTGTGTGTGTGTGTGTGTGTGTGTGTGTGTGTGTGTGTGAGCGAGCGAGCGAGGACAGAGAGAGAGAGAGTGAATGAATGAGAGAGGTGTTGTTATATAATTAGCTTTCAGACAGTCCCAGGGATTTGAGGCACAGTACGCGCGCGCACACACACACACACGCACACGCGCGCGCACACACACACACACACGCACACACACACACACACACACAGAGGTGGTAAAACTGGTTCACCAGCTCCCACCCACACACATTCACAAAACTGACTGAATGACAGACTGAGTGACTGACTGGGGTGACAGCAGCCAAACAAGCTGCACAGAGAAGCAACCGCAGATCACCCACAAGAAGGTTTGTAGGCTACTTTCATCATGTATACAGTACTAGTACACACACACACACACACACACAGATGCGCGTTTTTAAATCGAATTACACGCATTCAGATAGTAGAGGTTCATTGTGTAAGTGCATTTAAGGCACACACACGCACGCACATCTTTTAAACTGAAATCCTGTGAATTTAATTAGAATCTACATTGACACTACAGAATGGCGACCCAGGCATGAGGACATGACGTGACACACACACACACACACACACACAAGCCATTTTGAATCCACTCAATTAGATTAGAAGAATTCCTATTTGCAGAGTCATAGCGGTCTTTCAAAGGCGCTGCTCTGGAGGAAAGACACAATCTCATTGGTTGAGTTCAAACTCAATGGGCGGAGCCAAAGAGACAGTTATTTGGAGTTAAAATAAATTGCTTGTTTTTTTTAGGGGAGCACGGGGGTACATGCAAACTCATGCAACCTCCACAGAAAGGCCCTTTTGACGAGCCCACCCGGGCAGCACCCACAGCGTCCCAGGTGGGAATCGAACCCAGGACCTTCTTGCTGTGACGCGACAGCGCTACCACCTGGCCACCGTGCCCCTTGGAGTTCAAGTTATTTGGCTCCGCCCACTGGCTTAGTTTAGTTTAGTTCATAGGTCCCCTGCTGCAGCAAATGCTACACCTATTCTTACTGGGGGGCGACACATACATAACACGTACATAACACGTACATAACGCATACATAACACGTACATAACACGTACATAACACGTACATAACTCGTACAATATATTTACACACAACATAATATCGACATAGCAAAATGAAACAATACACTGCACAACCGTACAGGTATTTAAATAAATATCCTTTCAGTAGTCATCGCTGCTCATCAAAATCATCACACATTTGGTCCGTTTCATGCTTTCATATCATCTGTGCAATCCACACACATGAAAACAAAAACAAATAAATCTAAATAATAAAATAAAAAATTATACAATTGGTCTTTCACATCAGCGACCTTGCATAATTATTATATAAGCACATCCAAAATCGTACAATCCGATGTTTTCTGGGGGTACATAAATTTACACCTGTGTTGGCTTTTCAAGGGGATATGGGTTGGGAGCCTTGTTTGATCAAACAAAAAGGTGAAATGTTGAGATTGTGGAACCGTCTATCTAATATGCCAGAGAGTAGAGTTGCAAAACAAGTGTTTAACTGGGATAAAGCACATAAGTATCCATGGTGTAATGATATTAATGATGTGTTCAGGGAAGCTGATCAGCAATTTATTTTCAGAAACAGTTTACGCTGTAGTGTTCGCTATATTAAACATAGGCTATTTCTTGATTATAAAGAAAAATGGGCCAATGACATCTGGCTCAAACCAAAACTTAGAACATATGTTCAAATTAAAAATATGTTCACTCCAGAACCCTATGTTACTTTACCCCTGGATAGATCCAGAAGATCTTTATGTGCCCAGTTGAGAACGGGTACCCTCCCTTTGGCTATTGAGGTTGGCAGGTTCAATTCTATTGCTGAGGAGGAGAGACTTTGTACTGTATGTGAATTAGGTGTTGTGGAAGATGAATTTCATTTTTTGTTTCATTGTACGCTATATGAGGAACCAAGATTATCTCTATTTCAGTTAATGCAAAATAAGAAACCGGAACTATTTTGGTCAGGAGATGATGCGAAGTTGGAATGGTTGTTCAGAGATGAAGTCTTCAGTTTGGCCAGGTTTATTGGGAGGGCTTGGAAACTCAGAATGGAGAAGCTGTTCATCTGAATATATAACTCTGTCTTGTTTATGTTTGAGCGTTTTGTAGCTTGTTTGTTGATTTGTTTGTATTGTTGAACTTGAATGATTTGTGTCTTGTAAGCCCAGACGGGCTGGGCACCTTGAATATGGTGCATGACACAGAAATAAAAATATCTATCTATCTATCTATCTACAGCAATATAATCAATACAACTCCATTAGCGCATAATACAGTCATCCAATCCAATCCCTTCATATAATTATAACTTATTGATCAATTCTCTGTCCAGAAGACACTGTTTTAGTTGTACTTTAAATCTAGTTTTACTGTTTACTTGTGTGATGTGTCCAGGGAGTCAATTCCATTCGTACACAGCCAATGAGACGATTTCTTCTTCCACAGCAACTCTGCCAAATAACTTACATCGATAAGAACTAGGGATGTTCGATATTGGCTTTTTTTACCGATATCCGATAATGTCCAACTCTTAATTTCTGATACCGATATCAACCGATACCGATATAAGCGGGCTTTTTTTCCACCAAAATTTCACTTAACAAGTTACATAATGTAGCTTAATGTAGCTGAAGAGTTTAATATATAATATGCATGTTGTGTTAAAGTTGTAAGTGTTAGAGAAGCGAGCTTGTGAACCAGAAGGTCGTCGGTTCAATCCCCGGGACCGGCAGGATAAATCTGGGTGGGGAAAGTGAAAAGGCAGCGCTTGCCCCTCCCTCATTACCACCACTGAGGTGCCCTTGAGCAAGGCCCTTAACCCCAACCTCTCCAGTGGAGCTGCTCAGTGGCTAACAGATCAGACTGTGGTTGTACTGGTCAGCTTCCAGGTATGAATGTGTGTGTGAATGTGAACAGGGCACTCCTGAAAAAGAGAGCATTGCTGTATTAAAAAAAAAAAAAAAAAATATCGGCATGAAAACCGATACCGATATTTTCCGATATCGATTTTTTTTATGCTAATATCGGCCGATAATATCGGTAGGCCGATAATATCGGACATCCCTAATAAGAACCGAAGGCCTAATATCTAGGTTGTTCCGTTCCAACATCAGCGCACAGCAAATCCGCCATTTTGGCCTGAAGCTGACACCTCTGATTGGCTGCCACAGCTCAGTGCTGTTGAGTCCCATTGGCCAAGGAGGTGCCCCACCCCCCACCCCCCAGGCCAAAATGGCGGTGGCGCGGTTGTCCAAAAAGCACAACATTTTCGACTCTTGCCTTCAATAGTATCGTGGACGCCTGTCAGAGACGTTCAACAAGACTGAAACACATATGGGCACGTCCCGCACACATCCAGCACACATCCAGCCCACATCCAGCACACATCCAGCCCACATCCAGCACACATCCAGCCCACATCCAGCCCACATCCAGAAATAACAGCACATTCTGTCCTAAATAAGAAGGTGCGCTTTAAGATACATGATACCTGCTTTAAAGATACATGATACCTGCTATCGGCTCTCTGATATGAACTTGTCACATTTTGGGCCGTCTTGTGACCCGTGTTTAGAGCCCGGCCTGTAATCTGTGGTTGGAACCAACACACAGCCACAAGCAGCAGCACCGCTCTACTCTCATATCACATGGGAGTGGGCACACATTCTGGTACAAATACATGTACACACACACACACATATACATATATATGTATATATATATACATATAT
>NC_139633.1:8732556-8735056 GCF_964638095.1 Poromitra crassiceps | reverse complement strand
CTACATAAATGGAAATGAAAGTGGTCCTCATGTGTGAAGATTATCCGACTGAACTCTGGTTCGCGTTTGATTAAGCTTGCATTGCCCAGAGACCTTATTTGAAGCATCGCAGCAAAAACCCATTCAAAAATCCCATAGGCAGAAACAGTGAAGAACCAGGAAGTCCGGGACTTCCGCGTTCTGACTACAAAAATACGTCATCCCTGCGGCTCTCTATACCCAGCCCTATTCTCGATATAAAATATTTCATATCAGTCGATATTAGGGGTGTCACGATACACTCAGTTCACGATACGATACGTATCACGATACTGGGTTCACGATAACGATACGATACGATACGATTTTAACAATATTTTTTTAAACTTGAATAATGACAATATATGACTGGAAAAGTAGTATTTTATTTGAAATGCACAAATACAAAACATGCTGTTGTGGGAAATTGTTATTACAATAACAACTAGAAAAAACATGAGATTGGAGATAAGGCTTATATTGAAATAGAATGAGTTACACCGTCACTTAGATTTACTTTGAACTAAAAGGTTTCTCAGCAGTATAAATTCTCATTATGCATCTTCAGTTTTTCTTCAAACTCAAACAACAAGACTTTTCTTAGTCTATTTTTTATGCATCTTCAGTTTTTCCTGTCAAGTAAACAGTTTTGCCAGAAACTCAATTGAATGGTTTCTCTCCTGTATAACTTCTCATGTGTCTCTTCAGAGACTTGTTCAACTGAACTACTTTCCACACATTGAACTTCAACAAACAAAGACGTTTCTTTGTCTACTTTTGGAAAAAAAAAAGAAAAAAAAAAAAAAAAAAAAAATTCACGATATGAGATTTCATCTCAACGATACATATCGTGACGTTTTACTATCGCGAAATTTCGTGGGACGATATATTGTGACACCCCTAGTCGATATCGATCATTATTAGGGCTGACCCCCCAAAAAAAATCGACGCTTCGAAGCTTCAATCGTTGCCATGGTAATTGACTATCGCTGATATATATTGCTATTGATTTATCGCCCAGCCCTAACGGATGGATTGTAGATGAGAATGCGTTAATTTCTCTACATATATTCAACAGTTACAATGACGAGGAAACACGCATTTCAGCGCTGTTTTGATTCAACATGATTTCAGGTTGATGTTGCGTGTATCATGCGGGGAGGGACTGTTCAAATCAAAAGTCTTAAAAAAACCTGATGGTATTATTGTGTGGGATATTGATAGATTTAAGAAGAAATAGTAAAAGTAATGTTTTTTTTATTTATATGAAAATAATAGGAAATGTGTTTTCTTCTTCTTCTTGTTCTTGCATTGATTCATAGATATGACGATATGGAGAATTAGCTAAGAAGGTGTAAAGGTCATTTTTTGATTTCATTGTGACTTTACATTTGTTTTGAGAGTGCAGAGAGAGAGAGCTAGTGTGTGTGTGTGTGTGTGTGTGTGTGTGTGTGTATGTGTGTGTGTGTGTGTGTGTGTGTGTGTGTGAGAGAGAGAGAGAGTTGGGGTGAAGCAAGTTCATTCAGGACTATTGACACTCGAGGGTCCTGAGGGGAAAGTTTGATCGGTTATCTGTCAATCAGCTGTAGATAGGATGTAACGCTCACATGTCCGGGCAGCACAACACACATGCTGTTTTTGTGTGTGTGTGTGTGTGTGTGTGTGTGTGTGTGTGTGTGTGTGTGTGTGTGTGTGTGTGTGTGTGTGTGCACGTGTGTGTGTGTGTGTGTGTCAGTTGAGATCACAAAGAGGTCACGAATATGCAGAGCAGAGTGACAGCCAACATCCCATAGCCAAACTGACCAATCACAATGCGAGTTAAGACCACCCCCCCCCCCCCACCGACAAACCTCAGTCAGCATCCAACATTTGACACTTTGACAAAGTCTACAGTCAAATCTGACATTCCTTATCTATTGAATTTCCCTTCAGAATAAATACAGCATATATGCAGGTAATGTATGTACTGTATCCATATATCAATCTACTACCACACCAAGTATCTCAGTACAAAATAGTATTACAATAATACCACAGCAAATACAGGGAAATACCACTTCATTGATGCTCTCAGTGGTTGCAGCAATGCTAGGTACAGAAGCAGGCTAATTCCTTCACCATCAGTGTCACAGGGCTCAAACTCACCCTCTGCCTGTAACCGTATTCCAAGAGGAAGCCAGCTTCCTTCACCATCAGTGTCAGGGCTCAAACTCACCCTCTGCCTGTAACCGTATTCCAAGAGGAAGCCAGCTTCCTTCACCATCAGTGTCAGGGCTCAAACTCACCCTCTGCCTGTAACCGTATTCCAAGAGGAAGCCAGCTTCCTTCACCATCAGTGTCAGGGCTCAAACTCACCCTCTGCCTGTAACCGTATTCCAAGAGGAAGCCAGCTTCCTTCACCATCAGTGTCAGGGCTCAAACTCACCCTCTGCCTGTAACCGTATTCCAAGAGGAAGCCAGCTTCCTTCACCATCAGTGTCAG
>NC_139633.1:8712556-8725056 GCF_964638095.1 Poromitra crassiceps | reverse complement strand
TCTATTTAGATGCTGAAATGTTAATGCTTTTTGTGTTAGAAATTCTAACACAAAAAGAATTTGTGTTGAAATGTTGATGCTTTTTGTTAATGCTTGTTAATGCTTTTTGTGTTAGAAATTCTAACACAAAAAGCATTAACATTTCAGCATCTAAATAGACACGCCTTGTTTGGGCATGAGTTCATTGAGTAAATAGACAAAAAAAAAAAAAAAAAAAAAAAAAAAAATTTAATATTAAAAAATTATGAATTAACCGATAGGTTAATCGATTATTAGCGTCGGTTAATCGAAAGTGAAATTAACCGAAAATTGACATCCCTAAGTTCGGTCAAAAGAAATTAGTGCCTACATGAAACTGCCAAAAACATGATCTGTGGATTATCTTGAGTAACCAGGTCATCATTTCTGGAAAGAGGCATTGCTGCTAGGTTTGAACGGTGTGGACATTTTCCCACCAGGTAATAAACATGTGACAACACCGGTGTTACCGGTGACACCGTAAAAAAATTAGAAAAGAAAACTCTGTAACAATATAAATGTTAGTTCCTACTAGTGCATGTTGTTTCCAGGGGACAATAACAGTGAGACACCAGTCGGATATTCTCATCGTGATCACAGCAGCTAGACTAGAGTGAACGTTACAGTTATATGTATGTTGATAATACAAGTTTTAAAGTAAGCAAGAGTCTATGCTTTAACCATAGGGTCATAGAGACAAGACGGGGCAGAATAAAACAAACTCCTCCGCTGTCCTCACAGTCTGGACGTACTAACGTTAGCTTGGACGCTCAGTCACAACACTGGCTGCCTCACAACTCATGGCTGCATCTGACTCCAGACAACTCGGCAACTCACACCAAAACTATCTAGATCGGTGTTACTCAACCCGAGGCTCTAGAGCCACATGTGGCTCCTTTATGGGCGGTTGTGGCTCTTTTAAGTCCTACAATACAAACAACAACACTGTCAGCGGAATTAATCAGGCATCGCGCTCCGTTTGCAGGCGCGCGAGACAAGTCGTGCAAACTCCATCCCATTGGGAAAACTAGCTTAGCATGAACCTCAAACGGCCGAAGAGGAATCTCGAACATTTAAAGCGGACAAGGGAGAACTTGGGAAAATGCATCTCTCTGCTTTGTGGAGGTCCAATTTGCAACAACATCACAAAATAAAGCAGGTCCAGTACCGACTTCCCGAAAGGTGGAGAGCTGAAGAGCTGGGCGAGACTCAAACTGAACCAGACCGGTTTCAGAGTGGAAAGGGACGCTTTTGGATTGTGCCCCTTGTGCCAAAAGTATTTTTTGTCAATGTGGCTACTGAGTAGGGCAAGGTTGAGTACCACTGATCTCTAGACGGATAAATAAATAGCACTACAGAGGGAAGTATTTTGGGGTGAACTGTCCCTTTAAGACAAGAGCCTAGGCCTGCCTATTTTATGAAAGGGACAATACAGACAGTTCACAACACAGGGAGTGTTCTGACAGCTTTAGTAGGCCTACAAACGTGAATCTTAGCGCTGCTGGCTGGGGCTGGGTCACCCAGTCTTCCTTATAATAGGCCACGGTCGGTCGCAGCCACTTCCTCTGTCTCTGTCCCCCCACCCCCCCCCTGCCTGTGCGTGGGACGGACCGCGACAGATTCTGTGTGCGTGCTGGTTTCCTCGTAGCGGCGGCGGTGGTATAGGCATGAATGGGGACGGCGTGGCGCTCTGAAGGTTAGGGCTTTTTTTATGAATGAGCCGGGGCGGGCGGGCGGTGTCACGTCACCGCAGCGCAAACATCCCCTCCGGTGCCCTTCGCCCTTCCGCCCCGCCGACAAGAGATCTGCAAGGCAGGCATTCCTACCGAGCAGAGCCCCGTGCAGTCTGACAGACACAGAGAGAGAGAGAGAGACATACACGCAGAGAGGGGGAGAAAGAGAGAGAGAGATGTCGATATAATGGGGAAAGTATAAAGGCCAATCATTTAAATAGCCCATCCTGCCTGTGTCTGCACATCCTATTTAAACCTCGACGGGGATTCATTTAGACTGAAATAAGATACATTACCTAGGAATATAACCACTATAATATTCCTATAGGGACACACAGTGGTTCTCAATGGTGGTGAGGCTACATACATAGTGATCGTATCGTGCTTTGTATGTCGTCAGCATCTCCTACTATTTATCCCTGCAATAATCCAATAAGGACATGTTTTTTTTTTAGGTCTAGATATTCTTTATCCAATATCTTTCTAAAATGGTTGTCTTCGTCTCGTCCACAGGCCTCTCAGAGCTATAAAGCAGTTGGTGGGGCCTACTACACACATTATAAGCCTGTATAGTAGGCTAGGCTGCACTAACACACACACACACAGCATTACATGTCGCAAGGCAGAACCAGGCAAACGCGAGGCTTTATATGAGACGCGCACACACGGAGGCTCCGCCGCGAAGAGAAGACGTCTTCTTTCTTTTCACGGCAAGTCGTCGTTTACAATCGCTCTCTCTCTCTCCTTTTTTTATGAATGAAGCGCGGTAGGCTATGCAAATGAGGGCGATTGAGAAAGAGATGGCGGATGGGACATATCGGATATCTCATATCCTGTGAGACTTCCCCTTCGGTTGGAAGCACAAACATACAGACAGACGGTGGGCCAAAAGAACGAGGCTGGGAATGCCTCTTTGCAGCAGTTTGCCTTTGGGTTTAAGAAGGCGAGAGGGTTTAACGGCGTGTTTATATCATAGATCCTAGGTTTATATGTGTAGAAGGTGGAACTTGTGTGGGTTTTTTTGTTTTTCTTTCGTGCGGGTTTAAGTTGGACGCTGCTGCCTGCTGCAACAAGGCCTGCACTCTCGCTTCAAATCCTTTCAGAAAATGTTTCCGATCCACCCACGCTTATACCCCCGTCCCCCCCTTCCTCCTCCTCCTCCTCCAGACTAGCCTACACCAAGGTGGGGGCCCTAAAACCCCCTCTCTGCTACACCACTGTCAATGCATTGCTTCACAGCATCAAACCCCACCGATTACTCCAACCGCCCCCCCAACACCACCCCCCAGAAAACCAATGCAAAAACCCAACTAGAAAAGGCAACACACATTTCGGGGGTTAGTTTTTACGCTGCGCATTCCACCAAGTTGCTCCCATCTAACCTCCCAACTTGTAGCAGCAGCAAAGCATTATAGGCACGGGGGAAGACATGGGAGAAACAACAACAGCAATCTCGCAAGAAGTGTGTTAGAAGAAGGTCTTTACTTACTCGTTTGGGTGTGTTTCTTCTATCATTTTCTCTCGTTTCACCTCTGGTAATATGCCACGGCGGGTGCATACTTTTCGCTCGCCATTCTTTCACCGAGGCTCCTCTGTGTGTGTTTTTTTCCTCCGTTTCTCTTTATCTCCAATTCCGCATAATCCCCCCAGCCTGCCTGCGCCTTTGTGCGAGTCTCGGCTCCTGCCCTTGCCTGGCTTCGGCCTCTTCTTTCCCCCCTTCTTCCCCGAGAGCCAACCAGTTGCTTCTGGATCGCGAATGCGCCCCTCTCCTAAGTTTAATACTCCATCGCCTTCAATAAACCGTACAGGGACAATTTGGTAAATCCGCCTCCACACACACATACACACACACCACCACCACACACACGCACGCACGCACTCTCTCTCTCTCCACTGTCTCTCACACACACGCACACGAACACACACTCACTCCGTTTTTTTTTAAGTCCTAAAGGCGCATGTTTTCACCGCGACGACTCCAGTTCCAGTTTGTGCGTAAAAGCGCGTCGTCGCCGTTTGTTAGCCGAGGGGTGGCCCCGCTAGAGCCCCATCTCTCTCTACTCCATGTTGGATTGCAGGCAGGCAGCCGAGGCGAGCAGCTCCACTACCGACGCCGGGGGAGGAGAGAGAGGGAGCGGGGGGAGGGGGGGAGGGGAGGGGGGACGCAGGGCGGAAGCGGTGACGTCGGTCTGGCAACACATTTTTGGTGGAGAGGGCCCACAAGCTGGAGGGGCCCTTGATAGGTGACCCCCCCCCCGGTGACCCCCCCCCCTCCACACACACACACACACACACCTTTTTTTCTTTCTTTTTTTCCCTTTCTTTTTTTTAGAACACAACTCGATGACTTTTTAAGGACTTTCCAGGCCCAACCCCCCCCCCCCCCCCAATTCAAGGACACAAAACAGTATTCATAGCTTTTGTGACAATCATTTGTCCAACACTGAATTGACCAACACTGATCATTTTTACAATGAGAACTAGCAAACAGACTCTTATAGGAATATCATATGAATATATGAATATCATATGAATATATATATATTAATGTATATTAAGATGAAAATGCACAATATTGTAAGATAAGCCTTCTGTAAGATACAGTCAACTCGTTAGTTTCCAGCAAAGGCACACTATAATACTACTTATATACTACTATATATACTACTAGCAGGGGCGGAGCGACCCTATCAGCCCAGAGGGGGCGAAGCTCTTAGGGGGGCCCCATCAAAAAAAAAAAAAAAAAAAAAAAAAAATTTTTTTTTTTTTTTGAAGGCCAGGCCAGGCCGCAGGGCCGGTTCCAGAACAAGATGACTAGGGGTGCATCCTAGATAGGAAGGGGTGCAGATGCCCGGCCGAAGGCCGGGCCCGCCCGAAAAATTTGACATCATTTCAAGTAGAATGATACCACCCAAGCAAGAATATTTCAAGTGTTTCAAGTGCTGTACTGAAATATTTGGACCATATAATGATAATACAATTATCTCAACCTTAAAAGGTTACATATAGGTGCCAAAAAGCCATAAAATCACATCAAAGAACAAAGAAAAACAACAACTATAATTCAAGTTTAAACAGTAAGTGTGCAGCTGTAGCATTTATAAAAAAAAAATTTTTTTTTTTTTTTTTACTTTTCAACTGAGCATGCAGACAAATAAGGGTGCAATGCATGCTTTTGCACCCCCGTAGAACCGGGCCTGCCAGGCCGCGAAGAAAAATGTGCCTTTTTTGCATGTTTGAATCGGTTTTAGCCATATTTAGTGGAATATCTCATTTTAAACACACCAATGTTATTGTCTATTGATTGAATTCCTCTCAGACTCACACCACTGACTTTATTAAATAAAGTAATTTTAAGTCACAACTGTAAAATAGGTGATAGCCCCTATATCCGAAAACACAATTTGTCACTCATTGAGCCAAGTAATATTATGTCCAAGAAAGACTACAGTGAAGCCACTTTACAGACAAGCTTGTTCTGAAGAAGAAAAATAAAAACACAGGTTGCCAGCCAGGTGGCCTGGCCTGCAAAAAAAAAAAAAAAAAAAAAAAAAAAAAAATTTTTTTTTTTTTTTTTTTTTTTTTGATGGGCCCCCCTGACGAGTGGGCCCGTGGCGGCCGCACCCTCTGCCCCGGCGTACGCTCCGCTACTGACTACTAGCCTATATGAATATTGTAGGCAGGGCCGTAGCTAGCTATGAGGACGGGGAGGTCCGGACCTCCCCTAATATTTCAGCCTGCCAAAAAAAAAAAAAAAAAAAAAATTTTTTTTTTTTTTTTTTTTTTGCAGGCCAGGCCAGGCCACTCACTGAACAGCAGGCCAGGCGCCGCCTACTGGTTTACTAGTGGTTTTATTACTTTATTCAGGTTTAAAGTGGGTGCATCTCATTGTAAAATTGGACTTGGCCCAAATTGGGCTTCAAATGGCCCAAATCAGGCTTCAAACGGCCCAAATCTGGCTTTAAACGACCCAAATAGGGCTTCAAACGGCCCAAATCTGGCTTCAAACGGCCCAAATTGGGCTTCAAACGGCCCAAATTGAGCTTCAAACGCCCCAAATGAGAGCTGAGCAGGTGGTGACATGAAAGAGAATATACTGAATAGTGACATCACAACAGTATAATCCTAATGTTGATTTAAAATGATATATTACTCTAAATATGGCTTAAAAAGGCGGAAAAAAAAGCTCAATTTTTTTTCGGCGGCGCCCTAACGGGCGCCGCCGAATCCGCCTCCCCTTGCTGGACCTCCCCTATTTCGGAACCCTGGCTACGGCCCTGATTGTAGGCATACCATAGATCACATTAATTTAGAATAAACTATGGCCATTGTAAACTCACTATTGAGTACCACTGCCACCAGTACCAGTACCACTACCGCATACTTTTACATTGTATTTATAGGCCTAGTGATATCATAGGAGGAACTAAATATTCTGTATGATAGTCACTTTAAACGTAGCCTACTATCAAGTTTTAAATACACTCACTAGTAGCCTATGCTTATGCTTGAAGTTAGTCATTTAAATCTTCACTTTAGATGACAGTAGCCTATATACTCGCTTGTAGTGATAATGAATAATGATCATTGAAGTAACATTTCCCCCAAAAAACTGATTTTGGAATTAAGCAATTCATATTGCCAGGCCTTCCTGTGGGCCACTGCATCTGTTGAAAGCCAAAAGATTAAAGGAGTGTGTTGTTAATCTTGTTAAAAAAAAATTACAGTATAATCGCTCAGGTAATCAGCAGTAGCTGTATTGATACTGGATTAAGCTCCTTAACGCCTATTGATCTCCTGACGTGTGAGGAAGTTAAACGATTAGTTACTTGGGTTTTCTCTGAGCTGACAGAAGGTTTTGTTACCTCCAGACAGTTGCCAGCATTGTTTCAGCTTCGTGCCTGGACAGAGAAGGAACACATTTTTTTAAAGTTGTGCTGTAGCGCCCTCCGCTGGTGACTTGTAAATCCCACATGTGACGTTTGTTGGACTGACTAATGATATAGCCTACCGAACAAAAATATGAATGTAAAGTTTTGTTAAGCATGTTTTCAGAGTTAAAATAGCCTATCCTATTCATATAGTTCCCATAGTTTTTTCTCTAATCTTCTGTACAAGTTTAGACCCCAGTTACTGAGCATTTCTCCTTTGCCCAGAATTTCTCCAAATGATTCTCATGAAGTGTAACAAAAAAAAAAAAAAAACGTCCATGTAGCATTCATATTTGTTCAGTGTAGTAATAATTCTCTTTACTTGGACTAGGTAGTCAAAATACCACCCCTTAGTTTTTACACCTTATCACAATGTAAATACATCCCGTATGTGAATTCTATTTTATTTTATTTTGTGTATTTATGTATTTATTTATGTATTTATTTATCCATTCATTTATTTATTTATTTTAATTAGGACCAGAATTGTAGTATAGTTAAACTCAATTTTCCCACCCTGTCAGATTTTGTTTAATCACGTTTGTTTTCTTGAAATAAATTGCAGTAGTTTACAGACATTTATAGACATATCTTTGCAAGGAGATTCATTGCAGAGAGACTGCATCATGACAGATATACACGAATACAGTAAGGATTTAACCCTTGCTCAAAGATCTTATAAGCAGGGTAGATTCACAGCTGTGTGTCAGAGGGTGTCTCTGTTTAATATATATATACACTGTATATATATTATGTATATATATTAGTTGTGCCTCTCTAATATGATACACTGGTTCACATAGTAAACCGTTTCATTTGCAGTGCTTGCCTTAGTATGCA
Organism: Poromitra crassiceps; assembly: GCF_964638095.1. Taxonomy (NCBI): domain Eukaryota; kingdom Metazoa; phylum Chordata; class Actinopteri; order Beryciformes; family Melamphaidae; genus Poromitra; species Poromitra crassiceps. The sequence goes on along the minus strand of NC_139633.1, from coordinate 8,717,534 downwards.
TATCTAATTATCATATTTAGATTAGTACTTTATCTCTGGGGGAATTTCCACCAACATGAGGCTTCAGTACTAGTTTAGTCTGACTGCCTGGAAGCAGGCTCCGGATCTAAGCTCTGCTATTGGTGCCGACCATTTCAGTCTGCAGCGGCGGAAGAAAATCCCTTTCCGCTCCCTGCTCTGCCATTGGCTCTGACCGCCTCTGACCCACCGGCTCTGTCCATTTATGGATTTCCTTTCGGCTCCCTGCATGTCGAATCTGTCGATCCCAAATGCCTCTGCCGCTGTGAAACAACAACAACGCTAGCTCGTTGCTACATGCTGAAAATGGCAAGTTTTGGCGAAGATTTGGATTGCAACCATCCAGTGCAATAAAGCAGGTGTGCACTGGATGGTTGTAAAGCAGAGCCTTTATGGCACAAAGTAGGAATGGACTTGTTTCATCTCAAGGACAAAGACTATCTAGAAGTCATTGACTATCATCATCATCATCATCATCATCATAATCATCATAAAAGGGAGCAAGTGGGGTTTGTCTGTTTGGTAACGTTTTTGTCCCAGTGATGATATCACAATGTGACATCATTATTGACCAAAAATCATCTTGATGATGTCATAGACATTGATGATGTCATGGGCTATTGTGACATCACTGATGTCATATAGGCATGCGAGGCCACGCGCAGCGGCCGAGCTTCGTATGCGAGCTGCAGGGCGGGCGATGCCTAATTACTCAAACTTCCCTGAATTGGTGTTGCTGACAAACACATCGTCAACCTGTGTCATAACACACGCAAAATCCATCTGGGCCAGACATGGCATTCCAAACACAGTGGTGAGTGACAACGGACCATGCTTCAACAGAGAGAAGTACCACTTCGAGCATGTGACATCTAGTCCTCTCTATGCACAATCGAATGGAAAAGCTGAAAAAGGAGTCCACATTCTCAAGCAACTCCTGAAGAGAGCTGCTGACAGTGACTCAGACCCATACCTTGCTCTACTCAGCTACAGAGCAGCACCTCTCACTGTTTCATTTCCATACGGACCACCAGCGTTGTTTGTTGTTTATAACATGGCTATATTTATAACATTATAAATATAGCCACGTATTAAGAAAGAGGGGTTTAAATGGGGTAGAAATGTGATACTTCTTCCTTGTGCCACCATACTGTAGATTACAGTTGTGAATTAAATCCTGAAAAATGAACTTTTGATGTGAAAAAGTGTGAAAAACTAAAGAAATTTGACTTTGATTTTTTTCTTTTGGGTTCAGCACATCTTTATCCCCAACTGCTCTAGTGGAGCTGCTCAGTAGCTAGCAGATCCGACTGTGGTTGTACTGGTCAGCTTCCGTGTGTGTGTGTGTGTGTCAGGGTGTCAATTAAATTATATTTTCAACCCAATTAGAGGGACATTCTATTACAGATGACAGATTTAGCTACAATCATGCTGAAATGTGTGACTACAGCATAATGCATGGTTAGTAGAGGCTGTGTGTATTCACTTTGTATTCACTGAACAAAACAATCATTTGTGATCTAGACTGCCACCTTCTGGTCTAAATGTGCAACTTCACATTGGTCTGTCAGCTCTTTGTGTTTGCTTGCTAATTATTTCCTGATGAAGAATTATTCAAAGGGAAACAAACATGTCTTGTCTTTTGTTAAATTGTCTTTGCTTCTTAGAAAACACACACACACACACACACACACACACACACACACATACACACACCATCGCTTACCTGTAAATAACATTGATGAACTCATAGTAAACCAGTTTTAGTGCAGCGGCCGCTCCTCCACGTGATGTGTGTGTGTGTGTGTCCATTTGTAGCAGGAGAGATTAGACCAATCAGGAGCAAACCTGCACCTCTTACTTCAACATCTGTTTGTTTTGTTTTTTTGTATGTCAATATGTCCCATTTCAGTCTGTGCTGTAAACATATACTCAGTTTCACATTTTCTCCCGATTATCACCATATAGCCTAATAATGTATACATATATTGGGTGATTTGTAATGCATATTTTAAGCATCTTGATTCTGAGAATTGTTACAATTTCTGTTTTGGAACTGTCACTAATGTAAAGTTGACTTGAGTGAGTGTTAGGTCTGGTCTCTGTTGGTGTGTCTGTTGTTTTTATAACCTTATGTTGTCTTAATATTTGCCTTATGCTCTATATATGCACTTTGAGCAACATGAATTCCCTTTGGGGCAATGACGGTTCATTCATTCAAAGCTCCCTTGTGGATATAAACAGTTAATGAGCCCAGGTCGGCCTCCCATTCATCATCAGAGGAGTAAACATCATAGGTCAGTCTTTCAAATCTCTCATTCCCGGCTTCGGGAGAGAGATGGTCAAGTTCACAAATACTGACTGGACTGTATGACACAATGCAATTCAATGTGCCTGGTGAAATAATACAATACATTTGAAAATACATACTATCAAATGCAAATTCTTAAAGTAGACTATTAGACCTAAAAGTCATTCAGTAATAAAGCACCCTTGTCCACATGTCGTCATCATCAGGGTGTTATAGGGATGATAATGGAAATGCAATATGTTGCAATGCAAAAATGTGAGGCAGAAAAATGAATTGCAATACCAACTCCGTCTTATTCTACAAATGAGACGGCTTGCTCATCACAATTTCACAAACTTTCCATCAGAATATTTGGCACTTTGTAGCTAATGACATTTTTCAATGGATGTCTAGTAAGCCAATAGAAAAATAAATAAACATAATTCTGCACTCCCTTTGCTGTGCACTGAACTTTTCTTTATTCAATTGTATCGTTGGTTGTATCAAATTGTGAATCTCATGTCGCGTATTGAATCGTGAGCTAGTGTCCCGTCCCCTGATGTTACTGTTTCTGTTGTTGCTGCATTTGATGGAGGTGCTGCTAAAGCTAACAGCCTTTGATATGGCCTTCAAATCAGATGGAACTCTCCACATGATCATTGGGGCGGTACCCAGTCTCTCAGTATGGTTTTGAATTCAAATGAAATAAGAACGCCATAGGCGGGTCGACTGAGTATAGAGCTCAAATTTGTAATTATAACAACACTCCTAGGTCTTGTGGCGTTCTCATAATATCTTAGGCCATGTTCACACTACAGGCAAATCCGATTTGCTGCTAAAGTCATCATTATCTTGATTGGTTTCCCAAATCTGATTCGGGAGTGTGTCCGCACTGCCACAAATCTGATTTGGGCAGGTGTTCAAGTCGGATCTGTGTGTCCAGACCTCCATATGTGGTTTGGGACAAGTGACACAAATCAGACTTGGAGCGGCCGTCCAGACTCATAAAACCAATCTGGATAGAATCATTAATAGGTCATTCAAGTTCACAAATCAGATTTGGCCTCCTAGTCTGAACATGGCCTTAGAACAGTGGTTCTCAGCGTGGGGGGGGGGGGCGGGGACCACCAGAGGTCCTTGAGGAGGGGGTTCCAGGGGGTCCGCAGCACACTGTTGAATTGTTCAACTTCACCATTATTTCATTGACAAGACGTTCGCACAAGTAGAGAACGTAGAAGAACGTCTCTCTACCCACAATAAACATACTCATGGAATTCTGGACAAAATCACATCTGACAATAAAGAAACACATTCTCAGATTTGGGACCAAATGTTGTCTGTTGCTGCAGTATTGTGGACTAAATTAGGGCTCCTTGATATGAAAAAGGTTGACAATCACTGTCTTCAGAAGACCAAACTATTTGAACCAGCAGCGTTTTGGTTACAATCTCGATTCCCCATCTGTATCCTCTCTAAGAGCTTTTCACTGTTCGCTTCAGGAGCAGCTAATCACAACAGTAAACACACATAGAGGTTTTTAAGGGGCTCAATTTGTCTCTAATTCAAACCACACTACATCCCCCCCCCCCCCCCCCCCCCCCCAACCGCCAACCACCAACCACCACCACCACCAACCCCCCCCCCCCCCCCCCCAACACACACAGACCCCCCGAGTATCACAAAACATTCATCAGCCCTGACTTCCTGACCCCTCTATACCCCCCCACCCCCCCCCACAGCCAATCAGAACGGGACCCGATAGCGTCTCTCTGTCTGTGCACTCTGCACTCCAACATTCAAGCCGGGAGAGCTCTCACACCTCTGCAGCCACACACCCCCTTAAAAATCAACACGGGAGGGGGGCGGGGCTAGCAGCAGCGCCCGCAAGTCTCTCTGTGTGTGTCTGGCGCTGCCCTGCTCACTAATGACCCCCCCAACACACACACACACACACATACAGTACACATATACATACACACACACACACACACACACATACACACGCACACACACACACGCACATGCACGCGCGCACGGCCGGCCACGCACGCTTCCTCCATCCATCCCCCAATCACAACACTCCACATCCAGGTGATAAATGAGGTCGCCCCCGCTGTGTGGTATCGGGTCAAAGGTCGACCCAGCGGTTCTTGCGGGTTTTGAGGGCAAATGGAAGTCACTGGGATGGCGCCGGGTTGCCAGTTTGGCCGAAATGCTGCCTTCCGTCCCAGCGTCGACACAACGCCACTCTGGTCCGCGCCAACAGAGGGAGACAAACACTAACAAACGGAACTTCTCGTCCTTCCTTTCCCAAGACAGTGAAAATGATGCACACATGTCATGTAGTGGTCCTTCTTTTACATTCTCTAATGGTGAAGTTGAACAATGAATCCATTTGCTGGGGTCCCCCTGGAACCTCCTCAAGGAGCCCTGGTGGTCCCCCAGACCACCTGTTGAAAACCACTGGCTTACATACAGTACAGTGCAGTAGGCCTACCTGGCATTTCTCTGAAGAATATCAGAATTGTGGTAAACTGCAGATAAATTCAGTTAATTTTGAGTGTTATCAGTGTAAGCATCACTTTTCCTCTGGCCTGCATCAACCTTTAGCTGGATTCATTTTTATTAAAGGCACAAGGAAATGAAAAATAACCTTTTCACCTTGTTAGC
>NC_139633.1:8680056-8707556 GCF_964638095.1 Poromitra crassiceps | reverse complement strand
AGATAACAGACTGTCTGTATTGTAGGTAGAGGGACAACAGACTGTCTGTATTGCAGGTAGAGAGATAACAGACTGTCTGTATTGCAGGTAGAGAGATAACAGGCTGTCTGTATTGCAGGTAGAGAGATAACAGACTGTCTGTGTTGTAGGTAGAGAGATAACAGACTGTCTGTATTGTAGGTAGAGAGACAACAGACTGTCTGTATTGCAGGTAGAGAGATAACAGACTGTCTGTATTGCAGGTAGAGAGATAACAGGCTGTCTGTATTGCAGGTAGAGAGATAACAGACTGTCTGTATGTCATTCTTCTATATTCTCTGATTGTGTGAACGTCTTGTAAATGAAATAATAATGCTTTAAAGTTTTACAATTCATCAGTTTGCGGGGGACCCCCTGGAACCCCTTCAGGGCCCTGGTGGTCCCTGGAGCCCATGTTGGGAAACACTGCCGTTTTCATCATCGTGTGTCACAACACTTTCCGACCAATGAGCATCTGGAGGAGGATGAAGCTGGAGTGAGAGTAGAGGGACAGAATGTAGGGAAACAGTGGATGGCTAAAGCCAGAAGGAGGCGGTAATGCAACATACTGTAATTGGATGCCAACTGCCATAAAACACCACCGAAGAAGAGGAAGAATGAGCATCTGGCACTTTGAGACGGACTGCTTCTCTTCATCAGTGCAGGTGAGAAATGAAACACATGCTACCAGTGTGTCAACCATTTCTTTTTTTTCTCCCTTTAATAGAGGAAAGAAGAAAGTGTCAAAAATAGCCAATACATTCGCAAAAATAAGTCCCCCTCTGTCTCTCCATTTTCATTTTCACCCCTCGTTTCTCACGTTGGTGCCACAAAACTGTTGAAATTGGATGCTAAAATACCTTTGCTTTAGCAAGCTGTCAGCTTCAGGCTGATGTGTGAAAAGGTAATACAAGCTAGGCTTTTTTCCCCTCCCTGAGAAAACCCTCTTCTTCCTCCTTCCTCTTCTTCGCTGCTGCAACCACAAATTCACAGCATCCTTCTTCCGAGACATCTTCAACCAGCGAATGGAAGACCAAAAACCAATTGTGCTTTAACACCTCGTTAGAAAAAAAATACAAAAATTATTATTGGCAGTGGTACTACGCATATACCTACCTGAGCTGATCGTCAAATCCACGACTGCCGATAGTTGGCTCAGGAACCTTAACGTAACGTGATTTGCCCTGGTTGTCTGGTAGCCAGAATTCTATCAAAAATCAGGTATTTGAGAGAAAAATATACATGACATACCACTCTTGCACACCTGATCCAATTAAGCATGTGCACAGCCGCGCTGGAACTATTATTAAGTAGGGGGTGCTGTAAGGAATGGGCAGCGTCGAAGAAAATTTGAAGTTGTTTGGACTTTCATCGATATTTAGAAGAATATTTAATTTTAAATTAACATTAGGATTATACTGTTGTGATGTCATTATTCAGTATCTTCTCCTTTTCGCATTTCACTCAGTGAGGAACCTTCCTAACCAAAAAAGAGTATTGGAACGCAGCCTATCATTTGTATTGGGAACTAGGAAGTTCTCAGGTCAAAGACGGGAACGCGCCCACATCACCTCACCTTGGATTTCCGATCCCAGGAGAGCCTCATCATCAGCATAATCCAAGATGGCAGCCAGATTCAATCAAACGCATTCAACATTACCTTCTGCGCCTTCTTCTTGTTCTTTTTCTATTATAGGCTATGTTTTTGAGGTGGACCTCATATTTGTTCTCTACTTGTTTGTATTCAGAAAGAGCAAGCGCAACAAATGTTTTCCTGGAGGCGTCCATCTTGGTTTTCCTCACATCGGACTTGTTGTGTAACTTGAAAGCAGTCAACTCGGATGTGACCTCATTCAACTGCGAACTCCCTACTTCCCAATGCAAATGGAATACATCGACGTTAAATGGAGACTCCTCCAGTTCCCTCGCTCCAAAGTTTCCCCAACTACTTTAGAGCCGTCATGAATCACTGTATGGATGTTCTCAAAACTGCTCAATATCTCGACAATGGCCGACACTAACAAAGACTCAGATGGCCCCCCGCTGAGTAGGCCTAGTTCATTTCTTAAACCCGTTGACTTGAAACATTCAATTAGGACAAGATGAGCTGTTGACAAGGAAAAACGGCAAGTCATTATGTCCCGAACAGGGCGTCCCCTGAGCGCCCTTACAAACGAGGCTTGTTAATTCCTGTCTAGATTAAAAACACCTGTTGGTAAACAAGACAATTATTCTCTTCAGGCCACCGGGGGGCACTGCCTTAATCATACACACATCCTCCCGTGTTAAAAGGCAACCTGATACCCCCCCCCATAGGATTCCCACTGATTAACGCGATACTCGCGACTGTTTAAAATTCACCCCACAAATGAAGGAGAAACTGATCTCCGCTGTGGGTGTGTGTGTGTGTGTGTGTGTGTGTGTGTGTGTGTGTGTGTGTGTGTGTGTGTGTGTGCGTGCGTGCGTGCGTGCGTGCGTGCGTGCGTGCGTGTGTGTGCACACGCGTGCGTATACAATTCAGCTCTTTCCCCCAAGACCCTATGCATAATACATCCTGGTCCCTTGTGTCAGCACGATTAGCTGTTAAATAAAATGCCTCGTCTTCAACGCTTTTCGCAACATTTTAATGACACAAAGCAGCTGAAGTACGGACCTGTTTGCCAAGAACCACATTTTCCCTGGAGGAAAAGGCACTGAGTGGGGTTGCTCAGGGCAGTTTTCCTAAAGGATAGCTGAAGGATATGTTTGTCTGTTTAAAACAGACGAAATGGCCAGGAGCTGTGTACCTGTTCCATCCTACTTTGGGCATAATTAAATAAGTTTTTTTTTTTTTACAAGCTGGACCTTATTTTCGTCTTTTTTTTAATGATTTTGAACTGATCAATACATTTTCACCGGTAGGACATAGCTATTCCAACGAGTTCCCCTCCCTCCGAGCAAGCGCCTCGAACGACCAGAGGAGGCACCACTTCAGCGACCAGGATATTGCATGTTTTGGTGAAGGGGTTCCTATATGAGGGAAACCCCCAGGGGGCACGGGGAGAACATGGAGGCTCCACACAGAAGGGCCCTTTTGACGACCGCACCCAGGTGGGAATCGACCCCAGGACCTTCTAGCTGTGAGGCGACAGCGCACCGTGCCCCCCCCCCCTCTTTGCGCTCTCTTAACATGCAAATATACATCAACAAGTGTAATGTTGTCAATGTCTGTTGATTTGTTTGTTGGTTATTACAGTAGTTTGTTTTCCTTTGAAGCATCACTCGTTCTTGTGTTTCTCAGCTGGTCTGTTTCTCCCTTCTCTTTCTCCTTCTTGCACTCTCTATTCGAAACCTTTCATATCGCTGCTGTCTCTCTCTCTCTCTCTCTCTCTCTTTTTGGACTCTTCCTCAAAGGGACGACTGTCACATCTGTAATAATCACATTGTCTGCGCCATTTTCAAACATTGTCAATCTTTTCCCTCCATGGAGGCTCTGGTGGGAAATATCGTTTTAGCTCTGAGACGCCAAAACAAGAGCGTTGTCATCGCATGTAAAAGAAAATAACACTTCACTAGAAATAGGAAGAAAGAGACATGGCGTGACACCATGGGTATCTGGGTCCGGGACGTGTGTGTGTGTGTGTGTGCGTGTGTGTGCGTGTTTGTGCGTGTGTGTGTGTGTGTGTGTGGGGGCATGTTCAGAAATCTGTATTGTTTTAATCATGTGCTTGTGTGTTCCTCCTGATATGTTCAAGACAGCGCAGTGTCACTAATACCCGAGACCAGCGGTGTGTGCATGTGTATGCGAGTGTGTGTGCCTGTCAAGTTCCGCTTCTTAACATCGAGGCCAATGCACAAGTACCAAAAATCGCAGTTCTTCGAATGGCCACTTGAGTCTGGTCACTCCCCATTCACCCCCATGTTAAAAGGCCCAACTTTACAGGAGAACACATGTTTACCGTCCGGTCTCTATAGCTAATTGCATCTTTCATGACAACTAACAACTTGCCCGTTTAGAGTAAAAAAGATTTGGGGGCGTGATTGACAGGTCTGCTGTCCAGTGATCGGACAACTTGCAGATCACGGACCAATAGCAGGCGCTGCAGTAGCCTGCAAACCAGCCGGTCACGTGAACTCACATTTCATTTGGTTCTGAACTCTGGGAGGGCTGTCTACAGAAACTGCAAAGCGGACGAGCCAATCAGCAACCCGCCTCGGTGTTGACATCGCAACCGGCCAATCAGCACGTCGCTAGCAAAACAGTAATGGCCGCCTCCTTGCCTGTCCGCCTCGAGGAGTAATGTCAATGTTTGTCTAGTTTAAACAGCCATACAGTGCAGTTATTGCAGAAATAGACTCAATAACAACAATTAAACGAGTACAGGAGTATGCAACAGCGGAGTTTCTGGGCGGAAAATATGTTTTTGCCGTTCTCCCGAGTGGATTTGGGTTTGACTGGATCCCAACACTGATTGGCTGAAGGAGTTGTCTGTCAAGGCAAGTACACCCGCCCAACTTCCGCCCACTGCAAAAGACTCTTGTGAAGGCTTCAGGCCAGACGGGAAGTCTGGAACGAGTTCACATGACAGCTCTGACGTCACATCTTTTTTCTCTCTCTTAACAGTCTATGGTGCCTGTCTGTATAACAGTCTATGGTGCCTGTCTGTATAACAGTCTATGGTGCCTGTCTGTATAACAGTCTATGGTGCCTGTCTGTATAACAGTCTATGGTGCCTGTCTGTATAACAGTCTATGGTGCCTGTCTGTATAACAGTCTATGGTGCCTGTCTGTATAACAGTCTATGGTGCCTGTCTGTATAACAGTCTATGGTGCCTGTCTGTATGTGGCGTCATCACACCCTGCACCATTATGCGATTGGGGAAAGCCTAAGAAGGCTAATGCAGGCTTATTAGGCTTGTGACATGTCCAATTAAACTAAACTATATTCTCAGATTATCACTCCTACAATGTCTTCTCTTCTACTGGCAACAGCCTCAACTGTGTTCCTCTCCTATGTCATCCCCCCATACGCCCCTGTCCTTTCTTTCCTCTGGCCTTGTGACTATTTGAACTTTACTATGAGTTAATATTATTCTATTCTATAATATTCTATTCTAACCTTTATTTTATACACACACATTCACACTTGGAAGCTGTCAGTGTGTCAGTGTGTGTGTCAGTGTGTCAGCACCACCAGGTCTCAGGTAAATCCACCTCAGCTCAGTTTGTAATTGGTCAAATACTTGTCCCGCCTTCTAACTGTTAACGGTATAAACTCACAGTGCACATGTGAAGTAGTATCAGACCGACGACGGATGTTTCAGGGAAATGTTATTTTTTACTAGTGCAGTGCCCGTTCGCCACCCCGCTGCTGCACAGAGCGCTGTTCTCTCGTTTATTTAAAGTGTGTTCGTGTTGAATGTGTCGCATGTCCAAAGTGCGCCAACTCTGTCCCGGCAATACACCTGCCAAGTGTGAAGTAGATTGGATGATATATATATATATATATATATATATATATATATTTTACCTTTATTTATACATGGGGAGTCTCACTGAGAGCAATACTCTCTTTTTCAGGAGTGCCCTGTTCACATTCACACACGCATTCATACCTGGAAGCTGACCAGTACAACCACAGTCTGATCTGCTGGCCACTGAGCAGCTCCACTGGAGAGGTTGGGGGTTTAAGGGCCTTGCTCAAGGGCACCTCAGTGGTGGTAATGAGGGAGGGGCAAGCGCTGCCTTTTCACTTTCTCCACCCAGATTGATCCTGCTGGTCCCGGGGATTGAACCAACGATCTTCGGGTCACAAGCTCTCTCCTCTAACCTTTAGGCCACCACTGCCCATTCTGTTCCATCCCTGTTGAAGTGTCCTCCTGACCCCTCTACCTGCTTCTCCTCAATTTGACTGATTGTGCAGCTTGTATTATGGCAATTGTGCACACTCTAAATGCATGCCTATGGTCCCTGGTATTGATTCTCACTGTAGCGTTCTCCATCGCGGAGCCTGTCGTTCACCCTATGTCCACTGGAGGGCAGTACAGCCCCAGTAGTGAGCCGAAATGAAGTCCCTCTGGCAGTCCTTTGGGTTTATTCCTGCCCGCTTAGGCCGGGGTCAGGCGTGTTGTGGAGGGGAAAGTCACCTAGAGGTAAACTATGTGTGTTCACTTTCTTCTTCTTTTTTTAATCTGTGAAATGGAGTTTTCTCACCTGCTTCAGCTGACAGGAATCTCTGCTAAGTTCATAACACGTAGCATCAGACTGTTGGAAGCTACATGAATTCTGCAAAATATGACCAATAAAAAAAAATATATATATATATATATATATATATATATATATATATAAAAAGCTATAAGTGGTTGTTTGACTTTAAGCTCATAGTTAACCAATCCCTCTATTTACAACATATTTGGCAGGGACATTTGTGGTTTGAAATGGCTCCATCACAGACGAGAGAGAGAGAGAGGGGAGAGAGAGAGAAAGAGAGGGGAGAGAGAGAGAGAAAGAAAGAGAGAGAGAGCAGACAGCATCACAGGAAGGCAGAAACTGGTTTACAACATGTGTGCAGTGAGACTTTTCAACAGTCTGGTCCCGTCTGTCATTTTCTGCTATAGCCGACATCAGGACGACAGATATTGTTTTCGTGGCATTTACGCGTTAAAACATATAGATGACAGTGGAGAGAGAGAGAGAGAGGGTGGGAGAGACACATCATACTGATCACTCCTTGTTTGTAACAATCAGTGCAGATAGTAGAACAGTGGCTTCTCAGCCTTTTTCATATCAAGGACTCTAATTTAGTCCACATTAACAGCCATGTTTGCTGTGATTTTGTCCAGAATTCCACGACTTGGCTGTGTTGTATAGTTACAGAGATAACAGATAAACTATGATCAAAACAGCCATTCTTCTCTAATTGTGTCCACTTCTTGTAAATTATATAATGCTGAAGTTTGACAATTCATCAGTTTTCTGGGGACCCTTTGGAACCCCCCCAAGGACCCCTGGTGGTCCACGGACCCCGTGTTGAGAACCACTGTGCTGTACTGTACTGTGCTGTACTGTACTGTACTGTACTGTACTGTGCTGTACTGTACTGTACTGTACTGTACTGTACTGTACTAGATCAGCCGACCTGCTCAGCAACAAAGAGGACGAAGATAACTATTCCGCCAAAAATGATAACGCAAATTGTCCTAATCAATGGTGAAAAAAGATTTAGATTTTGTTGACAAAGAAAGAATAGAATAAACTTGTCATTGTTCTCATCCAGTTCCATAAGAATACAAAACTAGGAACACATCATCCTCACATAAATCAGTCCATAGTGCATTCATACTCATGTGTAGAGCCACTCCCATATTTGCATTACTGTAGTTTATTGACTACATTGATTGCATTTGGGAAAAAATAAGCCTTGTAAATCTTTTCCCTCGCCAGGGGCGGGGCCTATATAGCGCTGACATCAGGGGAGCGACAGAAGAGACTGTAGCAACTTATCAGACAATACATTCCTCGAAGATAAATTTACCATTCTGTAAAAAGAAAGTTCCCTCATAATCACCAAATCACTCAAGTATGATTAAATTGAATAAAAACATGCCAAATAGAATATCCTATTCCTTTTTAGAAGCCCTTTAGAGCAGTGGTTCTCAAACTTTTTCACATCAAGGACACAAATTAGACCACGGACCCAAAGTGAATACGATGTAGTCCCTGGGCCTCCCACCTGATACGATTTTTGCTTTTAGATGTTTCATTACAGAAAGTGTATGCAACCCATGACCAAAACAGTCATACATTCTGTAGTGTTACTAATGGATGCTATCCTATTTGAAAATAAGTTATCCCCCTTTTTTGCAGGGGACCCCCGAAACCCCCTCAAGGACTCCCATACCCTACTTTGAGAACCACTGCTTTAGAGGGCCAAAAGTGATTTTTTTTGCAGAGGGCCACAAGCCCTGAATGTGCAGCTCCGAACTGGAGGATTGAATCGTCTTCAGTCAGTCTGCGTAGCTAATTCCCATCACCCAAACTATTTTGGGTGAAAACCCAGCTGATTGCGCCTGTGTTCCAAAATAAAGCCCTTTTATAAGGAAGAAAATCGAAAATGTTGCGCTGAAAGATAATCTAAGAATCAATCAATGCCCTTCACCTGAATACGTCTTGATTGCCATGTCTAAACTGGTTCCCACCACAGAGCGACGGGAGAGATCTGAGATGGCGGCACATCAAAAGAGTTGATCTGGCTCGTATTACAGTGTGTGACTGTAAATAGCTGCAGCACAGACACTCACTGAGCACCAAGGAGGCAGTGTGCAGGGAGCGAGGGAAGGAAGGGAGGGAGGAAGGACAGAAGGAAAGATGCTTTGCAATAACTGATGCTGTCAAATTGAAACAATTTGATCAATATAGACGCACACACACACGCACGCACGCACGCCCGCACGCACACACACACACAACAGTATATATTTATATAGTGACAAATCCACATACAGCAACTGTATGTGGATAGGGGACTTTTATACAGTCTATTTTACATGACATCTCTTTTATACAGTCTATGTTACATGACATCTCTTTTATACAGTCTATGTTACATGACATCTCTTTTATACAGTCTATGTTACATGACATCTCTTTTATACAGTCTATGACAGTGACACACACTGCAGACATAACAGGACTCCACACAGAGACCAAGGGGCAAAACACAATAGACAATACAGTCGACCTATCACTCTGCAAATATACGTAGGCTCAGCTTCCTGTGACATAGATATTGTTTTTCAATACTCAGCCGTAAGATGGGGAGAGGGAGAGAGATAGAGCGATAGAGAGGGAGAGAGAGAGAGAGGGGGAGAGAGATAGAGAGAGGGAGATATAGAGAGAGGGAGAGAGAGAGAGGGAGAGAGAGGGTGTGTGATAGTTCGTCAGTCCAAACAGAGTCATAAAGCGCTGCATGGTTAAGCCTGATGAATTAATAACAGGAAAGCAGATGGGTCCCAGGGGCACTGTGGGAGCAGAGCAGCATGGAGAGGAGAGAGAACACACGGTCATATCACACACACACACACACACACACACACACACACACACACACACACACACACACACACACACACACACACACACACACACACACACACACACACACACACACACACACACACACACACTGTCACAGAGTGATATGTAAATTGTTATGTATTGTCAGACACCCCCTTGTTTAATTATAATATGTTAATATTACGTCTTTGCATCAGAGGGTCAAAGCAGGAAGTGGGAGTGGCTTAGAGATTATAGCCATGGATTTCAGGTGCGTGAGGCTCTCTGCCATTTTGCTGCTAGTTTGATCAGGGAGCTAGGTATTGCTCCTGTGGTCCAATTTCTCCAGTTTTCCTCTGTTCTCACGGGTGGGTGTGTGAGTGTCTGTGTGACTTTTCCTTTACAAAGCGTCTTATAAGCGGAGGCTGCCAGAATCTCCTCCACAGGACCGTAGCTAGAGGGAGGAAAGTGTGGACGATTCCAAGGGCCCTTGACTGACAGGGGCCCTAAAAAAATGAACCGTAGGGAAATTTTGAATAATCATCTCATGTTAATAATAAAAGACTCCTGTTGGACTCCACATGTGTATCAATATTCTTTCTAGTCATTAGTTTAGTGAGAGCATTTCTTTGTTCACTGTGGTGTATTCAGGGCAGAAAGAGAGCATGATGATTCAACAGGGCAAGGACAGCTGCTATAGGTGATATAGAGGTGATTGAGAAAAGGCAAATAATGACATTACAATAGTCTCTAAGCTGAGCTGAATATTCATTTAAAATGAGATATTCCTCTAAATTGGGCTTCAAATGGCCAAAATTTTCCGCAGCCGCCCTTCGGACGGCGGAATCCGTGGGCCCAATGTGATATCCTTTCATGGGGCCCAAAATCCCTGGCTACGGCTCCACACTATCGATTGGGTTGGCCATATACAAGCCAGGCTGCTGAGATGTCATCGTCCATGCAGTGAAGGTAGGCCGCTCCCATCGCTTTTGAGACTTCTGGATTGATGTGACTGAGCAAAGACGCATTGTGTTGATGTGACGAGTTTGTTTTTGACTAGACACGAGCTTGATTATATTTTGGGACCAGACGCTCTGTCACACACACCTACACACCCACACACACATCTACACGCACACGCACACACACACACACACACACACACACACACACACACACACACACACACACACACACACATTAATTTGCGTGCCTATAAGCAAATAGACAGACACTCATACTGTATGCATCTATATAAACAGATGGATGCATCAGGCCGTCCTCACAAGGCAAACGACAACATTGTTTTCACGGGGGTTAAAAGGACCGATCAGGCTTTTCACTGATTGGTCACAGAAAGTGAAAACATGATTTTCTGTGACACTACTTTGGTTAGTGTGGACTTTACGACCTACTAGTTAAGATGTACCTTATGTCTCCGTGGTGCAACTAAACAAAGACACAACGTTAAGCGCAAATTATGCTCGAGCGAAATCGGCGGCGCTGACTGCGCCAAGGGGGTGTTGTGAGGAATGAGGAAATGCCATTTCCTCATTTAACAGTGCTTGTCCCTCATCTAGCAAAGCCTTCTGCAGGCTCACCGGAATGAGTTTTGAAATGCAGGGACAATAAAATGTTCCCCCACCGACATGATTGCAAGTTATTGGTAAACGACACGATAACGTTTTGGACAAGTTACGTTGGAATATGCACAGTCTCGCTGTCGCCGCTCGTCAGCGGCAAGGCTCCAAGACGTGGCTGCGCAAAACCATGCCGGGCGCTTTAGTGTCAAACTAACTAGTTTCAACGTAGCCGTTAGTGTGGGCTTTACACGCTAACTTGAGAGAGAACTTAAGGTCAGCTGGTGCACCAGGCTGCAGGACTCACCAGCGTTAACCTTTGTTCACACCATACATGTACGCCAAGCCACGCTGAAGCTGAGTGTCAAAACCGGTCCCACAAGAAGCACTCTCTTGTCCTCAGCGCCTCGCTCGGCGCGCCTTGCCCCCGCCCACAACTTGCATTGACTTCATGCCTGGCAGCTTCACGCTAGGAAAATAGAACAGAATCCTGAAGGATCGCTTCATAGCAGCTTCAGCATGGCGTAGCCGGCACTACTTTATAAACATGGTCGCCGACCTCTTTTCCCTTCAAAAAGACAGATTATGTACGTTTTTGGATTAACATTTCATCGTGTGGTGAGTACCCGAAGCACAACATGTATTTTGGCGCCGTGAGATGTGTGTTTTGGCAGACTTTTAACAGCTGTACCATTAGCCTCCATTCTATGGTGATACTAACTAACTTCACGACTGTAGCTCACTGTAAACTGAGCGGACAGTGCCGGTAAGGCATGGTGTATCTTGGTTATGTCGGGGGGAATGGGATGTGGCAAATGAGCTAAACTTCCCAAAAAATGGAGTATCCCTTTAAGTGTTTATAGTTGAATGCAAATTTTCAACACCTGTCCACATTAAAAGACATAACAAAAAAGAAACATGATCCAATATAAAAACACATGAGTAAAGCCATACATACAAATGTATTGACAAGGAAGTCACGCCTTTTCATTCACTGACAGATATCTTGACCAAACCATGGAAGAGAGCTTCTTTTAGGGCTGCTCCTCCATGTTTTAGTGTCGCTGTCAATGAACGCATTAATAGTTGACTTTTTAAGGGCAAAGTCACGCGCCTTCTCTCTTTATACCCCTCCATCTGATTTTTATAGGCGCATTTTGTTCATTTTCGGAACTTTGTTGAACTGTCAAGTAAGACATTTGCATTCCATATTGGCAAATGAACAATTTGTACCAGTAAGATTTGTTTGTGACTTCTTTCCCACTGCTGGAAACGATCAGCAGGCCTATAAGAGAAGAGGACGGGGCCACGTTCCCCCTCGCTGTCCCCAAACCAGTCCGTCTCCCAGACTCCATTGTTGAGGTTTTTTTGCTCCGTTTACTGTCCGTTTTATTTCTTGTTGCCTGCCCGCGGTTTGTGTGAGGCTGGCATTTGCTTCTACTGCTGGCTGGCATGGTGCCAACATGTTTGACTGCTTCAAGCTGCGTCCCTCAGTTATTTTATGAACACCCAAAAAAAGATGTTTTTCTCCGGCGTCAAATACTATGGCTTTGTCACGTGGGATGTCGAGGAGCGCGGTACCCGTGTGCGTCAGTATGAGACGCACACAGACGCACCTGTTTGGAGGTACAGACACACCTGTTTGGAGGTACCGACACACCTGTTTGGAGGTACAGACAGACCTGTTTGGAGGTACAGACACACCTGTTTGGAGGTACAGACACTTGGAGGTCGAAGGCAAAGTAGGAAACGATCAAATTTAAAGCTATTGCACGTCATCACAAAATATCGTCTCTCGGCAGCTTCACTGCAAAAATATTGCCATTTCCCTTCAAAACAAGCCATATACAGTAGGTCAAGCCATATACAGTAAGTCACGCGTTTGTGTGTTACTAGCAGGTGGTGTGTGTATGAAGCTATACACAATTTCATGAGTGTGTGCAAGTCCCTGTTGCTTCCCAGTCATCCAGCGTCATGTATAGGCCATATCCCAACATCATAGATATTATATTACTATAGACGGGTCACCGCAGGCTCTGCCAATTCTAACAAATGGTAGCAGCAAGTCTCCTAAATGGTCACGTGGTCACCTGACCTCTCCCCTGAAGTGTTGTGAGAGGACTGTGCCTGGTGACGCGGGGTTAGTGCTGACCTAGCAAGCTAACTTGAAATAGAGATTGTGAGTTCTCCAAACTCCACACAAACAAACCACACATATAAACACAAAGCTGCCCGTTGTTAGCTCAATACAGTTGAAACTAAGATATTCCATAAAAATAAAAAATAAAATTCTAGGCACAGATTTAGCTACTACATCAACGAACTTCAGCTTTAGCTTTAGCTAATCGCTCCCTGCTAATGTGAGTTCCTGTTGCCAAATCTCGCGAGAGTGTGTTGCAGAGATAGAGACAGGTCTTGAACAAGTTTATTTTTCTCCTGATTTGTCTGTCTGAAAAACGTCATTTTAGTGTCAGAATATTCTGAAGACACCTGGCTTCGGAGAACGGGCCGAATATTTACTTTAATGAATATGGGGGCGAAGGGATCTGTCATAATCTGAGATCACGTTGACTTTTCCCATTGACTCAAATAGACTCAGACCTGCCGAAAACCTCCTAAGTGGGCGTGTCCGTGGAAAGCCATGGGCAAAACGCACGTGCCAAAATGACAGGAAGTGAGTTGAAGTTGGGCCATCTTGCTTGAAATCTCATCGTCTTTGCCAACATGCAGTGCTGCCTTGATGCCTGCCTGCCATGTCCCCTGTCTCCTCAGCCTGTCTCCTTCCCTCACCAGCCTGCCATGTCCCCTTGTCTCCTCAGCCTGTCTCCTTCCCTCACCAGCCTGACATGTCCCCTGTCTCCATCCCTCACCAGCCTGCCATGTCCCCTGTCTCCTCAGCCTGCCTCCTTCCCTCACCAGCCTGCCATGTCCCCTGTCTCCTCAGCCTGTCTCCTTCCCTCACCAGCCTGCCATGTCCCCTGTCTCCTCAGCCTGCCTCCTTCCCTCACCAGCCTGCCATGTCCCCTGTCTCCTCAGCCTGTCTCCTTCCCTCACCAGCCTGCCATGTCCCCTGTCTCCTCAGCCTGCCTCCTTCCCTCACCAGCCTGCCATGTCCCCTGTCTCATCAGCCTGTCTCCTTCCCTCACCAGCCTGACATGTCCCCTGTCTCCTCAGCCTGCCTCCTTCCCTCACCAGCCTGCCATGTCCCCTGTCTCCTCAGCCTGTCTCCTTCCCTCACCAGCCTGCCATGTCCCCTGTCTCCTCAGCCTGTCTCCTTCCCTCACCAGCCTGCCATGTCCCCTTGTCTCCTCAGCCTCGTTTAGCGTTGGTGAGGCTTGTTTAGCGTCGGTGAGGCTCGTTTAGCGTTGGTGAGGCTCGTTTAGCGGCGGTGAGGCTCGTTTAGCGTTGGTGAGGCTCGTTTAGCAGCGGTGAGGCTCGTTTAGCAGCGGTGAGGCTCGTTTAGCGTTGTCACAACAAGTTCCCGTGTTAAAAGCTCCTCCTCGCTCTGTCTTTGGCTCCTCGTCCCGTCAAGTTGAATAATTGAAACTATTTCCGCTGAGTAGACTGCTGCGTTGGACGACAGGCGGGGGGGAGAGTGTGGGAATGCAGCTGAGGCCGCCCGGCTTCGGCCTCGCCAACCAAACGTCTGCGTACAGCCTTGGATAAATACGGACGGGTAAATAAAATGCACACAGATAGACAGTATGCTGCCGGCGAAGCGCGGAATGTACTGGCACACGGACAGCTGGACATATAGAATGCCATTGGCACACGAACACACGCACACATCTACAGACACACAATCGATCGTGTGTGTGTGTGTGTATTTGTGTGCCTTCGCCTGTGTCTGTGTGTGTATGCATATGCAAGTGTGTGTGCGTGCGTGCGCGCACGCGCGCGCACGTGTGTGTGTGTGTGTGTGTGCGCGCCGTGCGCGTATGTGTGTGTGTTGGTTGCCAGACGTGGAGAGCAGGAAGAGGAAGAGGCTAGATGGTTGGAGGGGGTGTTTATTTATTCATCGCCCCGCGGCCTCGCTGGTTTCAGGGAGACATGGCAGTACTTGGCCTGGGCCCTTCACCACTGCTCTCTCTGTGGTCCAACTCTCCTCTGGTCCCTCCTTCAGCTGCTCTCTCTGTGGTCCAACTCTCCTCTGGTCCCTCCTTCAGCTGCTCTCTCTCTGTGGCCCAACTCTCCTCTGGTCCCTCCTTCAGCTGCTCTCTCTCTGTGGTCCAACTCTCCTCTGGTCCCTCCTTCAGCTGCTCTCTCTGTGGTCCAACTCTCCTCTGGTCCCTCCTTCAGCTGCTCTCTCTCTGTGGCCCAACTCTCCTCTGGTCCCTCCTTCAGCTGCTCTCTCTCTGACTGACTGACTGACTTTATTTGGTGATAAAAACAGGACATAAGACAACATATCACCGAGGATAAAAACACAACAAAGCCCGAAGGCTTATTTCCATTGTGGTCCCCATGGAGACAAGACAGACAACGTAAATACGTGTAACAAAGAAGTGCAAGTGGGAACATAATTTAAAACTAATACAACTCCATTAAAAGATAAATTACTAACTCAGTTTATAATTTACCAAAATAAAAAAAATAAAAACTAGAACTAAACATATCAATCAATAAAATAAAAGACCAGCTATACCATAAATAAATAACCAATTCAAGAACTAAAAAGACAGGATAAAACGGTTTAAAGTGTGGATGTTTGTAACCATTTTTTTAAGCCTTTCTTAAAAGTGCAGATAGACTCACTCAGTTTCAAGCACGAAGGTAACATGTTCCATTGAGTCGCTGCATTATATTTGAACGAGTTCCTCCCCATCAGGGTCCTAAATCTGATAGGGATGAAATCAGTAGAACTGCCTCTCGTAGAATACTGGTGACGCTCACTCACACAAGAAAAGTAGCTTTTAAGATACTTAGGAACAAAGTTCTTAACAATCTTAAAAGTGAACAGCAGCTTGATGTATAAAGTGCGCTTCTCAACTGTCAGCCAATTAAGACTGTCAAAGTGAGCTTGGTCCAGGTGGGTACGTGGATGGACTTTAAGAATGACTCGAATCAACTTGTTTTGAGCCGTTTGTAATTTGTTTTTGAGTTTCTGAGAGAGACCAGTATACCAGCAGATGGCAGCATAGTCAAAATGACTCTGAACAAGTGCAGAAGCCAGAGAGTGAAGGACTGGACTGGTGAGAAAGGCAGCTTTCCTGGCCAGAAACCTGACATGCATGTTAATTTTGCCAAGGACTGGCTCTCCTCTCCTCTGGTCCCTCCTTCAGCTGCTCTCTCTCTGTGGTTCAACTCTCCTCTGGTCCCTCCTTCAGCTGCTCTCTCTGTGGTCCAACTCTCCTCTGGTCCCTCCTTCAGCTGCTCTCTCTCTGTGGCTCAACTCTCCTCTGGTCCCTCCTTCAGCTGCTCTCTCTCTGTGGTTCAACTCTCCTCTGGTCCCTCCTTCAGCTGCTCTCTCTGTGGTCCAACTCTCCTCTGGTCCCTCCTTCAGCTGCTCTCTCTGTGGCTCAACTCTCCTCTGGTTCCTCCTTCAGCTGCTCTCTCTCTGTGGCCCAACTCTCCTCTGGTCCCTCCTTCAGCTGCTCTCTCTCTGGCTCTCCTCTCCTCTGGTCCCTCCTTCAGCTGCTCTCTCTCTGTGGTTCAACTCTCCTCTGGTCCCTCCTTCAGCTGCTCTCTCTCTGGCTCTCCTCTCCTCTGGTCCCTCCTTCAGCTGCTCTCTCTCTGGCTCTCCTCTCCTCTGGTCCCTCCTTCAGCTGCTCTCTCTGTGTGGTCCAACTCTCCTCTGGTCCCTCCTTCAGCTGCTCTCTCTCTGTGGCTCAACTCTCCTCTGGTCCCTCCTTCAGCTGCTCTCTCTCTGTGGCTCAACTCTCCTCTGGTCCCTCCTTCAGCTGCTCTCTCTCTGTGGCCCAACTCTCCTCTAGTCCCTCCTTCAGCTGCTCTCTCTCTGTGGCTCAACTCTCCTCTGGTCCCTCATTCAGCTGCTCTCTCTCTGTGGCTCAACTCTCCTCTGGTCCCTCCTTCAGCTGCTCTCTCTCTGTGGCTCAACTCTCCTCTGGTCCCTCATTCAGCTGCTCTCTCTCTGTGGCTCAACTCTCCTCTGGTCCCTCCTTCAGCTGCTCTCTCTGTGGTTCAACTCACCTCTGGTCCCTCCTTCAGCTGCTCTCTCTGTGGTTCAACTCTCCTCTGGTCCCTCCTTCAGCTGCTCTCTCTGTGGTTCAACTCACCTCTGGTCCCTCCTTCAGCTGCTCTCTCTGTGGTTCAACTCACCTCTGGTCCCTCCTTCAGCTGCTCTCTCTGTGGTTCAACTCTCCTCTGGTCCCTCCTTCAGCTGCTCTCTCTGTGGTTCAACTCTCCTCTGGTCCCTCCTTCAGCTGCTCTCTCTGTGGCCCAACTCTCCTCTGGTCCCTCCTTCAGCTGCTCTCTCTCTGTGGTCCAACTCTCCTCTGGTCCCTCCTTCAGCTGCTCTCTCTGTGGTCCAACTCTCCTCTGGTCCCTCCTTCAGCTGCTCTCTCTGTGGTTCAACTCACCTCTGGTCCCTCCTTCAGCTGCTCTCTCTGTGGTTCAACTCTCCTCTGGTCCCTCCTTCAGCTGCTCTCTCTGTGGTTCAACTCTCCTCTGGTCCCTCCTTCAGCTGCTCTCTCTGTGGCCCAACTCTCCTCTGGTCCCTCCTTCAGCTGCTCTCTCTCTGTGGTCCAACTCTCCTCTTCCTCCTTCAGCTGCTCTCTCTCTGTGGTCCAACTCTCCTCTGGTCCCTCCTTCAGCTGCTCTCTCTGTGGTTCAAATCTCCTCTGGTCCCTCCTTCAGCTGCTCTCTCTGTGGTTCAACTCTCCTCTGGTCCCTCCTTCAGCTGCTCTCTCTCTGTGGCTCAACTCTCCTCTGGTCCCTCCTTCAGCTGCTCTCTCTCTGTGGCTCAAATCGCCTCGCCTTGGTACCACTCCCACCTGCAGCTATCTCTCTGGTTCTCACAAGAATAGCAAAACAAGAACTCACCCACATAAATCAGATGGATGTAAGGGACAAAGTGAAAGACACGCTCATACACACAGATTGGAAAAATATATTGGGGACACACACAGACACACACACACAAACACACACACACATACACACACACACACACAGCGCCTCACGCTGGGCGATTCACATGACCCGACAGGGCTAATCTCCCCCCACGGTGGGAGACCATCGATTGGTTAAACAAAAGAACGGAGCCAGGCGCAAGTTCTCCTGACCCCTCTCGCCTCGCTCGGCCATGCAGGCCGCGTGTTCGAACCCCCTCACCAGATCGATGGATCTCTCCGGCTTTGGGGTGTCAGTTGCGATATGGCCTCGCTCCGGCCACCACGCCCAACGCTACAAAGCTCTCCGCTTGTCTTCATCAGTGGAGCCATTCAAATCCAGATTCAGATCAGTCAGGCGAAGCGAGGAGAGGTGTATCAGATGAGAGGAGGTGATGGAGATTGCTCCGCCTGTCTGCCCACTTTGTTGTCAGACGCGGCGAACAGATGAGATAACTCAGGCTTGTTTGATCGCTATACCGTCAACTTCGAGTGATTGTTAATTGCTTCCAGACTTAGTTTATTGACGCGTTTGTCGATTTGTTTTGATTTTTATTTCGTTGACATCTTTGTTGCGTATAGCGCTCGTTGCTGTGGTGTTTCCGCACTGCACCTCCCAGAGATCACCTGTCAATCAAACTGTGTGGGCGGAGCATCTTGTCGTCCACCACCAGTGATGTTAGTTCCACCCAATAGACCCTTTTCACGGGGGCCATTTTGTGCCGAAAAGGCAGGATAAACACGGGTGCAAGCAAAACACTAATGAGGGCTTCAAACTTCCAATGATTGGAATTTGGAAACCCTCATTAGTGTGTTGCTTGCACCTGTGTTCATCCTGCCTTTTCGGCACAAAATGGCCCCCGTGAAATGGGTCTATTGGGTCAGTCCCATTCACTGTCAATGCTGCCCCCTCTGAAAAAAGTGATACAAAAAACCCCAAGAATTAGATGGTTGTTGATGAATGTAAATGTTGCACGCACACACACACAGACACACACACACACACACAGACACACGCACTGTTGCGTGTGGCCATGGACGGTGCATGATCAACTTCACACACGGTATGTATCATGTTATACATTCAGGTGTTTACATACTGTGTGTGAAACTGCTTAATTGATCTCCTCTGCTCCCCATACCTCAGGCTGAACACCTGCAGACAATCTGCTGATTGCTGGGCCTGCAGGTATTTAAGAAGCTGGCTTGCTGCTGGGACACAGTTAGTCTACATCCTGAATCCAGCCCAGCAGCACCTGCAGTTGGTTTGTTACTTTGTTGCCCATTTCTTTCCTTTGTTAGGTCCTGGCACAATAGGTGCCAGGCTTTATTGTTTTAGTTTAACCTGGCAGTTTTGGTAGTTGTTTTTCGTTCTTAGTTTTAGTTTAGTTAATCTAAATTATTCTTTGAACGTTTTTCAATTGTTAGTTTAAGGAGAGGGGCTGGCTTCGACGGCCCTATATGGGCCAGCCCAGACCCCTCTCCCTTTTGTTTATTTCGGCCAAACTGTCAGGTTATTTTGTTTTATGGTTTTGGGCCTTTTTTCTTAGATACTTTTGCGAATCTGCCACACTGTGAATCTGCCACACTGTGAATCTGCCACACTGTGAATCTGCCACACTGTGAATCTGCCACACTGTGAATCTGCCACACTGTGAATCTGCCACACTGTGAATCTGCCACACTGTGAATATGCCACACTGTGAACATGCCACACTGTGAATATGCCACACTGTGAACATGCCACACTGTGAATCTGCCACACTGTGAACATGCCACACTGTGAATCTGCCACACTGTGAATCTGCCACACTGTGAATCTGCCACACTGTGAATATGCCACACTGTGAATATGCCACACTGTCAAGTGCTTGTTGACTGTGTAAGCGTTTGTTCACACCAGGCGCCTAACAGAAGCAGAGCTGAAGCTAAAGCCACGCTTCAGCGCGGCTTCAGCGCGGCTTGAGTGTTTCTCCTGTAGGGCAGACCATACTTCAGATTTAATTTCCTGCTTTTTAGATTGTTTTTACACAGGCACAGAACAGATTAAATAAATAGGCAAACTGAGAACAATGAGATCTTCAAGAAACAACTGCATCCGCCAGTCCAGTGATCAACAACTTCTTTGTGGAGAGGCTGAGACATGAGCAACCTCAGGGCTTCAGATCTGGTGCTCAGCAAAATCAACTCGCCATCACTCAATAACTGTCAAAATAAAAATGAACTACAGCGACGTTTGAACATTGAGATCTCAAAATAATTGCCTGCCTAATACTCTTCCCCTTCATCCTCCTCTCCCTCCGCTGTATCTGCTCCCACCTCCTCATAATCCTTCTCCAGAGCTGCCTTCTCCAGAGCTGCCATGTCCTCTCTGGCCTCAGAGAACTCTCCCTCCTCCATACCCACATACCAGTGCACAAAGGCACGCTTAGCGTACATCAGATCAAACTTGTGGTCAAGACGAGCCCAGGCCTCCGCGACAGCGGTGGTGTTGCTCAGCATGCACACGGCCCTCTGGACTTTGGCCAGGTCTCCACCAGGGACTACAGTGGGGGGCTGGTAGTTGATGCCAACCTTGAAACCAGTTGGGCACCAGTCTACAAACTGGATAGAGCGTTTGGTTTTGATGGTGGCAATGGCAGCATTGACATCTTTGGGCACCACATCACCACGGTACAGAAGGCAGCAAGCCATGTATTTCCCGTGGCGAGGGTCGCATTTCACCATCTGATTGGCCGGCTCGAAGCAGGCGTTGGTGATTTCAGAAACGGTTAACTGCTCGTGGTAAGCCTTCTCCGCAGAGATAACGGGGGCGTAGGTGGCCAGGGGGAAATGGATACGAGGATATGGCCCCAAGTTGGTCTGGAACTCTGTCAGATCAACATTGAGGGCACCATCGAAACGAAGGGACGCAGTGATGGACGACACTATCTGGCTAATAAGCCTGTTGAGATTGGTGTAGCTAGGCCGTTCAATATCGAGGTTCCTACGGCAGATGTCATAGATGGCCTCATTATCTACCATGAAGGCACAGTCAGAGTGCTCTAGGGTGGCGTGGGTGGTCAGGATGGAGTTGTCGGGCTCCACCACAGCGGTGGACACCTGGGGAGCTGGGTAGACTGAGAACTCCAGCTTGGACTTCTTGCCGTAGTCCACAGACAGACGCTCCATCAGCAGGGAGGTGAAACCAGAGCCGGTGCCACCTCCAAAGCTGTGGAACACCAGGAAGCCCTGAAGGCCAGTGCACTGGTCAGCCAGTTTGCGGATCCTGTCCATCACCAGGTCAATGATCTCTTTGCCGATGGTGTAGTGTCCACGGGCGTAGTTGTTGGCAGCATCCTCCTTGCCAGTGATCAGCTGCTCGGGGTGGAACAGCTGGCGGCAGGTCCCAGAGCGCACCTCATCGATGACAGTGGGCTCCAGGTCCACAAAGACAGCCCTGGGGACGTGCTTCCCAGCTCCAGTCTCACTGAAGAAGGTGTTGAAAGAGCCGAGACCACAATCCACTTGTTTTTCTGAACCGGATGCGGAATTCAAATCGGAGACTAATGAGGTGGTCTCTTTTCCTTCAGTCAGACATGTCCGTGGGAAAGATAATGTCCTGGCCGACACTTTGTCGCGCTCTTTTTCTGACGACTGAATGACCTCACGTTGCACTCCCGGTATTCATCGTCATAGGGTGGGGGTGTTGCGTGTGGCCATGGACGGTGCATGATCAACTTCACACACGGTATGTATCATGTTATACATTCAGGTGTTTACATACTGTGTGTGAAGCTGCTTAATTGATCTCCTCTGCTCCTCCTTACCTCAGGCTGAACACCTGCAGACACTCAGCTGATTGCTGGGCCTGCAGGTATTTAAGCTGGCTTGCTGCTGGGACACAGTTAGTCTACATCCTGAATCCAGCCCAGCAGCACCTGCAGTTGGTTTGTTACTTTGTTGCCCATTTCTTTCCTTTGTTAGGTCCTGGCACAATAGGTGCCAGGCTTTATTGTTTTAGTTTAACCTGGCAGTTTTGGTAGTTGTTTTTCGTTCTTAGTTTTAGTTTAGTTAATCTAAATTATTCTTTGAACGTTTTTCAATTGTTAGTTTAAGGAGAGGGGCTGGCTTCGACGGCCCTATATGGGCCAGCCCAGACCCCTCTCCCTTTTGTTTATTTTGGCCAAACTGTCAGGTTATTTTGTTTTATGGTTTTGGGCCTTTTTTCTTAGATAATTTCGGGGAAAAATAAAATAAAAACCCTATTATTTTGATTCTTGTGTGGTGTCCTTTATGTTGTGGTTTCCACGTGAGCCTTATTGTCTGTTATATGTGTGGAGGCCGTAACACGCACACACACATGCGCTCGCCCACACACACACACACACACACACACACACTCACGTGCGCGCGCTGGCAGTGGTCTGGCCCAGGGGGACCGTGGTCCCGCCCACTCCCCTGTCTTCCCCTGGAGCTGCACACACACATTACACACACCTGAACAGGCAACAGGG
The DNA here is from genome assembly GCF_964638095.1 of Poromitra crassiceps. Taxonomy (NCBI): domain Eukaryota; kingdom Metazoa; phylum Chordata; class Actinopteri; order Beryciformes; family Melamphaidae; genus Poromitra; species Poromitra crassiceps. The sequence goes on along the minus strand of NC_139633.1, from coordinate 8,685,355 downwards.
TCACTCTCCAACGCACGGACGCACACACACACGCACGCACACACACATGCACGGACGCACACGCACGCACGCACAGAGAATCTATAGTCCAGCACTTTCATTATATTTCATATGTTATTATTCATTATAGTTCCGCTCATATTTGGGATGTCAAAATGACTTTTATGATGTCTGCTAATTTTATTTGGATGATTATGAAAGACAAGACTATTTGGGATTCTTATATGACATATATTGATTCTGTGAAGCTGTACTATGATTTCTGGGCTCCTTTAGGAACAGGGTTTTTATGGACAAAATAGCCCGGATGTGTGGACTGGGCACCTAGAGTTCATGGCAGTAAAATGCAGTCAATCAATGAATCAATATTACTGCATATTTTCTTGCAAAATTGGTTTATATTGCAGAGCCGGGTCAAATAATTAGTATGCTTTATTATTCGTATACTTTATTATCCCAATGGGGAAATGTATCCTCTGCATTTGACCCATCCTGTGGTACCGACCTATATGAGGGATCAGCCGAGCAGCATTTTGGTAAACAAACCGCGTCACTGGGTGGCAACGGCAATGGAACCTTATGCAGCCTGAGTTTGAACGTCTGACTCTATAGCCGGCTGACCGTGTTTACAATTTAAAAACTGCAACAGTTCACACAACTTTAACACGACATGCTAGTATATTATACATCAAATCTCTAAATTCTGCTCTCACTCAGAATGTCAAAATATAAGCGATGTGATGTATCGTTTTTGAGATATTAACGTTTGTTTTGCACAACTCGTAGTAGTTAACTGCTGCGGGGTTCCGCATTTCTGGGTGGCAGTGACGTCATGATGATCCGTCCTATAGAACCTAGGAGCAGTGGGCAGCCACAGTACACTATCTGTTACCTAGATAGGTGTGATTTAGCACACTGGGACAATTCAGATGTCAGGTAAGATGTCATCACAGAAGGTATGAGATAGAGTTGTTATATATGATATGATCACACATGCTCTCTTGGGATGGTATATAAATATTCTGGGAACCAATATATTGATCTACAAATCCCTACAGTGTCTGGCAGGAAGTCTAACAATGCAAACCATCAAAAGCAGAATGATGCAAAGTATGGCATACAATACATACGGTTGATCAAGGCCTGCAATATTGTGACTATACAGCTGGAAATCACATTCAATGTCAGCGTGCAATACTTTTGAAATACTGATACTTTTGACAATTGGGCCATTAAAGCTTCATTGCGAGAGCTAAAAAAAACACACGCTTTTCATCCAACAAGAGCCCACAAGAAAGAGAAAAACAGCACGTAAGAAAAGTACGAGGTGGGGAAAATAGCAACGGCTTTAAAAGAAAGAGGAGGAGAAAATACAAAAGTATAAAAAATTAATTGAAAAATAAAAACGATGTTCTCCCGTAAAAAAAAACCCACACACACATTTCAAATGGGTTTGGTAGTGCGCTGTATGGCGGGCAGCCGCACGATGTACCTAAGGCACTGTAATGTTAACATGAAAAACACATCAGAGAGGAGGGAGGAGAGGGAGGGAGAGAGAGAGACAGAGAGGGAGGGAGAGAGAGAGAGGGAGGAGAGGGAGAGAGAGAGAGAGGAGAGGGAGAGAGAGGGAGGAAGGGAGGGAGAGAGAGAGAGAGAGAGAGAGAGGGAGAGAGAGAGAGGGAGGAGAGGGAGAGAGAGAGAGAGAGGGAGGAGAGGGAGGAGAGAGAGAGAGGGAGGAGAGGGAGAGAGAGAGGGAGGGAGGAGAGGGAGGGAGAGAGAGGAGAGGGAGAGAGAGAGAGAGAGAGAGGGAGGGAGGGAGGAGAGAGAGAGAGAGGGAGGGACGAGAGGGAGGGAGGAGAGAGAGAGGGAGAGAGAGGGATGCTGTTTATTGCATGTTCCACATCACAGGTGCAGAAACATGCTCTGTCCAAGTGGCGCGTCGGTCGGAGTCACGTTTCAGACTGAACACATAACTTGTCTGAGATGACAGGTTGAGAGGCGGGCCTAAGTTAGCATGTCGATGATTTTACTTGACAATTCTGGGGACTGGATTGGGCTTTGGCCAATCCTGGCGTGTTCCGCCCCCAAATCCAGTGGGATTCAGCGTGTTGTTGCGCTCTCCTCAGGAAGAGCCTGGTGGTGACGCGAGGTGACGCGAGGCCTGCAGCTGCCTTTTGTGTGGTGCGGAGTGGTGAGTGCAGCCCGCCGGCCTGGAATCTCCGAGGGGCCGGGGTGTGAACGTTATCCGTTTAACGAGCCAGTTACATTTCTTTGCATTCTTAGACATTACCGTTTGCTTTATTTTGTATGTTACATACAATTGGCCACGTTAGTAGTTAGTTTATGGGCTAGAAATTCTGCCAGATTACAGACACTAGGCGCAATTTTCTTCTTCATTTGGAGGGGGAAATTCTCCTGAAATAAAGATTGATTGACAGCTGCCATGTCGTGATCGGTCGTGATATGATTCGTTGAAATGGGGTAGAAATTTGATAGTACTAACTATAAACTGTAATTACTGTTATGAGTGAAATCTTGAAAAATGAACTTTTGATGTGAAAAAGTGTGAAAAACTAAAGAGATTTGATTTTTTTGCATACATTAATAAATAGGTGATCTGAATACCCAGGTATTTGAAAAAAAAAAAAAAGAGTTCAGCTCGACTTTAAACTAAGTCTTGTGTATTGCTCACAAGATAGAGTCCTTTCTTATTGTGGAGGGGAAGAGATGTTTGAATGAATAATGCTGCAAAAAACAAAAAAGTAAAAATCAACATCATCTCACAAAAATGCATGATTTAGGGTGCACGGGTAGTGCAGTGGTAGATTCCCTGCCTAGCAACATTAGGGTTGCGGTAACAGGTTCGAGCCCCTGTGTTACCTCCGGCTTAGTCGGGCAACCATACAGGCACAATAGGCCGTGTCTGCGGCAGAGATGGGAAGTAACTAAGTACAAATACTTTGTTACTGTACTTAAGTAGGATTTTCAGGTATCTGTACTTTACCGGGTATTTATTTTCCTGACAACTTTTTACTTTTACTCCCTACATTTTAACACAAATAGCTCTACTTTCCACTCCTTACATTTTTGAAACAGGATAGATACTTTAAGTCTGACGATGTAACGTCTGTCTCTCTCATCTCGCTTATCAGCTTTCACTCATTCCTTTTTGTGGAAAGATCATACCACTATTAATCAAGTATAGTCTTTATACATCTTAAATCATGTTTGGAGGGGATCTGTTTAATAGTCACAGTAAGTTTACTAGTCTTTGAATCCTAATTGGAGGCATGTCTGTCTGTGTGTGTCTGTCTGTGTGTGTTTGTCTGTGTGTGTGTCTGTCTCTCTGTCTCTCTGTCTGTCTGTCTGTCTGTCTGTCTGTCCGTCTGTCTCTCTCTGTCTGTGTGTGTCTGTCTGTCTGTCTGTCTGTCTGTGTGTCTCTCTGTCTGTCTGTCTGTCTGTCTGTCTGTCTGTCTGTCTGTGTGTGTGTGTCTGTATGTCTCTCTGTCTGTCTGTCTGTGTGTGTCTGTCTATGTGTCTGTCTGTCTGTCTGTGTGTCTGTCTGTCCGGAGTTGCAAGACGCACAGTTGTTCGGGAAAACAGGGGGAAAAAGGAAATAATGTGCCCACGGGGGGTGCTTCAGCAATATTTCACGTATTGTACGTCTTCACACTCAGAGAACTTGTGACATCATCAGTGATAACACAATGTTATAAATGTATGACGATGTCACAGATAAAGACGGGGTCATACATCACTAGATGTACACAGTTCTAGATGGCTCAGCCTAGTGGCCAGGTCACTACCATAGTGATGTCATAAATCACTGATGTCACCGATGATGTCATCATTGATGTCACTCAAACCATCAGTGATGTAACTTCAATGATAGTGATGTCATCAGTGAGTGATGTCACTCGAACAAATTGTCCCTTCATAAAGCCTTCCATTTGAGATGCAGCATACGCACAGTTGGTGATGTACACTGACAGACCTGAAGCAATGCCTGTTCGAGTACGGCATGACATCTCTCAGCTCCACGAATGCGCTGCCAGAGGGGACCTGTACAAACTGAAGAGGCTGCTGAAGGAAGAGCGCTTCCGAAGCCAGATCAATGAGGTGGGGTACTACTACTCTGACACCCCTCTGGTGCACGCAGCCAGGCGGGGTTACGCTGCCTGTGTCGCCTACCTGATCACCCAGGGTGCCCACGTAGACCTAGCTAATGACGGACACTACCCACCTATCTACTCTGCCATGTTATTCGGTCACCTGGACTGCGTTCGGATCCTCCTGGAAGCCGGGGCCGACCCCAACAGAAGGTACATGTACGGTCACACCCTGGTCTACTTTGCTGCCGAGGTGGGAAAGCTGGACATACTGCAGGAACTCATCAGGTTCCGTGCTGCTGTTGACATAGACCACGATCACCTCGAGAGGTCTCCTCTCTACATCAGCGCTGGACACAACCACCTGAACTGCTTCCGCCTGCTGCTCCAGGCCGCTGACGTTCTGACCCGTGGCGTGGCTTCTCGCCTGCTGAATGTTGTGCTCAAGTGCGGGTGCGATGCGGCCTTCGTCCAGCTGCTCCTGGACCACGGCGCCGACCCGGCCCTGGTGACCGAGGAGCAGGCACAGCTGGAGAAGAGGGCGGATCCCGAGGCACTCAAGGTCTTTCTGGAGGCCAAGAGATGTCCTCCCAGTCTGGCCCACGTGTGTCGGATCCGGATCCGCCAAGCGCTGGGCACACATTGCCTGAGCAATGTCCACTCCCTCCCACTAACACAAGTGATGAAGGACTTCGTGCTCCACCAAAACTGACTTGAAGGACTGTCAGTTTATTTATTTTCATTCCCTAAATTTAGTTCTTCAGTGACTGTTTCAAACAATCCAGGACCAGAGATTAAATACCATCAGCACACACACACCACCTGTAGCCAATCCTACTGCTATAATTGGAGAGCTGTGTGTCCGTGTGTTCGGTTCCCATCCTAGAATTGAGCGTACAAAAATTCTGGTTATCTTAAAATGCCATGAGGTTCAGTTAGCTTTGCACAGAAACAGCCGGTAGAAATACATTAAATAAATACATTTCAGAGCCTGTATTATTTTTCTTACTTTTACTTAAGTAAATAAATAAGTTGATTCAGTACTACTTTTACCAATCTTTTTTGCACAAGTAACTGTACTTCTACTTAAGTAAAGAATGTGTGTACTTTTCCCATCTCTGGTCTGCAGATGGGAAGCCGGATTAAGGGTATGAGTTCTGGTCGCTTTACACACTAGCGCCTCCTCTGGT
>NC_139633.1:8635056-8675056 GCF_964638095.1 Poromitra crassiceps | reverse complement strand
GAGCTAGAGAGTGATCGCGAGTTAGATGGCATGAAATGAAATGTATGAAAAGTCTACGCCATAAAATGCGTGTGTGTGTGTGTGTGTGTGGGGGGGGGCGTACTGTGCACGCCCCCATGTGGTATAACAGTCCTACTCTATTGTGTGCAATGTGCTGGTTTATATTGAAGCATTTCCCTCTCTCTTCGCTAAGGTATTCTCATTCTAGCCAAGGTTTAAACAGTTGTAAATCAATAGCATGCATGCCACAACTCACAAAGGTACTGAATGGTTGGATTTCAAAATGCTGTAGGCCAACATCCAGTTTGGAGGGGGGGGGGGGGGGGGGGGCACCTGTTTAACATTTAAAAAACAGCTGATTATTGCGTCCAACATGTTTACTGTTTGCAATTAAAAGCCTCAAGATGGCGAGTAACTTTAACAATATTAATAGTTTCACTTTCATGCCTGCACTCATTTTGTACACATCCTTATGTGTACCTTATGTCCTTATGTGGATCTAGCTGTCAAGGAAGTAAGTTGGAGTGTTCATCTTCCGTATATACGATCTTTTTGTGCAACACGCAACCATGCACGTGACATAGGAGAACACCAGGATTGGAGGGGGGGGGGTTCTGTTTTCCCCTGTCTTGGGCGTGGTTTCTGAATGATGACGCGTTACGCAGTGTCTCTATAAGCTTAAATACTGAATGACTGGACACTTTGTATCACCACAAGTCTCTCCATCTCTCGAAGCTCCCTTCACAAAAAGGTCACTACAGTGGACGTAAATAAAGACCAAAATGAAAAAGCAGACTCCAGACATGTTGTGCATATGGGTCATATGGGAGAATATAGAGAGTGTTCGGTTTTCATTTTGTCCCTTTGTATACATTTCAGACAGCTACGAGCTAATCACTTTATCATCGGGGCTAAATTCCTTGATGAGGTGCGTGACCCCTGACCTCTGCCCTTAACAACAACAGAACGGGATGGCTCCAGCCATTAGTCTCCCCCGAGCTGCCAGGCACCATTATCGCTCGTGGGATGGCTCGGTTGGGGGGTGGAGGTGGGCGGAGGGGGGTAGGTATAATTTGATTGGTGCAAAATTAGGGACTCTTGCTGATGCATTATGGGAGTTCCTGGTGGGTCATTTTAGCTCGGTCTTCCTCCATATTTCTCAACTTGATTAAAAATTGATCGGCGACGGCGATGTGAATATATTATTGGGGCCATTATTCACTCCTGACAGATAATTGGACGGCACACACACAACTCTATTTTCTTTGGGGGCAATGCCATCGCTTGTGTGCGTGTGCATGTGTGTGTGTGTGTGTGTATGCATGTGCGTGTGTGTGGAGAGAGAGAGAGAGAGAGAGAGAGAGAGAGAGAGAGAGAGAGACTATTGGGTATAGCCTTTTTTATTTTATTTTTTTACTGTAAGCCACAGTAATCAATCATTGCGCTCTCCTTCTCTTTCAAGCTTCCTCCATCCTTCCAGCACGCCAAGCCGTACCGTCTATACAGCCATTACATGATGGATATATTATTGAAACATCACGCATAGAAGCATAGAATGATTTTTCCCCCCCTGGTAAACCATTCATAACCTATTCTCATAAAAGTTGTGAATATTTAGATTGGGATTTTCCTTTCCTTTGTGCTGCTCATACCGCATCTCACATTTCACTTATATTAGTCAAAGATTGAATTTGGGTCTAAAAAAGCTTTAAAGCGTGTGGAAAATGTCTGTGAATAAGCCAGTCTGATAGCAGTTAGCTAGCATAGCCGTGGGGGCACACATGGATATTGGAACGAGCCAAAGGCAGCGTCTGGCTCGGCGGCTAATGCTATTTGCTATTCGCCCGGGGCTTAGCTCGCTGCCATTTTCACGCCTTCTTAACGTCTTAAAGCGCGTGGAGAAGAGACGGCTTGCACAACATGGTGTTGGACCCGTGCACATGTTGTCTGTTGTCTGTTGGACCCGTGCACATGTTGTCTGTTGTCTGGAGACAGCGTATGGTGTCTGTGGCTTGTTGCCTTATACAGGGCTGCTTTGACACTTTGGATTTTTGTCAGTGCTTCTCAATTTGCCAGTCACATTCAATTGTGAGAACAACAGTTGATGCGTTTGTCCTTCAACTTCCTATAAAGGCACGTTAGAAATGTTCCTTGTGTGGCATTTCCTCGGTGGCCATCTTTGGCGCTCAGGGCTCATTGCTGTGGTGTCTCACCTGCCAGTCAAACAGTGTGGGTGGGTGGGTGGGACTGTGGGGGGATTTCTCTTTGTTTCTTTGTTTTGTTTATGATGCTATTAGCAAAAAGGACATTTATGTCTGTGAAAAGTCGCTGGATATGACTTTGACGTCTCCCCCACACTGACAGCTAAAGCAAGCTGGGCCCTATTTGTTTTCAATCACGAATGCTAACAATGCTAACAAGACACTTTGGTGTTTATTCTTCTAATGATTTAACCCGTACACTTTTGTTTTTGCTTTATTGTATTTCTACTTTTGTGCGCCAACATGAGATTATTAGGACAGATTTAATCCCATCCGTTTAAAGACCTAAACCAAAACCATTCTACACCAAGGCAGGGCAAGCTGAGCCTTTCTCCACATCGTGCTGTTTTAATTGGTGGAATATTCAGCATATCCTATGACTGGATCTCAGATGGAAATATGGATGAGCTATTGTATACAAACAGGGGAATAGTAACAATGTAACTGTGTGCAATGACTTTGTTGTTTGTGAAGTAATTCATTGAATAGATAGATGGATGGATAAATGATTATTTTTTATACTTAAGCAATATAGCATGAGAGCCAGTGTGTTGTGGCAAATATGCGGCCTCGTGGGATAACAGCTGATCAGCGGGATATATGCCACAACACACGCTGCTCGAGTGCTATATTGCTTTTATAAAACGGTTTCCAAGTATGATAATATAATAATAATAATAATACTGTAGCGACCCAGAGTTGACATGTCTGTGGGGATTACGACGTTACGTGAAGGCAGCATACGAGACGGGGTTTGTGGCACTTCCTGGCTCGTGGGGAGGGGGAGTCTGAAGATACGAGGAAGCCGACTGGACGTGTGTGTAGCCAGGAGCTGTGTGTGTATAGCTAGGAGCTATGAGTGGAAGCCCTGAATAAAGCCTGTACCGAAGTATTGCCTCTTCTCCTCCTCACTTAACGGTCCCGGGAGCGGGCTGTTACAATACTATAAGTCTGACTGGCATGTCATTCTGATAGTCAGTTGAAACACTACTGTAAGGCGGGACCGCAAGAACGTGCGGGTGATTTGATTGGATCGTTCTGGAGACTGAAGTTGACATTGGCCAATCCTGGCGCTTGCTGAGAAGCTGAGAGCTTTCTGGAAAGCCCGACAGGCAGCTTGAGCGCAGCGCTGCATTCTCAGCCCTTGCTGAGAAGCTGAGTGCTTTCTGCAAAGCCCGACACCAACTAACGTTACGGGGTTAAATGCGGGGTTAACAGCCTTTTTTTTTGCAAAGAAGACATTAGCCCGCGTCTATTCTTGTACAAAACATAATTTTCTGCGAAGTATTAGTAAAGTTATAAGCGAAGATCGATTCACAAGGATCTGACAGCTGTCTCCGCCATTTGTTTTTTTTGAGGTAACCAAAGGCTTTTAGTAAGAGAGTTGCCATGGCAACCAATAACCCATGGCCATGGGTTATTGGAGTGGGTTATTGGATTTATACAATGGCTGTGAACCAATCAGATTGCTTGATTTGAGAGAGCCGTTTTATAAATGTCTACATACAGGACTTGAGTCTTACAGCGTGTTCATCTCACTGACCGTCTCTCCCCACAGACAGTAAACCAGACCATGTGACCGTCGCTCCCCACAGACACTGATACTCCACACTGACCAGACCATGTGACAAATTTAATTAGCAGCGATGACGTCACTCAGGGCAAGGCTTCTTGGGAAATGACATGTGACATGACAGCACAGAGTTCGGTCATGTGACATGACAGCACAGAGTCCGGTCATGTGACATGACATCACAGAGTCCGGTCATGTGACATGACAGCACAGAGTCCGGTCATGTGACATTACATCACAGAGTCCGGTCATGTGACATGACAGCACAGAGTCCGGTCATGTGACATGACAGCACAGAGTCCGGTCATGTGACATTACAGCGCACAGCACAGAGTCCGGTCATGTGACATGACAGCACAGAGTCCGGTCATGTGACATGACAGCACAGAGTCCGGTCATGTGACATGACAGCACAGAGTCCGGTCATGTGACATGACATCACAGAGTCCGGTCATGTGACATTACAGCGCAGAGTCCGGTCATGTGACATGACAGCACAGAGTCCGGTCATGTGACATTACATCACAGAGTCCGGTCATGTGACATTACAGCGCAGAGTCCGGTCATGTGACATGACATCACAGAGTCCGGTCATGTGACATGACAGCGCAGAGTCCGGTCATGTGACATGACAGCGCAGAGTCCGGTCATGTGACATGACAGCGCAGAGTCCGGTCATGTGACATTACAGCACAGAGTCCGGTCATGTGACATGACAGCACAGAGTCCGGTCATGTGACATGACAGCACAGAGTCCGGTCATGTGACATTACAGCACAGAGTCCGGTCATGTGACATGACATCACAGCCCGGTCAGTCGAGTGCAGGTTGATGGACACTAATGACTTCCGCTCTGCCTCTCGCTTCCTGTCTCAGTTCATTTCTGTCTCTCTCTCTTTCTTTTGCTCTCTCTCTCTCTCTCTCTCTGTATACAGTTCATTCTTTCCGCACGCCCTCTCCACTCATAACTTTAATCTAATGCCGCTTCATCAGTATCTGTCTTTTCTCTTTCTCTCTCTCTCTCTCTCTCTCTCTCTCTCTCTCTCTCTCTCTCTCTCTCTGTCTCTCTGTCTCTCTGTCCGTGGGGGGGGGGGGGAGGAGGAGGGGGAGGGGGCACTGCTCCCCCCCCTCACAAAGGAGCTCCTCCGGAGTGGAAATTACCGGCGGAGATTAATAACGACATTACGCAGTAATGATGCCGCGCCGAATGAAATATTTATTAAAGATCCCTCTGCTAGCAATTAGCATGGCATGTAATCGTTCAGCACGAGAAATCAAGATGATTGTGCCGCAGTCCCACCCCCCACCCCTCCCATCACCCACCCCCCCCCCACCCAGTAGAAACCAAGCCGCTGTACATCACCGCATCCTCTTCCCCCCTGACGTCTTCTCACCATGACAACAGTGGCGTTGGGGGAGATGCGCTGGGGTGGGGTGCGTGTAGTCCTGGGCATCCAGTCTTAATTACAGGCACTCTGCCCCAAGCTGGGGGGGGGGGGAGAACACTCCATGAGGCAATTACACTGTCAGGGATGCAGACGTCAGGAATCGGCTCAGGAGAGCGTCGGAAAGTCGACAGACCGCAGGCGCGTCAAAGAGCGCCCCGGAGTTTCGTCTCTCCGTTCCAAATTCCTGCCAAGTTGTCCAGGGCCGGAGACAGAGAGGAGTGGAGAGGAGAGCTGTTAACCGGATGCCTGTCTCGCGTCTCGGAGTCCACTCATTTCCAACGCCTGAAGGGACGGGCGATCACAACTCGCGTCGAACTTTATCGCCGCAGAGCGTTCCAACTCGTTCCAACTTTTAGAAAAAAACGTAAAAAAAACATGTCCTGTATATGTCATCTACACTCCTCTGCAGCAAGGATCTGCACCAGTGAGGGCCGTTACCACTCCTTACACCAGGGGTGGGCAATTATTGTTCATGGGGGGGCCACATGAGAAACCCAGATTGTCGCAGAGGGCCGAACAAATATTGTCATGCCGTAATCCAGGGATGGGCAACTTTGATGATTAGAGAGGGCTACAAAAAAATGTCCTCACGAGTCGCTACCAGAGGGCCAGATTTTGCCGGGGGCTGAACGGCGCCGGCGTGAAAAATTTTGGGCATTTGAAGTCAGGTTTAGAGGAATAACTCATTTTAAATTAACAGTTGTGATGTCATTATTCAGTCTTAACCACCAATATTTGATCCTTTTCTCACTCACTCCTATGTCCTACTCCACCTGCTCTCCCTGTAGGGCTTGAAATTAACTTTTTCGACCACCTGCCAATATGGCTGGTAGATTTTAAAATTACCAGCCAATTCGAATTTCCACTAGCCAAAATGTTTTTCTTGAAATAAACCAGAATATGAGTGGGTTAAAGCAGCTACGAGCAACTTTTTCGATTGTTATTAAACAGTATAATTACAATCAGCTGAGAAAAGCCCTGTGCACAGCAGTGCTCTGCTCCTGGGTGCTGGCTGGTGCAGGGTGAATCACAAAAGTAAAAAAGAAGTTTTCAGCGAACCTGATGAAGCACCTTGTGAAACGCGTTGTTCGCCTTGTCTCTTGTTTTTAATGTAGCCTAATAAAGTGTCTATTTTCCTACCCTGGTGTGCGCTGGATAACTTCTTTTTTAGTATAATTACAATATTGATGCATCACATCTTACCTATAATAGTAGCTGAGACCAAAGCCGTGTGAATCAGAGATTGCTCCCTTAGATGATTATTAAGTCTGTGTCTGTCTAAACTCGCGTCAACAGGGGGCTCTCTCTCTCTCTCTCCTTACCGCCGGACCGGATAAACGCGGAAGTGAAACCCGGAAGTGAAACGCAGCTGCCTGCCTTCACCCGTTCGCGCTGCCTAGCAACATAGCATAAACAATGTGAACATACTAGTATGTGCATACTCTCGCAAACATCTCTCGTTATATTCTAACAGGTTTTTTGGAAGTTATTTTGTGGTTATGGCCGAAGTGGCTGCTGCAAACCGTTTCATTTCACTTCCTGATCTGCCCTGGCCACAGACAGACTAACACTGGCCGATTCACTCGGGCTTCAAGCGAGACTACTCTGCGTTGGTCTCGTCTACTATTAGAGGTAAGATGTGATGCATTGATATTAAATTTATACTGTTTAATAACAATCAAAAAAGTTGCTCGTAGCTGCTTTAATTTAAGCATACAGTAAGTATCAGTAAGTGGCTCGGGATTCTCAAAGCCTGTGTTGAGGGACACACGAACAAAAATGCACTCTTGAAGCTAAATAAATCCAAAACCAATTATTTAAATTTTTACTTAAATGTAGAACAGTCATTTCTTACACATAAAGAGTTTTGAAAGATATACCAAATTCCAGACTGAAATGCTATAACAGAAGTGGAGTATTGGCCAGAATGACATGAACATTTGGACACTTATTCAGCGGGTATCTTGCATGTTACGTTCAGGTGCACTGTAAAAAAAAAAAAAAAAAAAAAAAAAAAAAAAAAATTGCAATTCCAGCACGGGCCACACAGGGCACGCGGGCCGCCAGTTGCCCAGGTCTGCCATACACAATGCTCAATTTCATGCATACTGTTCCCAAACTTTTTCATTTTGGGAGCCATCTTGGGAGTTGTTGCCATGACGACGAGTTGGAGCTATTTGGATGAGAGACGGTTTCGCAGAGCCGCAGCACCGCCTGCTATTGATCGGAGAGCTGCACGATCATTGGACAGGCAACCTGTCAATCACGCCTAAAACAGTATTTTTTATTGTCTATTTTACTCTAAATTGGCGAGTTATATATTAAAAATATCACCCCTGTAGTTGTCATGAAAGGTGAAATTAGCTATGAGACCAAAACTGTTTTTTTTTAACCAGGCTGTAAACATGTTTATTGATGCTGTAATGTCAGACATTTTAATATGGGGGGTGAATGGGGAATGACTCCCTTTTGCAGCCAGCCTCAAGTGGGCATTCGAGGAACTCCAGTTGTTGGTACTTCCGCATTTGCCCCAATGTGCCCAAACGAAACTGCCCCCTCGATTTAATATTTACAAGATAATGTGTCATACAGCGAGGGGTGTGACATGAGAGTGAAATCATTCATTCTTATGGTTCCAGAGGCGGCAAAATCCTAACCTGACTCTGCCAGATGGGGGCGGTATTGCTTTCACGTGTATTGTTGTGAAAACAATACCGCCCCCTTCTGGCAGAGTCAGGTTTAGCAAAATCCCACAGCAAGACCTTTCAAGGACGGGCTGCCCGCCCTTGTTTGTGTTCACAACCAGCGTGACCTCATTCTCAAGCCGTCACCTGCAGGAGGACAATGGAGAGAGACGAGGTAGAGGAGGAGGAGGAGGAGGGGGGCGGGGTTACACAGAAAGGTCAGAGGTCAGATAATCAAAAGTGTCCGTTTATTGGCTACATCATCAAACCTCAAGGAGCTCATCAATGCAGCCAGTGAGGCGCGTCGGTGCGCTAATCAGCTCTCAGACCAGTGTTTAGCCATCCTCCTCCTCCGCACGGCAAGAAAGAGACAGAACGAGAGAATGGAAGACAGAGGGGAAGAAGGGGGGATGAGCGGGGGGAGGGGAGGGGAGGAGGAGAGTGGGCTAATGTAATAGTAGTTCACTTCACACACCCTGACAAAGGGGCGGCGAGGAGAGACACCGATCAATTTGCAATATGGTGGTGGGCTGCGTGCTGCGTGCTGCGTGCGGACCCCCGCAACAAAGGCAGGAACATGAAAGCAAGCAGATTAAGGGATGCTCTTGTATGAACTGGTGGGGCCAATCAATAAACATCGGGGACAGAGGGGCGAGCTCGATGGAGAGAGAGAGAGAGAGAGAAGAGAAGGAAAGAGGATTGGAGAGCGAGAGAAATAGAGAGAAAAATCGAGCGAGAGAAGAAGAGAGAGAGATGGGGCGAAAGAGAGAGAGGGGTGAGAGACAGAGCAATAGACAGGCTATGGAGAGAGAGAGAGAGATGGTCGAAGATAACACCCTGGTATCTGTCTAACGGCGACAAAGTTCTTTGTTTGACAAACTTTGTCGCTCTTCCTCACTCATATTGTTAATTAGATAGTTATCTTTAGCCCTTTGATAGATTAGATGTTAGCTGTTAATTAATCTTTGGATCTAATTAACTTTCTTCCTATTAATAGGTTTGGCCATCACATTTTTGTACCGTTGGACTGTCAAAGCAATGAAACGCGAGTTCAGGCGTGAGGAGTGAAGTGCCTTCATGTTTACAGTATAGTTTCATACATTATACAACAGTTTTAGAACAGTTTGTTCCAATTTAAATTGGACAAGAGGCGTTCCGTGCGTGGTGATATTTAGGCCACGTATAGACGACAACGGTCTCTGCATAAAATGGCAAACTGTGGTTGCGTTCTGGCCTTTGATGCCACGTTAATGCACAGCGTTTGTGATAGCGAATCGCGTGCAGACTGGAACCGCAACTGTCATCATCACCAACTCCAAGCAGTGTCAAGTCAGCCAGAATAAAATGGAAACTTCTGGTTAGAACCTTCACAATAATGGCAGTTAAAGTAATAGATTTATTGATAAAAGAAAATTGTGTGTGTGTGATCCGAAACACACAGAACACAGGCAAATTGGAATCTGCTGCCTAAGTCAATTTTAACATGTAGTGAGTCGACTGTTGTGAGCTTTTATTTTGAAGGTAAAAGCGCCTATAGCTTATTATTATCCACATCATATAGAGTGCAGAAGTCAGTGATACACTGCTGCAGATTGGATGCATTACAGAATAAAAAAAAACAGTAAAGCCCTATCAAAAAGAGCTGTTTTCGCAGCCCCTGGTGGAGGAAATCGATGTAACTGGCTGTGAGTTTGAGTGTCTTTAATTCATTAATATGCACAAACGATTATTATGCGCGAACGTTAATATCGGTCACTTATCGCCCATTATATGTTAGCAAGATTCTGTTGTTTGTTGAATGCCAATGCGAGTTATACCATAAGGCGATATTGAATCCGTGGCTAAGTGCGGCCGTGTCATCACATGACTTGCGTTGTGCCACTTTACATGGTGATGGTAAGGGCGGCGTTTTTATTTATTTCTTTCTTTTTTATATATATTTTTTACCCCGATTTTTTTATCCCATTTTTATCCCCCATTAGTGCTAATTTAATTTATTTATCCTGGTTGCTACTCCACCCTCTGCCGATCTGGGGAGAGCCGAAACTGGCTCCATGCTTCCTCCGAGACATGGGCAGTTAGCCAGCCGCTTCTTTTCACCTGACAGAGGAAGCTTCACCGGTAGGACATAGCACGTGGGAGGTTCACGCTATTCCAACCAGTTCCCCTCCCTCTGAACAGGCGCCCTTAACGACCAGAGGAGGAACCACATTAGCAATCAGGATATTGCATGTTTTGGTGAAGGGGGTTCCTCTATGAAGGAAACCCCCGGCCGGGAGGCACGGGAAGAACATGCAAACTCCACACAGAAAGGCCCTTTTGACGACCCCACCCAGGCGGTGGGCACTCGAGGACATGCGGACGGGCACGCATTCCTTCAGCGTTCACAGCGTCCCAGGTGGGAATCGAACCCAGGACCTTCGAGGTGTGAGGCGACAGCGATTACCACTGCACCACCGTACCCACAGAATTCCACTCTGGAACCTGGTTTTACTTTTTTGTGTTTTCAGGCCCCAATAACGCCGTTGTCATGGAAACAGAAGGCCCAAACTGCTTCAGTGCCAACTGCCCAGGTGGGCTATCTCATCAAAAGGCCTTTCCGTGTGGAGTTTTCATGTTCTCGCCGTGCTCCCCTGGGGTTCCTCCATACAACATCGGTATGGACCCCCACTAAAAACATGCAGAAGTTTGTTGTCATCTGACCAGTGATGACGTTTGAAGATGGCCCCCCACGGGCGCTGTACACACGAAAGCTGCCCACTGCTCCTGGCCTAAGCACCAGTGCAAGATTAAGAAAGATAAAAAAGGCTGATAGGGTGATGTCATCCGTGATGTCATCACTCAAGCAATTCTGATGTCATCAGTGACATCTTCAATGCCATCATCGGTGAGGCTCTGTGAGTCTTAAGGCCTAAAAATGTAAAATATCGCTTTACTGGGCAGATTTCTTTCTGGGTTATTGCAGGAACATGTACTACTGTGTGTGCTGCTTAAATACTTCAATTCATATGAAGTGGCCTCAATTACTCACTGTGTTGAAATCATTCTTCGAAATGAGTTTAATCTCAGAGGGAAATTGACAGGTTTATAATTGAATCTTAAGTCTGCACATGCACAAGCAGCTCTTGGTCGTGTACTGTGCAGAAACTTGTAAATTGAGGTGTGAGGCTGGTAACATTAATTATCATCCCGATTATCACAAGTCAAACTAATTACAAAAGCTCATTTGTGTATTTTGCAATTTAAACTTTGTGATTCATACGTTACAATTGCAAAAGACTGTTTAAATTAATTAAGGCAGTATACGCAGCTTAATCCAGTCTCAGGTATTTCTACAAATCAGATGTAAACAATTTGAAAATGATCTCAATATCACCCTCAGTCAAATCAACAACCCACACTGTGTCCCCATCCTCCCAGGCATGTAACCTTGGCGTTCTCCTTGACCTCGCCCTTTCCCTCGAGCCTCAGCATCCTCCAAACTGTCAAATCCTCCAAGCTGTCAAATCCTCCTCCTTCCACCTCCGTATTGTACAGATCCGGTCCTCTGCTGAGACACTCATCCATGCCTTCACTCCTCCACGGCATCAATGCAGCCTCATCTACAGACTCCAACTGGTCCAGAACACAGCCGCCCGACTTCTGACCCACACCAAATCCTGGCACCACATCACCCTGGTTTTAAAAGAACTACACTGGCTCCCCGTCTCCTACCGGATCAGCTACAAACTCCTCGTCATCACTTACAAAGCTCTTCACCGACTCCCCCCCCCATATCTCACCGACTTCCTCTCCGCCGACCAACCCTCCCGGTCCCTCAGATGATCCACCTCTGCTGGCCTTCTCTCCACCCCCAAGTCTAACCAATGCAATTTCGGGGACAGAGCCTTCTCCAGGGCAGCTCCTGCA
This sequence comes from Poromitra crassiceps, assembly GCF_964638095.1. Taxonomy (NCBI): domain Eukaryota; kingdom Metazoa; phylum Chordata; class Actinopteri; order Beryciformes; family Melamphaidae; genus Poromitra; species Poromitra crassiceps. Next base: position 8,663,181 of record NC_139633.1, on the reverse strand, counting down.
GGCTCTGGAACTCCCTCCCCCCAAGACACCAGAGACTCCCTCACAGTCTTTCAATCCCTCCTCAAGACCCACCTCTTCTCCATCACCTTCCCTTAGACCCGCCTGCCCCCATCCATCTGTCTGCCTGTTGAGGCGAGATGAGGAGCGACCCTGCCAGCCGGTAGAGGCAAATAAAAAAAATTAACGTGCGTTTCACAAATCCAATCGTGGCACTTCTTTGTATGTACATCAAACACATATGTGCATGTTTTGTATCTGTTGGGGAGCTGTTTTCGACCAATTTTACGATGGGTCTGGGGAACAAACAAGACATGGACATGTCTGTCCCCAATGGAGTCCATACGGGTTGGGCCTGCAGAGAACACAACATTTACACACTGCACGGTCCACGGGTATGGCTGCACACTGCATGGTCGACGGGTATGGCTGCACACACTGCACGGGCCACGGGTATGGCTGCACACTGCATGGTCGACGGGTATGGCTGCACACACTGCACGGGCCACGGGTATGGCTGCACACTGCACGGGCCACGGGTATGGCTGCACACTGCATGGTCGACGGGTATGGCTGCACACACGGCACGGTCCACGGGTATGGCTGCACACTGCATGGTCGACGGGTATGGCTGCACACACTGCACGGTCCACGGGTATGGCTGCACACACGGCACGGTCCACGGGTATGGCTGCACACTGCACGGTCCACGGGTATGGCTGCACACGCGGCACGGTCCACGGGTATGGCTGCACACACTGCACGGTCCACGGGTATGGCTGCACACTGCACGGTCCACGGGTATGGCTGCACACTGCACGGTCCACGGGTATAGCTGCACACTGCACGGTCCACGGGTATGGCTGCACACTGCACGGTCCACAGGTATGGCTGCACACACTGCACGGTCCACGGGTATAGCTGCACACTGCACGGTCCACGGGTATGGCTGCACACTGCACGGTCCACAGGTATGGCTGCACACACTGCACGGTCCACGGGTATAGCTGCACACTGCACGGTCCACAGGTATGGCTGCACACACTGCACGGTCCACGGGTATGGCTGCACACTGCACGGTCCACGGGTATGGCTGCACACACTGCACGGTCCACGGGTATGGCTGCACACTGCACGGTCCACGGGTATGGCTGCACACACTGCACGGTCCACGGGTATGGCTGCACACTGCACGGTCCACGGGTATGGCTGCACACTGCATGGTCGACGGGTATGGCTGCACACTGCATGGTCGACGGGTATGGCTGCACACTGCATGGTCGACGGGTATGGCTGCACACTGCATGGTCGACGGGTATGGCTGCACACTGCATGGTCCACAGGTATGGCTGCACACACTGCACGGTCCACGGGTATAGCTGCACACTGCACGGTCCACAGGTATGGCTGCACACACTGCACGGTCCACGGGTATGGCTGCACACTGCACGGTCCACGGGTATGGCTGCACACACTGCACGGTCCACGGGTATGGCTGCACACTGCACGGTCCACGGGTATGGCTGCACACACTGCACGGTCCACGGGTATGGCTGCACACTGCACGGTCCACGGGTATGGCTGCACACTGCACGGTCCACGGGTATGGCTGCACACTGCATGGTCGACGGGTATGGCTGCACACACTGCACGGTCCACGGGTATGGCTGCACACACTGCACGGTCCACGGGTATGGCTGCACACACTGCACGGTCCACGGGTATGGCTGCACACTGCATGGTCCACGGTTATGGCTGCACACACTGCACGGTCCACGGGTATGGCTGCACACTGCATGGTCGACGGGTATAGCTGCACACACTGCACGGTCCACGGGTATGGCTGCACACACTGCACGGTCCACGGGTATGGCTGCACACACTGCACGGTCCACGGGTATGGCTGCACACTGCATGGTCGACGGGTATGGCTGCACACACTGCACGGTCCACGGGTATGGCTGCACACTGCATGGTCGACGGGTATGGCTGCACACACTGCACGGTCCACGGGTATGGCTGCACACACTGCACGGTCCACGGGTATGGCTGCACACTGCACGGTCCACGGGTATGGCTGCACACACTGCATGGTCGACGGGTATAGCTGCACACACTGCACGGTCCACGGGTATGGCTGCACACACGGCACGGTCCACGGTTATGGCTGCACACACTGCACGGTCCACGGGCTCCAGCGCTCACACAGGGATGGGTATTCCACTATAGCGTTGAAACAACAGAGAGAACTTTGTGTTGTAGCTCGTTCCTTCAGGGAGGAGAGGTGATCCCAGGCCACCTTCAGCCCCCACCTCACCTGCATGCTGTCGTATCTCCGTCTGCTGCAAGGGACCTGTGTGTGTGTGTGTGCCATTGTGTTGGTGTGACAGAAGTCCTTGCCCAGTCTTTGATGCTCCCCCCAGAGTTTCCCTGCATCCTCTGACATGGGCCTGGCTATTCCATCACGCACGCACACCCGCGCACACACACACATGCACACACACACACACACAGTCTCTCCCCGCTGGGACTACAGCGCTTCATTTGCATTGTGATGGCAGGCAGATTAAGTACATTCCACTGCACACTAAAGGACCTCAGAACAACACACGCGCACACACACACGTACCATCACACACACACACACACACACACACACACACACACACACACACACACACACACGCACGCACACACACACACACACGTCATGGGCCAGTAAGGCAGGCTTTAAAAAAAAACTGGTGCCCACAGGGTACCAATAGGGGTGGGCATCGCCGAGACCCAATGGTCACAATACAATGTTATTGTGATTTAAAAAAGATATCGTGAAATATTGCGATTCATTACCTTTTTTCAAGTGCAAATTATATTCCCAAAGGGGGGGAAAAAACGTTAACATCTGTTTTTATAACGTTTCCAGTCTCGAATCTCAACTTTTTATTGTAGCAAAATGGGATTGTCAAGCAGACAGACTGACATGCACAATTTATACATAAAAATATCGCAATACTTGGCTTTGTGTATTGATATAATATTTCTACACAAAATATCACGATACTCACTGTATGGACCTCAGGTACCAATCCCATTACTGTCCCCTCCCTCCCCGACGGAGAGATCGCTCGGACCTAAACCTCGACAGAGGAGGAAGAGAGAAGCGGGGAGAGAAGGGAGGAGAGAGAGAAAAGAAGGGAGGGTGGAGGAGAGGGAGAGGTATGTATCTCTGACAGGCAGCTAGAGGGACTAAGCTCATTTAGATAAATCGACATCCCCGGCTGAGATAAAACCAATGATGATTTGTACTGTATCTTCAGGGGATAAAAGCCCCTCTATTGGATTTCATAGGGCCCTGGCGTGCAGGGATTTCACAGGCCCCAGCACGGAGCGCCCGTGTGGGTCTCAGCGCGGAGGGAGGGGCCGGCCGGCGGGGCGGGGCGGGGAGGGGAGGGGAGGAAGGGTGACTCCTGTAATGTCAAACACACTCCACCAGGGGGGAGGGAGGGGCTGTGAGGGGTGATGCCAGGGTCTCTCCCTCTCTGCCACTGGCGACCCCACTCCTCCCCCCATCCCAGGAAAGACAAGAGTTCTCCCCCTCAATATATCATTAACATATATATATATATATATATACGTATATATATATATATATACGTATATATATATATATATACGTATATATATATATATTAGGGGTGTGCCACCTTAGGCACCTCACGATTCGATTCGATTACGATTAAGGGTGCTACGATTCGATTATTAAACGATTACGATTAATCACGATTACGATTTCGATGCATCTTTTCCCCATACAGGATTTCTTTGTCAGTATCTTTTTCCCCATACAGGATTTCTTTGTCAGTATCTTTTTCCCCATACAGGATTTCTTTGTCAGTATCCATTAATTAAAGGAAACAAACAAATTTACCTCCATTATCTTTTATTTAGATCAATCAGACCAAACACAATACATCCAAAACATTTTACTTTTCCCACAACAAAAAGCTGCTCTTTACAGGTGAGATTATTTGAAATAAAGTGCCTTTAGAAACTTCTTTTATTTTAACCAAAATTCTCTGCTGTTTTCACAGATTTAGGATTAATATAAAAAACAAATAGCTTATTCTGCTGTTTTCACAGATTTCTGTACTGGCAGGATTAATACAAAAATAGCTTATTCTGTATTCAGTAATAGAAAATAAAACTTTTAACCAAAATCCTCTGCTTTTTTCACAGATTTCGGTACTAGCATGTTTGTTTAATACAAAACAAATAGCTTATTCATAAATAATAAATAAAGACTTCCAAACAAAATCCTTTACAAATGACCAGTGAGCAGCGCATAGCATCATCCCACAACAAGCAAACGTTTTCCTATCCACAACCAAAAGCAGCTCTAAAACTAAATAAGTGGCGGATGAATAAAATAACAGAATTAACAGATTCACCCCTTCACCTCCCCTCTCCTTCACTGCCTCCTTCCTTCAGCCCTTCACCTCCTCTTTCACTGCCTACTTCCTTTAGCCCTTCACCACTTCACTTCCTCTCTCCTTCACTGCCTACTTCCTTTAGCCCTTCACCACTTCACTTCCTCTTTCCTTCACTGCCTACTTCCTTTAGCCCTTCACCACTTCACTTCCTCTCTCCTTCACTGCCTACTTCCTTTAGCCCTTCACCACTTCACTTCCTCTCTCCTTCACTGCCTACTTCCTTTAGCCCTTCACCACTTCACTTCCTCTTTCCTTCACTGCCTACTTCCTTTAGCCCTTCACCACTTCACTTCCTCTTTCCTTCACTGCCTACTTCCTTTAGCCCTTCACCACTTCACTTCCTCTCTCCTTCACTGCCTACTTCCTTTAGCCCTTCACCACTTCACCTCCTCTTTCACTGCCTACTTCCTTTAGCCCTTCACCACTTCACTTCCTCTCTCCTTCACTGCCTACTTCCTTTAGCCCGTTACGTGTCTTATCGCGATGCATCGAAGAAACGATTTTTCGGCACACCCCTACCCTGCATGCTTTCTTCAGTGATTCCAGTTTCCAGTACTTCGGTTTTGGTCTCGTTTTACAGTTAAGGAACTGCTTTCCGGGCGAAATACCGTATTTTTGCACAAAAAAAAAAAAAAAAAAAAAAATGCAATTTTTTGCAAATCGATAATCGAACATTGTGAATCGATTATATCGATTATATCGTATAATCGATTAAATCGATTATACGATTAATCGGCACACCCCTAATATATATACGTTGAAAGCACTCGTGCCAATTGTAGATGCAAAACAGAGAAAATATGATTAATAATTTCAGAAAGATCCAATTTCGAGGAAAGCTCTTTTTGATGTTATCAGGAGATTTCAGATTGATTGAATCCAGGGTTTGAGTTATAATCTGAGCATTGTGGGGGTCTCTAAAATACACAAACTGACATTAGGGGTGCACGGGGGGGAGAGGGGGGGGGGTCGTCAGGGGTAGTGTCTCCCCATGCCTTCAGTGCCTAGGTGGGCTATCTCGTCTCGAATTAAAAAGTAATCTGCCTTGAATGTACAGTACAGACCTGACCACACCTCTAGCTAGGCTGTAAAGTGGTCCCCTCACAACAGTACAGACCTGACCTGCACCTCTAGCTAGACTGTAAAGTGGTCCCCTCACAACAGTACAGACCTGACCACACATCTAGCTAGGCTGTAAAGTGGTCCCCTCACAACAGTACAGACCTGACCTGCACCTCTAGCTAGATTGTAAAGTGGTCCCCTCACAACAGTACAGACCTGACCTGCACCTCTAGCTAGACTGTAAAGTGGTCCTCTCACAACAGTACAGACCTGACCTGCACCTCTAGCTAGGCTGTAAAGTGGTCCCCTCACAACAGTACAGACCTGCACCTCTAGCTAGACTGTAAAGTGGTCCCCTCACAACAGTACAGACCTGACCTGCACCTCTAGCTAGACTGTAAAGTGGTCCTCTCACAACAGTACAGACCTGACCTGCACCTCTAGCTAGGCTGTAAAGTGGTCCCCTCACAACAGTACAGACCTGCACCTCTAGCTAGACTGTAAAGTGGTCCCCTCACAACAGACCTGACCTGCACCTCTAGCTAGGCTGTAAAGTGGTCCCCTCACAACAGTACAGACCTGCACCTCTAGCTAGACTGTAAAGTGGTCCCCTCACAACAGTACAGACCTGCACCTCTAGCTAGGCTGTAAAGTGGTCCCCTCACAACAGTACAGACCTGCACCTCTAGCTAGGCTGTAAAGTGGTCCCCTCACAACAGTACAGACCTGCACCTCTAGCTAGACTGTAAAGTGGTCCCCTCACAACAGTACAGACCTGCACCTCTAGCTAGGCTGTAAAGTGGTCCCCTCACAACAGTACAGACCTGCACCTCTAGCTAGACTGTAAAGTGGTCCCCTCACAACAGTACAGACCTGACCTGCACCTCTAGCTAGGCTGTAAAGTGGTCCCCTCACAACAGTACAGACCTGCACCTCTAGCTAGGCTGTAAAGTGGTCCCTTCACAACAGTACAGACCTGACCTGCACCTCTAGCTAGGCTGTAAAGTGGTCCCCTCACAACAGTACAGACCTGCACCTCTAGCTAGGCTGTAAAGTGGTCCCCTCACAACAGTACAGACCTGACTGCACCTCTAGCTAGACTGTAAAGTGGTCCTCTCACAACAGTACAGACCTGACTGCACCTCTAGCTAGACTGTAAAGTGGTCCCCTCACAACAGTACAGACCTGACCTGCACCTCTAGCTAGGCTGTAAAGTGGTCCCCTCACAACAGTACAGACCTGCACCTCTAGCTAGGCTGTAAAGTGGTCCCCTCACTCACAACAGTACAGACCTGCACCTCTAGCTAGGCTGTAAAGTGGTCCTCTCACAACAGTACAGACCTGACCTGCACCTCTAGCTAGACTGTAAAGTGGTCCCCTCACAACAGTACAGACCTGACTGCACCTCTAGCTAGACTGTAAAGTGGTCCCCTCACAACAGTACAGACCTGCACCTCTAGCTAGGCTGTAAAGTGGTCCCCTCACAACAGTACAGACCTGACCTGCACCTCTAGACTGTAAAGTGCTCCCCTCACAACAGTACAGACCTGACCTGCACCTCTAGACTGTAAAGTGGTCCTCTCACAACAGTACAGACCTGCACCTCTAGCTAGGCTGTAAAGTGGTCCCCTCACAACAGTACAGACCTGCACCTCTAGCTAGGCTGTAAAGTGGTCCCCTCACAACAGTACAGACCTGCACCTCTAGCTAGACTGTAAAGTGGTCCCCTCACAACAGTACAGACCTGCACCTCTAGCTAGGCTGTAAAGTGGTCCCCTCACAACAGTACAGACCTGCACCTCTAGCTAGACTGTAAAGTGGTCCCCTCACAACAGTACAGACCTGCACCTCTAGCTAGACTGTAAAGTGGTCCCCTCACAACAGTACAGACCTGCACCTCTAGACTGTAAAGTGGTCCCCTCACAACAGTACAGACCTGCACCTCTAGACTGTAAAGTGGTCCCCTCACAAACCTGCCTTTAAGTGGAGGTCTGGAAACTTAACTCTCAACTCTCCATTGCATTAGGGCAATTAGCATCTTGGCCTAAATAATAAACTTAGAAGCATGTTGAATATTGCATCTTTTATTCAGGTGCTGGGAGTGCTTCTATAGTGAGCACACTTTCTCCACAGCATGCCTCCGTAGTGCAGCTCTTCTTTGAGGCGGTTAGTTAGGTAAAAGCCATCTGAACGTCCCCTCCCTGCTCCTTCCTGCTGTTGCATAATGCATCTTTTACCTGTGGGCCTACGCAAATGTCCCTTTAGCATTATCCAGGTGCACGGCCTTAATGGGACGGAGAATTAATATTAAAGGCGAGTTTCTCAAAGCAGCAGACTGCAAACTCCAGACATGTCAGACAGTGTGCGCAGACTGTACAGTACGTACAGTACAGTGCTCCATTGTAGCTGACACTGAAGTCAACTGAGCCCAACTGCTAGGTCACCCAGACTCACTTACTTTGACAAAAAAAATATATGATAGTATTTTTCCCCTCACCCCCCACCATCAACTGTTGTAGCTGGAGCAGCAATCGTCTTGACCAGAGGTTCTCAAATGTTTTTCAGCCAAGGACCCCTTTTACAAGATAGAAAATATATACCGGGGACCCCCTTACCCTGATTTGTGATTTTGGGCTAAGCTTAATTGGTTTCACTGTAACGTGCTTGCCTTGTTAAAAAAAATTTTTTTTTAATATTTGAAAACGCGGACCCCCTGGCAAAGTGAGAACCACTGGTCTTGACAAATGGTACATGAATAAATGAACAAAATGCACCACACACACCAAAATGTATGTGTATGTGTGTGTGTGTGTGTGTGTGTGTATATATGTGTATATATATATATATATATATATATATATATATATATATATATATATATATATATATATATATATATATATATATATATATATATAGTGATCGGGTTTTACAGAATGTAGGGAAACAGTGGATGGATCCAGAAGGAGGCGGTAATGCAACATAAAGGATGCCAACTGCCATAGAACACCACAGAAGAAAAATAATTAGACCTGGCCATTAGACAGAGAGAGTGGCGTCAGCGGATGAAGACAATATATAAACAAACTTTTGCTGTTTACCCATTTCATTTCCCCCTGATCAGAGGCACTTTGGTCATGTTGGACACAGTTAGCTTTGAGTATAGACGGTTTTCACCAGAGCGCAACCCCACAGCACTTCCTTTTTCTCAGCATTCGGCAAACTGCAGAAATATTCACTCGACATCGTTACTTTTGTTTTCGCTGCTCAGCTGTATAGACGGTTTTCACGGAATGGTCAGTCCTGCACTTGAATGTTATTTTTTCTTTTATGTCCATAGCAAACACTGCAACAGGAAGTGAGCGGGGGTTCAATTTAGAATGAAACCGTCTATATCCACCTTATTTTTGGCGGCCATTTTTGCCTCATCTGCTGATGGGTGCTTCTTCCGGTGTGATCCTCCCAGCCTTGTTGCTGACAGCTTGACACCCGTCTGGGCGAACGGAGCAAATCACTAATCAGGTCCAACTTAGCAAAAATCTCGTCGATAAATATCCCTTTAAGAGCGCAGTGCATTCATGGGTAATCGCCTGTTGTGGCCAATATTAACCATTTCGAGTAACACTGTTTCCATACGGATCACCGGCGTTAGTTTGTTGTTTATAACGTGGCTATATTCATAACGTTTTCTATCTCGGATACGTTATTTCGAATCGCACATAGGTTACGCCAAACCCCACATAGGTTACGCCTAGAATCCCACATAAGTTACGCTAAAACGCACATACTTTACGCCTCGAATCCCACATAGGTTACGCTAAAACCACCACTGCAAAGCGTGTGGGTTTCAGGACGAAACAGACTCGAGCCACTAACGTCATCTTAAGAGCACAATATTCCTGGAATGCAAGTTTAACTAAACAGTTACATGTCCTCTGCATTCTACATAAAATTAAGATATTACGGGTTGTTTTATTTTGTATGTTACATACTTATTGACCAAGTTATGTTCAATTCAGCCAGGGTACAAGAGACTGAGTGTAGGCAGCCATCTTTTCAAATCAAGTAGAATACATTAGGAAATGGCAAGCTGCAGCAATAGTCACGTTAAACCGGACCTTGTACGCACAATTATTTTTTACAGTGGGGCATTCAAAAATAAGGTGGATAGAAAGCCAAAGTCACAGCCCCTTCCGGTTTAGGCATACTAACCAAAGGATTTCATCCGCCATTCTGATTGTCAATATAGCTGAATCGCTTGGTTTGACCAAGTAAAAAACCTCAATTATAAACATTTTACGAAATGTCTATGGGAAAAAGAATGGCTGATGAAATCCCTTGGTTCCTATGCTTAAACCAGAAGCGGGTGTGACTTTGGCTGTGTAGTGATTGTGAAGCAGCAGTCTCTAATGTCCCTCAGTGTATGGGTGGATAAGCTTTCTTTCATGGATACTGATGAAGGGAAATCTAGCAGCACGAGGCACTTTTAAAAATGCAAGAAATCAGCAGCAGAATTGACAAAGAAGGAAAGAACACGCAACAAAACAACAAGCACGAGGTCAAGAAAAAAGGCAAATCGCTGCGGATATCTTCCTCACGGGGACAGTGACCAAGCTAACACGGTGAGCGGAGTTAGCAGTCATTAGCATCGGTGGGTGCCCCGTTAAATTGAATTTAACGACAACACAGCAGTCTCACTCAGTGGGAACTAATCCCGGGACCCCGGCGCATTACGGTTAATGGGCCCAAAAGAAAATGATGGCCTTTCAAAAGCAAAACCAATTAACACAGAGTGGAGATGTCTTAGTGCTGAGCTTTCCACTTCTCACAAGAACTTCTGCCCTCATATTATATAACTGGGTTTCTGTTCATTTTGAATAATGAAAGAGGCGCGGGAGCATGGCACAATATAGCCGCCATAACTCATGAGTCAGATGAATGAGAGTGGAATATGTTTCACAGGACAGCAGCAGCGGAAAGAAGACTTTTACTCTTGTTTAAGTGCTGTTACTTCAGTTCCATTTTTATCCGGTATTTATGCAGAAAATTACCAAGCAGCACTTGTAACCATCTCTTAGAAATCCTCACTTAACTGTCATATTATGTTGTGTAAATATATATACCATATATATATATTTTTTTTGGGGGGGGGGGGGGCATTTCGCTTTTATTTATTTTTATATAGGACAGTAGGCAGACAGGAAGAGAGAGGGGATGACATGTGGCAAAGGACCGCAGATCGGATTTGAACCTGCGTCGGCCGCTCAAAGGGCCAAGCCTTCATGGTATGCGTGCTACCAGGTGAGCTACCAGGACGCACTACCTGTCATATTGTTGGTAGAAACATAAGACTATAAAAATATGGACGTAGCTACCGTGACTTCACCCATTGGGTTGTGGACTCCCATTTTGGAGCCTCGAGTTTCGCATTTTGACCGTCGCCATTTTGGTTATTTGGAGCCAGAAGCCAATAGCGTGAGACCGGGGGTTTCCCACAGAGCCGCAGCGCCACCTGCTGTTGGTCTGTAATCGGCGGGCTGCACTCATCACTGGACCGGTGAGCTTTTTTTAAAATCACGCCCCAAAACATAGTCTGCTTTAGTGTCTATTTGACTCTAAATGGGACCGTCGTTTACAAAATGAACATCATGCTGTATTTGCTGAGCAAGAACTCTGTGCAGAAAAAATTAAATGCCGGTCCCAAATAGACGCGGCGGTCTCGTATAAACGCCGGGTCTGGAAACGATTTTTGGTAAATAAACGCCCGGGCGTTCATTTGAAGTTTTACGGTATCACGATTGAGACCATAAACTCATTAGGAAAGTGTTTACTGGGGTAATAATACATCAAGTGAGACTCTTACAGTATTATACAATCAGACTTCTTTCTCAAGCGAGTGGAGTCGCTGGCCATTGGAAAGAATGCAGGTTGAAGATACTTCTGCATTGGCTTCACTTCTCAGGTTGCCCCTTGGGTCAGGCAGATCTGAGACTTTTTTCTTTCTTTTTTTTTTACTTTTCACTGGGCAATTCTATGTTTTCGGGGACACTTTACCTGAAAGTATCCAAGTTATTTCCACCATTCTGTTAATATTTACCACCACTGTTTGATTTTCAAGTCTGAAGCAGAGTCATGTTGAAAGCCTTTTGGGGGCCGACCGGTGGGAGAATACATTGTGAAGTAAACTCATGAATAGTAATGAGACACAACAGTACCTTTTTCAAGAGCGTTGTTGCAGAGTCAAAGCTGCTCTTCCGATCTGGCCGTGACCTGGCCTCCATTCCCTCTCTGTCCTGAGAGTCTCACTGCCCCCTGCTGGCCTCCATTCCAGTAAAATTCCACTCCAGTCTGTAAAATCGGCAGTGAAATTAGATTTTCTCTGCATTTGGTTTCTCATGGAATGCGTGTTCAATAATGTTGTTTGTAAAGGATTTCTCCATTTAAAGGCCCACCAGAGTTTTCCCCCTGTAATTAAGGACCAGCCAAATAGGTGGTTCTCAATGTGGTCGTTGAGGGCGTTCCTGGGGATCCTGAGCAAATTGATGAATTGTTCAACTTTAGCGTGATTTAATTTATTTCAGAGGTTAACGCAACCAGAGAAGGTGTAAGAACCTCATTTGATTATAGTTTCATGGTTCTACCTACAACAGAGAGGCAAAGTGGCCATTTATTTTCCCATACACATTTCGTAAAATGCGTATAAAAATCATTTTACTTGGTCAAACAAAACGGTACAGATATATTTAGAAACAGGAGAGATCGCATAACATTTCACTGGGACCAAAACGTTAAAAAAAATGCAGGTTTAAAGAAAATATTTTTTCAACGTTTTTTTTGTTTTGGTCCGAGTGAAATGTTCTATGCTATGGTCTCTCCCGATTATAGCGTTAGCTGAACCGTTTGGTTAGACACAGTACAACTATTTTATAAGCATTTTACGAAATGTCTATGGTCAAATAAATGGCGGATGAAAATCTCTGGTACAGTGCTGAAGCAGGAAGTGACGTTCCACTTTGTCTCTCTATACAGATAGTCTTAGAAGTCTGGACAAAATCATATCTAACATACTCTCCAAATGGGAGTCCGTTGTCCTAATGTGGATGAGATCAATTCGAGGTCCTTGATATGAGAAAGGTTGAGAATCGCTAGTCTACAGTATATTATAAATGCTTTTTAAAAGCTGATGAGAATAAAATCAGTTTTGGGAGCAAAACCTGTCAAATTGAAAGGTAATGGAAATTTACCAAAATATTGGCTATTGACAGCATCCCGTAAATGTCAAACCATGTAGGACGAGTGCAATGGTGGGCATGCATGAATGTGTGTGTGTGTGTGTGTGTGTGTGTGTGTATGTGTATGTGTATGTGTGTGTGTGTGTGTGTGTGTGTGTGTGTGTGTGTGTGCGTGTGCGCGCGTGTGTGTCTGTGCGTGTGTGCGTGTGTGTCTGTGTGTGAGTGTCAGAGTACACACATTATTTACTGAAGTAGAAGTACAGTTACTTGTGTATAAAAAGACTGGTAAAAGTACTGATTCAACTTATTTACTCAAGTAAAAGTAAAGAATTGCAGGCTCTGAAATGTAATCAAGTATAAAAGCAAAAAGTATTTCTACCGGCTGTTTCTATGCAAAGCTAACTGAACTAGAATTTTTGCATGCTCAATTCTAGGATGGGGACCGAACACACAGCTTTTCTATTTATTTATTTATTTATTTATTTATTTATTTATTTAATGCAAGAATCATTGTAACAAGTTACAGGAACATGAAACATATGCGATGCATATAGGATATCTAGCCAAGGCTAATTTGCAATCCCTGTCCCTGGGTAGGCTTTTCTAATAAAAACATAATCTAAACCATGGTCGCATGTTTGATTTTGCTTCAGCCAGTGTTTCACCCTTTCATTCATTCATTAATTTTAGCAGTAGGATTGTCTACAGGTGGTGTATGCTGATGGGGCACGGTGGCTCAGTGGTAGAGCTGTCGCCTCGCAGTCAGAAGGTCCTGAGTTCGATTCTCGCCTGGGACACTGTGGGCGCTGTGGTTGTGTTCCCCCCCATATCCTCAGTGCCCACTGCCCAGGTGGGGTATCTCGTCGTAAGGGCCTTTCTCTGTCTGTGTGGAGCTTGCATGTTCTCCCCGTGCTCCCCCAGGGGGGTTCCTCCGTATATAACCCCCCCCCCCCCATTAAAAACATGCAGAAGATCAGATCGTCATCGTCATCCGACCAATGACGACAACATCCGAAGTCGGTCCCCGGGCGCTGTACGAGAAAGCGACCACTGCTCCTGGCCTGCCCCCCGGAGGAAAGGACAAAGCCAGGATGGGTTAAAAGCAGAGGACAAATTTCACCGGCCACCGTCAGCATGTGTGTGTTGTGGCCCTCCGTGCATGTGTTGATTGTAAACGTGTGACAATAAAGACGGGCTTGTCCGTCTGAAATCGTGTTTTTTTTTTTTTTTTTATCTCTGGTCCAGGATTTGTTTGAAACAGTCACTGAAGAACTAAATCTAGGAAATGAAAATAAATAAACTGACAGTCCTTCAAGTCAGTTTTGGTGGAGCACAAAGTCCTTCATCACTTGTGTTAGTGGGAGGGAGTGGACTTGGGTCAGACGATGTGTGCCCAGCGCTTGGCAAATCCGGATCCGGCACACGTGGGCCAGACTGGGAGGACATCTCTTGGCCTCCAGAAACACCCTGAGAGCCTCGGGATCCGCCCTCTCCTCCAGCTGTGCCTGGGGGACCAGGGCCGGGTCGGCGCCGTGGTCCAGGAGCAGCTGGACGAAGGCCGCATCGCACCCGCACTTGAGCACAACATTCAGCAGGCGAGAAGCCACGTCACGGGTCAGAACGTCAGCGGCCTGGAGCAGCAGGCGGAAGCAGTCCAGGTGGTTGCGTCCAGCGCTGATGTAGAGAGGAGACCTCTCGAGGTGATCGCTGTCTATGTCAACAGCAGCACGGAACCTGATGAGTTCCTGCAATATTTCCAGCTTTCCCACCTCGGCAGCAAAGTAGACCAGGGTGTGACCGCACATGTACCTTCTGTTGGGGTCGGCCCCGGCTTCCAGGAGGATCCGGACGCAGTCCAGGTGATCAAATGACATGGCAGAGTAGATAGGAGCTCTACCTGCTGGGTCTACCTGGGCTCCCTGGGTGATCAGGTAGGCGACACAGGCAGCGTGACCCCGCCTGGCTGCGTGCCACAGAGGGGTGTCAGGGGACGGGTGGTAGTACCCCACAAACCACCTCTCATTGATCTGCCTTCGGAAGCGCTCTTCCTGCAGCAGGCTCTTCAGTTTGTACAGGTCTCCTCTGGAGGCGGCATCGTGGAGCTGAGAGATGTCATGCTGTACTGGATCAGCCATTGCTTCAGGTCTGTCAGTGTACATCACCAACTGTGCGTATGGTGCATCTCAAATGGAAGGCTTTATGAAGGGACAATTAGTTTGAGTGACATCACTGATGACATCACTCACTGATGACATCACTCACTGATGACTATCGCTCAAGTTACATCACTGATGGCTCTGGTGACATCAATGATGAATCATCTGTGACATATTCAGTGATTTATGACATCACTATGGTAGTGCACCTGAGCCATCTAGAACTGTACATCTAGTGTATGACCTCATCACTGTCTGTGACATCGTCAGTGATTTATGACATTGTGTTATCACTGATGATGTCAGTCTATGAGTGTGAAGGCGTACAATATGCCAAATATTGCTGTAGCGCGTGGGGCATGTTTTCGGAGCAACAGTGTGTCTTGCAACTCCAGACAGACAGACTGACAGACAAGACAGGCAGACAAGACAGGCAGACAGACAGACAGACATGTCTCCAATTAAAGTAGTAGGATTCAAAGACTATTACACTTAGCAGATCCCCTTCACACATGTTTGAAGATGTATAAAGACTATACTTTGATATGTGTTGTCTGGTTTTTGCACAAAAAAGGTGCAAATAATGAATGAAAGCCGATAACGCCAGATGAGAGAGACAGACAATGTTACATCGTCAGGCTATCCTGTTTCAAAAATGTAAGGAGTAGAAAGTACAGTACATATATCTGTGTTAAAATGTAGGGAGTCAAAGTAAAACGTTGCCAGAAAAATACTCTACAGATCCCTGAAATCCTTCTTAAGGACAGTAACAAAGTATTTGTACTTCCCATCTCTGGTGTGTGTGTGTGTGTGTGTGTGTGTGTGTGTGTGTGTGTGCATGCACGCACACGTGTGTGTATGAGTGTGTGTATATGAATGTGTGTGTGTGCGTGTGTATGAATAGGTGTGTGCGTGTGTGTATGAATAGGTGTGTGTGTGTGTGTGTGTGTGTGTGTGTGTGTGTGTGTGTGTGTGTGTGTGAGAGAGAGAATATGCGTGTGGGAGGTTGTAGTCTGGTGGACGTGCTGAGTTTGGGCGGTGTGAGGCCTGGACCAGCCATATATCAGCATAATTAAAGGCTGGTGTAATGACGCAGGGCCTCAGCAGCATGATTTCTGTCTGATCGCCACACTGCTTCATTAAGAGCACTCAAGCTAACGAGCTGTGGCTGTAATAAAGTCCTCCCCCCCCACCACCACCACGCCCCCACCCACGGCCTGCCCTCCGCAGTGATGAAGGAGCTCTCCAGAGCCAGCCCAGCCAAGGCCCTGGGCATAGTGTGACCCTATTTATTAATATTTAATATTTATTAATATTTATTCTATTTATTATGTGACCGGTTACACTATGATACCTTTCGAGATGAATGTGGACCAGTATCAGAAGAACTAGGACGAAAGGAGCCTGAATTTGAATATCAGTAATGATGTATCCAACACCAGAATGAAGTTAGAAAATTGATATTAGTAATACCAAACAACAGTTCAAATACATTATATGAAAAATAACAAACTAAAATAATAAAAGGTGTGCACACACAAAAAACATTGGGGCCCAAGGTAAGTGTTTGTGTGTTAGTGTGGAATCGTCCCAAATAGTGTCCATCCAAGGGAATGTGTGTGTGGATGGTGGTGTCTCTTACCGCACCAGTTGTATAGGAATTTGTGTGTGGAAGTTCTTTCAGGTTCTTTCGTGGGTCTGGCTCGCCACCAGTCGACTGGAAGATCCGGATTCTTGTCCTATAACCAAAACCTGACCTATAGACAAGGCCACCGATTTCTAAGAATTACTATTTGGTTCAGTTCAATTATCAGAATAAATGAACTATCTTAGTATTGTAGTTCACTTAAATGTCTCAGTTCTAATGTCAGTTGTACAACAGGATATCAATAGTCTCAGTTGTCTATTAGTTTTCTATTTCAGAGAACCATAGTTACATTAATAACCATTATAAACAAAACCACATACAATTAAGATTGAAGGTAAAACAATATCGTGAGCTAGCAAAATAAATGTACATAAAGTGCAAGTAACACCCATCAAATTCAATTGAATCCCCATATACATTAGGCTACAGTCTTTGCACCAGAGGCCTACAGGCACACTGGAGAAACTGCACTAAAAATTAGCCCCAGTTATCACTATAACCCTGCAGTGACTTAACACAATTAAACTGCATTAAACACGACATTCCTGCTAATACTCAACTGACAAAACAGTGTCAGTGAGTCAGTAACAAAGTCTCCCTCCAAAACAAAGTGCCAAAATCATTAGGAAAATGCCCATAGAAGTCAATACATTCATTGTTAGCTTCCTTGGCTAAGCGGAGATTAGCATTTTTCATACAAGTCAATGCCTTCACCCTGTCTTGGCTAGGAGAATAGCATTATCCTGGTTAGCTGCAAAGTTGCAGACTCACAGCAAGCAAGTGGTTTCAGTGTAATTCACTGGCCCCGGATCACCATTGGTTCTGTTTGATGTTACACAAGTTAGGGATCAGTACTTATTGATGGATAGAAGTTTGCATTAACATGTGGTTGCTAAAGATGCTATTTTTCTCTTACCAAGCAGACGAAGAAAAGTGACAGCCCTCACTGACAGACAGAAGGGAAGAACGAGACGAGAGACAGAGGTAAACAGAGGCTGACCCGGAAGCATCTGCTTCCACTGATGGGTCATTGGTGCGTGATTTCTAACCCCACATAGGATAAGCAATAACCACGCCCTGTGGCGCCGGGATTGGCCAGGAGCATTGAAGCTTGGGAAGCACCTGGGGTTTTTCATCTTTTAAAATAAAGATGTTTAAAAAACTATTGCTGGTTACATTTTCAGTGCTGTACCTTTTCTCTGGGTAAGAATTGAGCTTGAAATTAACGATATGATACATTATATTATATGTGCTATGAACGTGAACACAACACCGTTTATATTATTGCATGTTTTTGTAGATTGTGTACATTGTGTAGATTACAATTATTATGCTTATTATTATTATTACTATGCTAAGGTAGGTGACCATAATTCATTTCAATGTCCGTTCTCAAGAGCTATTCAGTTGGTTCATGAAATCGCTGGGCTGCGTGCCCTCCCGTGTTGCTCCTGGCCAATCCCGGCGCCACAGGGCGTGGTTATTGCTTATCCTATGTGGGGTTAGAAATCACGCGTCATGCATTGTTTAAGTCTGTCTAAGAGTTCACTGATTGGCCTAATGACAGGCCAGTCAAACCAAACGAAACAAATAAAATGAACCCCTTGTTCACTGACCATGTCACACTCAGTGTTGGGCAAGTTACTTTCAAAATGCAATATACTACAGATTACTAGTTACTTTCATTTGAATGTAATACGTTCCTTTACAATATTACTGTCTGTGTAGATGTAACTCATTACTTATTACACTACTTTTGCATTACTTTTACCAAAATAACAGCAGTAGCATAATGACATCGCCACCACGGAACCATCCTCAAAAAAAAATTCAACCGTCTTGAAGTCAGTGTAAACCGTCCAAAATTGTCCTTTGTTATTGTCATCTATAGTGGTTATTTGCATAAAAACACACAATTTGATTATTATGTGCTTTGATAAAAACAAAATGTAACTCAATTTGTAACTTTTGTTACGTGACAAAGTAACTGGTATAATATTACAAAAGTCCTATTGGTAATAAGTAGTATTACTGAGTTACTGCTAAAAGTAATATATTACATGTAATATGTTACTTTTGTAATGAGTTACCCTCAACACTGGTCACACTGGATATTATTGTGTCAATCCATTTATTGTTTATTGCTTTCTGAATGTGAAAGGTATTCCTAGCCTAGTGAATGATTTCTCCAGGCTGATGTAGATGTCTTGCATTGCACCGTAACACGGGCGTTACTTTGCTGATTTTTTGCTGTTCATCTGTCATTAAAGGTGATGAATTAGGTGGTTAATACATACCAAATTAATCGTCTGAATCTTGCGCATCGGACCATGTCTTCCTTTTTCAGATCAGATCAACACAGCGGAAGTTATAGCCGTCTTTGTACAAAGACAAAGACAACATTTCAGATTATTTGGCTTTTTCAAATGGATTTTTCAAATGGCTTTTTGGAAATCCGCTTAGGTATCTCCCTACAAAAACCACTGCCAAATACTCATGTTTTGGTATTTTTTCATCTTCTTTGAGTTGGAATGTGGTAAGTGTAACATTCTGCCATATACACACTCACCTATCCACAGTCCTGTATAATGATTGGACAAGCAAAACTGTCAAATCAAACACCTGAGCCAATCGGCTGCAGTCTCTTCAGCCTTGCACCCGCCCCCTTTTCTTGGTCTGGGAGGAGGAAATCACTGCCTCCCTCTCTCACTCCATGGCACCACTCACACCTGCTGAGAGCAGGCCACACACCTTGACTCATGTTCACCTTGACTGACATCGGACATTTGGAACCTGAATATTGGAAACTGGATGCAACACTGCTTTTTACACCACATGGGTGAGTGGATCCTCATTACAGAAAGCATGGAAATCTTCTGCCATCATTGCTAAAACCAGCAATGATAAATGCTAAGCTACATGCTAAGATAAATGCTAAGCTACCATGCTAACTACAGACTTCACTATACATGCAAATTGTAATCAAGCCATCACCCAACAGTGTCTGATCTGAGGAACTGATGTCCTGCTGCTGTTGTGGAGGAAAGCGTGGATGCGAACCCTGGTCGGGCTTCATAGCTGGAGCTAATGGATGGCGAGCTAAACCAGAAGAACCTTGAAGAACTCTGGGCAGGCCTCAAGCCTGACTCACTCCTACCATAGGCCCCATTCCCCTTGGAGAGTGAGGAGACTTCGTGAAAGTGAAGACGCACACCCAGTGCTATCCTTTGTATCCAGTCTCACATAGATGACTTGCCAACAGATTTAGCAGGACCCAAACTCTCCGATCCACTTCTCATACTTCTCCAGGTCAGCAGCAGATACAGACTTGAAGACTTTCTTCAGTGCAGACTCAAAGCCCTGCATGGTCGTAGGCATGTGCTCTCGTCCTGGGGAATGTTGCGGATTTCTTCTGTGGCTATGTCTCCATTGGGTTTCTAGCCATAAATACAACAACCACAGGTAACTGTTTACACTCTAAAAGTGTTTTTTATTCTAGGCGAGAATCAACCACTGTGTTTGAGCTGGTGTTACTCAGGGTCAGTAACACAGAGTCATTCTGACACTTGGAACAGAAACTTAAAAGTCTTACCCTTCAGAAAAGGTCAGGCAGTTGTCTGTAACCCTAGCGGTTCAGCCACAGTAAGCATTTTAGTTTGGGTATGTCGTTTTCACCATTTTCTTCAGAAATAGGTGGCTTTAGAAGAGGTATACCTGGGTTACACCAGCATTCACTTTTTTTCCCCACCTCAGACTTTTTGTGTCTAAAAGGCAGGAAGTAACACGTAACAGGTGCAAGCAAAACATTGAGGGCCCCCGGCAATGGAACAAACACCTATAGATTGGAAGTTTGAAACCCTCGTTAATGTTTGCTTGCACCTGTTACTTCCTGCCTTTCAAACCCAAAAAAATGGCTGCTTGTGAAAACGGCCCATTGGAAAGGCTTCGGCTGTACTTACTGTGCGGCTCGCTGCTGGTGGGCTGATGATGCGATGAAGGTGCTTTTTGTCTGGGCGATGGGCGTGCCACTCAGGCTATTTATGATGACTGTTTCCACTGCATAACGCTAACCATTATCATTACACGTTGCCTCTCCCACTGGCCGTGATGCCCTGAGGCTAGGCTTGGAGGTTGTGGAGGCGCCATCTAGAGGTGGAAATAGGGATAGACTTCTCTTACAGAAGGAGTGCCAATATATCCACTCCCTTGGTACCCTCATTCCAAATGGGATGAATGAGGAGATAGTATTGACCTGTTTTCTGTGATGCTTTTTCTGTGATGCTTTTTCTGTGTGTTTTTTTTTCCGATCTTTTTGATCTATTGATTGTTTATCTATTCTCTTGTCAGATCTGGTTTTTAGTGAAGATTGCACTGTAGGCAATTGATGATCAATTATGTTAATGAGGTGACAATCACCACCACACCTGAGCCAGTGCTGCCATGATATAGTCACCTGTGTGATACCTGATTTGTTTGCTACTGCACTGATGAAGGGTTAACAGCCCGAAACGTTTGCAGGCAATAAAAAGTTGAACTTGGAGTGCTATCCTCTTCTCTTTTATTCCTGCAGATCCCTAAGGCCACACCTTGTCAGTGCCCTGCTAGCAGGCTGCTACTGTCAGTTGCTTTAAAAGCGTCAGTGGTCTCAGTTTGATGTAGCCTGCCCTATGCAAAGGATGTGTATTAGGCACATTTTAACACACGTTTCAGAAAAATCACTCTTTACGCTCTTTCAACAGAGCAGTGGTTTTTGTGCCCTGTCACGTGGCCTTGTGCCGTAAAACAAAATTGTGCCGGTGAAGGCCAAATGGCCTCGCTCCTAAAATGACGAAATTCCCACCGTGACTGTCACAGGTTGATATGTGATTGTCAGAGACCCCCTTGTTTACTTTGTCGAGTTTTATATGACATGGCATTTCCGCTGCCAGCTGTCTCCCAGTGCTAAACGAAGCCAGCCACGGATACTCTGTCACTGCTGTGCCCTAGAGACTCTTTCCTCTGTTTTCACGTGTGAGTGTGTGTGATACTTATTTTTCAATAGCGTCTTATGAGCGGAGGCTGCCTGTAGCTAGTCTCCACACCACAGACTGGGCTGTCCATTGAAGCCAAGGCTGTCTATCTATCATCGCCCCAACCTGTCCCAGGTAAGCACTCCCGTTTGTTTGACTTCTGGTGTGATCATTCTTGTGCAAAGCCATTCTGTTATTGTTGTAGCGGGTCTGGTTCAGTTAGACACGAGCTTGATCCTATTTTGAGAACGGGACCCCCTTACAGTGACGCTAAGTTAGCGTCGCTAACCGTCACTGCCACCGTATGGAACAGACTGAAACTATTTCACGGTTTGGTTTAGTTCGGTCTTGGTGTGATACAGTTACACCACAACATATTTATGGCCCACTAAAGAGAACCACAATATGGGTGTTATATATAAGAATGGACTGAATAAAGGTGTACCTGTGTCATACAGTACGCTATGCACAACCCAGTCGCCAGAATGAGATGTTGGCATTTCACGTAGAAAAAACATGGAAACGTTGAATCTCAACGTTTGCGCCTACAACGTTAATTTGAAAATGTTGTTTAATTTGAAAACATCGACGCGTTTCCAACATTCATTTGAAAAATGTTGCCGTGTTTCCAACGTTAATTTGGAAATGAGTTATGGTTGGGCAACTAAAACAAATTGGATAAGGTTATGGATTATGGTTTGGGTTAGACAAACGTTAAATGTTACTTACGGTTGAAATTACTTTGAACACACACGAAACCCGGGTCTCCGGTGTCAAAGGCAAATGTTTATGCCCATATTGCACCATGCTATTTCAATAGGCTAGACTGTGGTATTTACATGACCACTTGAGGTCTACGCTATAACATTACACGTACCTAGAAATGTGTAACCTATTTTTGGTTCACGCACGTTCAGTTTCAACGTATCCATGGTTTGCAGAAATGTAAGCAAAAACCTTTTTCTGGCGACTGCGATGCTTGCACCCACAGGTATGAACTGCACATTAACTTAAATTCCAACACACGTGAACAGTCATTATCCCATAAAGCCAATGTGACCAATGTGGTCTGAATGATAATTATTTGATTATTGCAACAGATTATCTATAGGATATTATCCTATGTAAAACACATAGGGTTTGATAATGGACCTCTGTATCCTGCATTTCTGCACACTGCCAATAATTGGTCCCTTAATATAAAGTTGAGAAGACTTAAAATTGAGTAAATGAATGAATGAAGAATGATATCAACGCCAGGCAAACACAAGCCTGCAATACCTCGGCCTAACCAGCAGGTCATGTGGTGACACATATAAACCATGGAGCTTTCACATCAAGTTGAATCATCAGATTACATCAATACATTGGATTAATTTATTGACATTATTGATTAGAGCTTCAAGTAGTAATACTGTATGTAATATGTAGCCGATTCCAACACAAAACACCAAACTCTAATCTTGTGCGATAATCTGCAGAAAGCATTTATTTATTGAATGCACAGTATAAGGCAATCTAAATCAATAACATAACATATTCTAAAAGGATTACAGGGGGGGCGGGTGTATTGTATGTGAATCTCTTCAAATAACATCATAGCATTTTCGTTTTGTTTTCAATGTATTTCTACCAAGCTCCTATAGTTTTACCAAGGGGTTACTTGCTGGAGTCAGAAGGTCTCTAGCAACTTCTCTTTGTGGAGCCCTCACTCTGATATCACCTTTTCAAATGAACACTTCAGATCTCCGCCATCATCAAAACAGCTTTTTTTTTTACAGTGTATTTTCACAAGAAACGAGCGCCAGCCACATTCCCAGTTCTTTTTTGCAGCAGCCTCTCTGATTCCCCTGATTTTCTACCGCTTCACCAAAATGGTTGGCTGTGATTAGTCACACAATACGACATTAACCTGTCAATTAAAATTCCTCCGTGCAATTTGATGGGTGATTTAATTTCACCAACGTGCCGCTCTCCCTCCCTGCACACGCACACGCACACACACACACACACTCTCTCTCTCTCTGTCTCCCCCTTTTCTCCCAGTCCTCATCCTCCAGACATCTACCCCCACTCCCTCTCTCTCTCTCTCTCCCTCTCTCCATTCGCCGTGGGCTAATCCCATTATGAATTCTTTATATAGCCTTTTCCCTTAATGATCAGTGGGGCCTGCTTCAATCCTGATTACTATTGTACACTTAGCACTACATAAAGCAGAGGATTAATATGCCCTGCTAGGAGCGTTGCTATGGATCCCCTCCTTGCCTTCCCAGAGATGTTGCTGCCGCTTCAATCGGCCATAAATCGCTCTCCCCAGTGGCTTCCTATACGTACCAGACGGGCCATGGAAGAAGTGTGTGTGTGTCTGTGTGTGTGTGTGTGTGTGTGTGTGTGTGATCTCTCTCGCTCGGTCTATCTCTCTCTCCGCGGCACCAGACGAAAGTGATCTTCTCTATAATTCATGACCCAGCGTTTTCTCTTTCTTCTCATTTCTGACCCCCCCCCCCCCCTCGCTCCCAAAGATGCTGTAGTGCACCCTCCTCCTCTGTCACCCTTGCACCCGTAAAAGGTACCGTAAGAGCGGGTGCATGCGGGCCATGCGAGGTTGGTTGGTAGGGTGCTTTGAGGATGTAATGTATAGAGGGTATGCACACCCACTGGAACACGCCCCCTCAATCGGGAATGAGTGTCAAAATGAGTGTCAAGTTCCTCCCTGAGCAGCAGGTGTCGGTTATCTAGGCTGATTACTGCATTCAAGCTCAGGCTTGCTGTGACTCAGTGGGCGTGACCCCACAGTGACTTCTGCCTCTGTGACATCACATGCATACCCTCTATCCACCTTATTTTTGGCGGCCATTTTGCCTTACGTTAACTATGGGTTCTATTTCCGGTGTAACCAATTTAGATAACCCCCCAGCCCCCGACAAAAAAACGTCTATGAGGATTTTACCCTTTTACAGCAAAGCCATTCTGCTCTACAGCCGTGTCGTTCGGGTGCTGGGATAACGTAATGCATTGTGGGTAGTCGACTACTAACTGTGGCTAATGTTAGCGGCTAGCTAGCTATGTTACATGGCAGTAAAACGCCACCAAATTGATTTAACTTTTAACCATTTCGAGTAACACACATTTCGAGTTTCCATACGGACCTCCAGCGTTGGTTAGTTGTTTATAACGTGACTATATTTATCACTTTTATAACGGACTCCAGCTTCCGGTTTATAATTCGGGTCTGCAGCCAGAGTATAACAAAGGAAATGGCAACCTGCAACAATGAGTCACGTTAAACCGGACCTTGTACCCACGATTCTTTTTTACAGTGGGGCATTCAAAAATAAGGTGGATAGACCAAATCACCGTGACGTCACCATGTAAACAACATTACTTCCGCGTACCACTTCGGGAAGGCGGCAGGTTTACATTTGCGTGTTTTCAAATAAATGCTGTCAAACCCTCTCGTTGTTTTCGGCCGACTACTTTCAATTTAAATGTTCAAACGGTTGGTAAACATGCTTGTCCGACGTATCTAGCCTTTCTTCTGTGTTTGTTTTATGTAGTGTTAGCTAGCTAATAACGTTTGTTAACAACTGTCAAACTCGCTGTTTTTTTGCAGACTCGTTAACTAGCTACAGAGCTAACGTTACAGACAGAGCTACTGACGCCACGTTAATTTAATTTAGCTTCAAGTCTACTCTGGTCTGGTCCAACAGGTAGCCTAAATTAGCTAGTCTGGTCTCCACTAACGTTAGTGAAAGTGTTGTTATGAATGATATTAAACAACACAACACGAACGAACTTTTTGTCTTCTTTGTCTGTTTTTGTCTTCAACACGTCAGTTTGTGCGGTTCACCGCCATTATGATGTGTGGACCGCAGGGGTAACCGGAAGTCAATGTAAACACCCCCGCTGATTTGGTCTATTCAGATGTGGGTTGTGTGTGACATCATCAAACATGGACAGACAGCCATGGAGAGAGTTGCAGGGACGCTTCAGTGAGATTCCATGCTGCTAGCTGTGCTCCATTAGCCTGGTAAACCGCCCGTCACTTGAACTCACATTTCATTTGGTTCTCCGTGACGGTCTGGACCCGCACAGGCAGTTAAGATGATTGGTCGAGCCATGCCGGCTCGACGAATCAGCGGCGGCCGTAGGCGGGCTCTGGCTCGTCTGGGCAAGTAGTGGGTACATGGTCTTTGTAGTTCTTTTCACTCTCAACATGGCTGCCGCCGCGGAAGTGACAGGCAGTCTGAATGAAATTGAATGTAACGTTCCCAATTCTATGTATTCAATTCTAAAAAACGACCCTCAACATTTGGGAAGGCTAAGCCACACAACTAGTTCGTTATAATCTAACTAAATGCTTCGAAGGTGACTTTACGGCCGCGAGGACTCAATCAATGAATACCACGGAGATCATCCACACATGCACCTTCGGCGATCTGATTGGTTGAAGTTAACACCCACCAGTGGTGATAGACAGATGGGTCATCCAATCACCTGCCAAGTAGCTTGGACAAAGTGCCCGCCTCCGTCAGCGGGTCTGGTGACTTCATTCCCAGATCGACTGGTTTAGTGAAACCTATATGGAGCTATACCGTCCATCTGGCAGCGTCAGGTTAGTGCTCCATGGTTTCAATGAGGAATTCTGTCAGCGCTAACAAGCCATTATATACAGCCACTGCAGGACGTGCGGGTAAACTTCTTTCCCATGAGTTTCTGGCAATGAAAAATAACCAAATAAACTTAAAGCCCCAACATGTCATTATTTCACCTTCATATAACGGCTTTTTAATCATTTTGATGGCTACTGCACTGACTTCTAACAGGGAGACTGGCACCTCTATCAGGAGTCTGCTCTGCATAATGTTACTTCGACGCTGTGTCCCGGAGCATCGGAATTACTTGGATGTATGTAACTCCATTCCCTACTGCAGCTCCTTCATATTAAAAGCTTTCCACTGACAAACTAACAGGGCGCTTTTATTGTGAAGAATGTATAGGAAGTGAAACGTGTTCACTCTGATATATCGAGTTAGCAAGATTGATTAGCGGCGCTTTTCTTGAATAATGCAAGTCGACACAACAACATTTGGGGATGTTTAGAGCTAAACCCCTGCTGGGTTTCCAAGGTACTGTGCGGAATTTTGTCATTTAAATGTTGTTGTTGTTGTTTTTTACAAAAGCCCCGCCCCCTCCTTCACTACCACAGCAAAATGGCCAAACGAAATGAGAAACTGTATAAACACTGCAGAAAGGTTAACAAAGTAGTTGGCATCCTGTAATTACCACTTATTACAGCAGAGGCTGCTGTTGCTGCTGCTCACCAGATTCCTACATGTTGGGGCTTTAAGAATTCCTAGCATATACCCATGGTTCCAAAAGGCTATACATTTTTATTTTTATTTTTTATGCGGATGATTCAATCATCAAAAATAAATGTCTTTTGTAGATAAAGGCGTTTGGATTGCCCATAGCTTATATATTCCTTGGTGAGTTTCATGTCAGCAGTTACAGTATTTTGTAAGACTGTATATTTTTTCTCTTTCAAATGGAGAATGAATCATCCTGGAAAAAACAACTTTCCATATAGGGCCAAGAAACAGAGGAACCTGAGGGGGAAAAGCAAAACACAAAATGGGGAAACTGACAAGATGCCTAAAAACCTTATGTCCTGTCAGTTCCTGTAAGAGCTGGGGAAGACTTGTCTTGTACGTTTGACGCTAACATACTGTATCCCTGCCCTCTCTTCTCCTCCGGTTTGAAGTGAGCAGTCAAACATGTCAGACAGTAGTTTGAGGCAAAGGCACAGGCAACTCATGGGACACCTGCCGAGCAAAACAGCCAGTACCACCTCTTTTTGATTCTCCTCCCTTTGTAGTTCTAGCAATAACGTTTCTGTCGTGAGACCTTCATCAGATTCTCTAAGAGAATCTGATGAAGGTCTCACGACAGAAACGTTATTACTCTGATTAAACCCTTTTTTTGCATATGGAGACAGTGTGCGGGAGTTTATTTTGGTAAAATCCCATTTCCAAAATCCAACTTCAGTCAAGCTACATATTAATATGAATGACAATGCAGTTCAATTATCCAACTAAAATCAGAACACTCCGTGTCTTACTTCAACTAAATTATTTCTTAATTCAACTAAATTATTTCTTACTGACTATTAATGTGAGGACATTCTCTACTGTGAGTGAAGTTTTCATTTTCAGCTAAAGTTTTTCTCATTTGACCACAACCAAACGCTTTTACTTGCCTAAACACAACCGTTAGCTAACCTTTTCACGTGACAAACACATGACAACGGTGCATGTGTCCAGGTCCTGCTATTATCACATAACATAATCTGTGGTACACTTGCGCTACTTCAACGGCGCTACTTCAACGTTGGCATCTAACGTCATTGGTACATCCTCTTCTCCCTGGGTTCCTCCTCCCTGTGGCCAGGCTGGCTTCCTGCAGGTCTAGGGGAATCTCGCAGGGTGGGTCGGTTTTGAGTGGAGGCCAGAGCAGCAGGTGTGGGTCACC
>NC_139633.1:8627489-8632489 GCF_964638095.1 Poromitra crassiceps | reverse complement strand
GCTCTCCTCCTGGTCTGCTCCTCCCCTCACTCCACTCTGTGCTCTCCTCCTGGTCTGCTCCTCCATAGACATATATAAAGGCTAGATGGCTTAAGGCGGAGTCACCAGCGTCGTTGAAGCGCCGCCATCTTGCTACGGCAGGCTTTCTGGTACGTTCTATGGTAGCTGTTGGAGGGTGCACAGACAAAAATACTCATAACTCGCTGAAATCTTGACGGATTAAAAACGGTTTTGGTTTATTACAAGCATATTCCGTTCCCGAGATATGGCAACAACAACAAAAAAAACACTAAAAACACTATTTTTTTGATGGGCTCCAAATTACACCAAAATTAAACCGAAGCATCTATGCACAAAGTTTCATGCAGTTTCATCCATTTCCCTAGGAGTTATGATCATCTGATGTGATAATACTAACCCAAAAACAGATGCTCATAGCTCCTAGCAAAATGGATGAAACTGCATGAAACTAGGTGCGTGAATTCATCTCATGATGATGATGCTTCAGTTTAAGTTTGGTGTAATTTGGAGCCAAAAATAATAATAAAATGTTAGCGTTTTTTTAACCCATAGATATATATAAAGCTGTGGTGCCGTAGCAAGATGGCCACCATGCGACGACGTCGCTCTCCATTGACCGGCAGCGCGGGTAAGCCATCTAGCCTTTATATATGTCTATGTGCTCCTCCCCTCACTCCACTCTGTGCTCTCCTCGCTGGCCTGCTCCTCCCCTCACTCCACTCTGTGCTCTCCTCCTGGCCTGCTCCTCCTCTCACTCCACTCTGTGCTCTGCTCGCCGGCCTGCTCCTCCCCTCACTCCACTCTGTGCTCTGCTCCTCCCCTCACTCCACTCTGTGCTCTACTCGCTGGCCTGCTCCTCCCCTCACTCCACTCTGTGCTCTGCTCGCCGGCCTGCTCCTCCCCTCACTCGCTGTCATATGACTGCTGCCTAACTGAAAAGAGGGGGTGATAATGCTATGCATGGAGCGGAAAAAAGGAGAAAAAGCAGAGAGAGAGTAAAAGACCCCCCCTTCTCCCCCCCCCCCCCCTCCATTCTGTTCTGCACACCCCCCCCCCCCCCCCCCCTGGCCTACCCCCCCCCCCCCCCCCCTCCCCTCCCCGCCTCCCTAACTCTTCACAATAGACACAGACAGGAGAATAACCTTCTAATTGCTGATGGGGTTGAGACTGAGAGAGAGAGAAAACTGGATTGGATCTCTCGAGCGAGTGAAGCATGCTACACTGAATAGCCTTCAGGTACACTTCAGTCGGCTTTTTCAAACTGCTAGGTTAACCTCGTAGAGACAAGCAAAGATAATGACATGTTTGAGATAATTACCAGAGCTTTCAAAGTCCATTTAGAAGACACTCTCGGAAAAAAACGACAAAGTGATCCTCTTCTCTCTCTCTTTCTGTCTCCCTCTCTCTCTTTCTTGTTTACTGGCTGCGAGCTGAAGTCCAAACAACAACATTAACTCCGGCGCTCTCTCTCCTCCACGCTATCTAACCCCAAACAAAGCGTCTCTCTCTTTTTTCCCCGCTGGTGAATGAAAAAAGGCGGACGGTAATTTCATAATGACATGTTTTCGCTGCGGTTCCGTTAGCCTAGCCTAGCCGCGGCGGCGGGCCGCTGTGCGCTGCAGCTCTTGTCGGCGGATCCCTTGGAGACGGGCTGTTTGTGACGGCGGCCATTGTCAGAGGCTGGCAGGGGGTTAAGGGGGGGAGAGGAACTTTCCATTAGCTAAGTACACATGTGTTAAGCCAGGTTATTGTTGACTTAGCCAAAGAGACCGCGGCGGGCCTCGGGGACAGACCATCACAAGAGGAACATGAGACACAAAACCAGGAACTCTTAGTCGCCGCCATTTGGGATCTTGTGGCGATCACAACAGTGTATCTGTGACACAGTGCGGTCACAATAAGGACTGCTCTCCACCAATACGCCATTTTTAGGTTCAGAGGAGAGGATTCCATGCGAGCTAACACGCATTTTACAAAGGCTTATTAAAGGTATACTATGCAACTTTTTTTTAGGGGCACCTCAAACGGAAACAAACTTTTTAATTATTTGAATTGTTATCATTGCAGCATAACTCAAAACACAAGCCTGCTTTGCGCCAATGTTGACAAACAATACAAATGTAAACAAACCGTTTATGGCTTTCAAGTATCCATCCAAAACTCAATTTGAACTCTTGTACAAACTGATTTTTCCTCGTATGAAGAGCTTTGTCAGAGCGAAGAGATGTACTTTAAAATGTAAAGAGAAGAAGAAGAAGAAGAAGAAGAAGATGATGATGATGATGATGATGATGATGATAATAACAATAATAATAATAATATTAATAATAATAATAATAATAATAATAATAATGATAATAATACATTTGAAGGGCATTAAAAAAAGTTGCCTGGTTTTATAAATCAACTGGAAAAAGTCAGGATGCTAGTATAGTGAAACTTTCTCCACTCGCATGCATTGTGCACGTGTAAAAAGCAGGAATATATATTTATATAAGTAGCTCCGGACGTTCCTATATTCTTTGAAGTCCCTCTGGCCTCCATTTTGCTTCATCAGAATCAGCCCTACTTGCTATTCCGGCAACAATAATGAAGAGGCTAAGAAACACAGGAGTCACGTGGTCGCCTCTTTGTATCACTTGTTGAATCCTTAACAGCCTCACCCGCATTCACTCCCCCCCCCTCCCCTCCCCTCCCCTCCCCTCCCCTCCCCTCCCCTCCCCTCCCCTAAACGGAAAATGAAAGGGGGAGTTTAGGGGAGGGCTGGGTCGTCGCCGGGGTGCAGAGGAGGGAGGGGAGCGAGTGGGGGTCAAACCTCTCTCCCATTCAACTACAAAGGCTGCCATTACCAACAATCACCAGCAGTGATTCAAAAGTTTGTATTAAGAACAGCGGCGGCGGCGTGCCACTGTAGGAGAGAGAGAGAGAGAGAGAGATGGAAAGAGAGAGAGAGAGAGAGAGAGGGACCCAGAGAAGGAGTGAGAGAGAGAGAGAGAGAGAGAGAGAGAGAGTGAGTGAGTGTGCGCCTGCCTGGTAAAGCCGGGCTTGAAACTCGATCCATACTTCCAACGAGGAGCGGATAGATTAGCGATAGCGCGCGGCGCACTGATTAGGAAAATAGCGGCTGACCCGGAGCGTTCAGGCTTTCCATTGAGTCAGAGAAGGGGGGTGGGGGGGGGGGGGGGGGGGGGGGGGGGGGCAGGGGGGGAGGGAGGGAGAGGTCTAGGGGTCAGTCTTTTGACCAGCAGAGTTACCTAAACCAACACTGCTGGGTCTCACTGACCTGGAAACCCCGGCGCTTGTATGGCCAAACAGTGCCAATTGTTGGGCTGGAAAAGATACGGGGCGATACGGCGCTATCGAATTCTTACATGGTGACCACAACACCAGCTCGCACAAACACACGGTTTTGTTTTCGGAAACAGATCACGAGAGGGACACACACACACACACACACACACACACACACACACACACACACACACACACACACACACACACACACACACACACACACACACACACACACACACACACACACACACACACGAGTGAAACAGAGAAGGCCTCCCAACACATTATAGAGGTGATTTCAGATTGTAAGGCTTCTTAATTAAGCCGATTTCGACGGCGGAAATCAGACAGATTTATTCAACACAAACTCCTATTATGCAAATGTAAGTTCCTATAGCTTCTTCTATATATACATTAAAAAAAAATACCTCCAGATCAACTGCTGTGTATTCATAATCATTTAAGACCATCCCACAAACAGTCAGGAGGAGAGTTTTCTTTTTTCTAACCTTTTTTTTTCTCCCAAATTAAATTATTTCCAGCCCCACTTCAGCCTGCATGGCTCAATCAAAGTGGAGGAGCTCTTGAGACTGGGGAGAGTCCTCCTCGGCACTATTAGTGCTGCTTTGCTCTACAAGCGGAGAGGGATCCCCTACTGTCATTAGGCAAAATGTCCCGCGCCCCTCCCCGTGCTCTCTCTCTCTCTCCCCTCTCTCTCTCTCCCCGTGCGCTACTCTCGAGCCAGAGCGACTCCTCTCCCCTCTCTCTCTCTCCCCGTGCTCTCGACTCTCTACCCCGTGCTGGCTCTCTCTCCCCTCTCTCTCTCTCCCCGTGCTCGCTCTCTCTTCACCGTGCTTCTCTCTCTCCCCTCTCTCTCTCTCCCCGTGGCTCTCTCTCTCTCCCCGTGCTCTCTCTCTCCCTTCTCTCTCTCTCCCCGTGCTCTCTCTCTCTCCCCGTGCTCTCTCTCTCTCCGTGCTCTCTCTCTCTCCGGAGCTCTCTCTCTCTCCCCGTGCTCTCTCTCTCTCTCTCTCTCTCTCTCTCCCCATGCTCTCTCTCATCCCCGTGCTCTCTCTCTCTCTCTCTCTCTCTCTCTCCCGTGCTCTCTCTCTCCCGTGCTCTCTCTCTCTCTCTCTCCCCGTGCTCTCTCTCTCTCTCTCTCTCTCCCGTGCTCTCTCTCTCCCCGTGCTCTCTCTCTCTCCCCGTGCTCTCTCTCTCTCTCTCTCTCCCCGTGCTCTCTCTCTCCCAGTGCTCTCTCTCTCTCTCTCTCTCCCGTTTGCTCTCTCTCTCTCTCTCTCCCCGTGCTCTCTCTCTCTCTCTCTCCCCGTGCTCTGTGTGCAAACGACGCACCACGGCGCCGTGGAAATACCTCCCACGTCTTTGTAGCCGGGGCCTTGCAGGAGGCCGGCACAACATGTTGGCCCGGGCAAGAAACAGGCGCACGGAATTAGCGAATCAACTGCAGCCACATTTTCACAACACAACGTCCGAGGACGCAGACAGGCGACTCAACCCGGCCTTTTGTGCACGTTAGAAATCCACATGGTTTGAGATCTGATTTGTGGTTTTTCTACATACAGCGGCAGAGGAGCTGAATGCAGAGAGTCTCTGGATCATCACGCAGCAGCACAGACTGGAAAATGTGCTGCTCGAGTGGAGAAATGAGGCAAAATGTGTTGGGCGTTAGA
>NC_139633.1:8597489-8622489 GCF_964638095.1 Poromitra crassiceps | reverse complement strand
TGGCGCACTGGACAGGAATGGCGTGAGAATATTACCTTCTCCAGCTCCAGAAGATGAAATCGTAAAACTTGAATGGCTTGAATCATCTGAAAAATTAAAATAACAATAAAAAAAAATGAGCTGCACATCCTCTTGATATTAAACAGGCACGTTTTTCTCAATACAACTAACTGCAGACGGGGAAAATATTCATATGAATGGAATTTATATGGAACTGATATTAAACTTCCACGTTATTACAATATGGAGACGTGGCACACAGACTAGCACTGCAATAACCCTGAGAGTCAGGGATCTATTATCTATCGACTATAGAGGAACACGCTACTTTGATTTCATATTGAAAGTCCCAAACTGTACAAAGTGAAAGCCGTTAAGAGAATAACTTTCCAGACGGAGTTCAGAGGTTTGTGACAGCTGTCTAATGGCGGCCCTTTATCTGCTGAGACAACCCGGGGCCATCACGATATCAAGGGTGACCCATATCAAACAGTCCAGTGAGGAGCACCACCGCCAAACCTGAACTTTTCAGCAGTATAGGCTACATGCCTCTCTGAGCCGGCGAGGAAACATGCAAACCACCCCCTGAAATATTCAAAAGTAGCCCAACTCTCACAAATTGGGACCCTATTAAAGCATATATTTTTAAAAATCAATATTTAGCTTACCAGATTATCCAATTCTGGATTCGATGAAAATAAGGGCTTTTCTGCCCGAATCTAAAAGCAAGAAAAGTAAATTCTTAAAAACAATAACATTGATTTGAATAATGTAATAAGCACATGGAGTAATAATGCCATAATAACCTATACAGCAAATAGCCTATATGTGAACACTTTTTGAAAGGGTATTTTTATTAATGGATTACAATGTAAAAGTAACTTTACGCACAAAAGTCAGAAGTCCATACTTGTGCGTGCATGTAAGAGCTCACCAGCCCAAACATGTGAAGTGTAAAAAAAAAAATCCAACTTTGCTGACCTGTTTTGCAAACACTGCTATGTCTTCATTGAAAGATTCCGATGAACAGACGTCTCCTCCCGCCACCCCGGGCTCTCTGGGGGTGCAAGTCGCTAATTCACATTTCTCAAAAATCAGTGCAAGCAGGGGGAACAGGGGGTGCCTGGGAACACACACAATAGCAAATGTCACCAGAGAGAACAGCGCCGGGGTCAAGACTACTCCAGGCTAGATTTAGCCAGCCATGCTACTCTCCAACAACGCGCCCATGGGGACTGCTGCATGCTGCAGCCCGTGCTATTATATTATGCAGAGGCTTGGAGAAAGGCTGCAAACAGCGGGCAGACTTCTGTGATTAAATCTAGGCGTGCCTAATAGCATAAAAGCTTATAGTCAGCCAGCTTCTTGCACAGGTCTATACGTTTGGATCACAACATCATCACGTGCCTTTGTTTGGAGAAATCTCGTCTCCTGAATTTATATTTACTGTTTATTTATTGTTTACAAGTCTTCAGAGTAAATACATGCAGACTGTAACGTGTTGAGAATAATACAGCACCCCAAACTTGTGCGTAAAAGTGTGGAGTAAAGATAGTAAAATTATTTTTTAGCATGTTCAGCCGTGCAACCACCATGCTTATAGACATTGTAATTAATTAATCTAAATTAATAAATGACATATATGGGATTTTCCTTTGAACTTAATCTACTTTTAATTTGCTACAGCCTCACACATTACGCACAATTAATTAAAAATAATTCCCTGCATAAGAGAGAATGTAGCTAATTATTAGGCCAAGGCTAAACAATGAAACGTAAAAAAAACAACTAAGCAAGTTAAATTGTATAAACTATGGAAATAGTCATCTTCGACATTTCTCTTACAATTAGGCTATTCTAGTGTGAAACTGTGAAATATGTTTTGGACTGTATTATAGCCTAATAATAACGTGGGATAGGCTTTGAGTGCATGGGAAAATACGTATTTTCCCCCTTTCTAACACCTCTAATATTTGTTTAGTCTTGGTAAACGTGGTGAACTAACTTCTCTGCAAAACATTACTTTCCAAATTGCGTAAAAATAAAACAACAACAATAATGGAGCAGCCACTTCCGTCAGTCCCTCTGCAAGCAGCTGGAGCTCCAGTGTCTTGCTCAAGGACACTTCGCCGTGACGCACGGCCGTCAGGGAGGGGATTGAACCGGTGGTTATCCGGTTACGGGACGGTCTCTCTGTCTGCACCCACTGGGCCACCCCGGCCGGGACTGTTTTCCCCACAGACCGGACTGAGGCTTGCACCTACCCGTATATGGAGTCTTTATCTCTCTTGAGAGCGTCGTTAACGGAGGAGCCCATACTGGGAGGCATGGTGTTGGTGTGGGCGGTGTGCGGGTACTGGTGCGAGTGCAGCTGGGGCCCGTGGTTGAGGTGCACCGCCTGCATGGACCGGGCGCCGTGCGGGTCTCCGTACATGGTGGTCGGGATGCCCACCCCATCCATCCCGTAGTGGGGCAAGTCTTCGTACTGCACACAACAAACACGCGGGTCCACACAGTGAATATAATATGAGTGTGAATCGATTAAACACTGCTTTTTAAACTTTGCTACAAACAATAAGTCGGCCCAACTTGAGATGTTTTTGATGTGGGAGAAGTTAGTCTTGAAGTTTTGTTTTGCTTATTAGAACAGGGGAGAAAAGTGCCGATCTGCTGGGGATAGATCCATTTGTTTCCAGTGCAAGTCGACCTGTTTCAACAATTCTCTTAATTCGAGTGTTTTCTCGATAGAAGGACTAGCCTAATAGCTTTCTTTCAAAAATATTGTCACTTGTTGTAACTGCATTGGAAACAAAGTGAAAATAATCTCCCTCGCTCGCAGTGTATTGCTATTCAATTTGATAGAAAACAAGATTTAAAAAAAATAAAGTTAATACTGGCTTGTTAAGGTGGACATTGTGCTGTGGATAAGCAATGGCAGTTTACATTGAAGTAGACTATTTTTGTTCCAAACTTCACTTTGACCTTATAGCTCCATGCGCAGAAGTTCACTACGCAGCCATGATAAATAAAGCTAAATAATTCAGAATGATATAATGTTCCAAAGTATAACTAAAGCAATAGGCCTATGAATACCCACAAATACAACTATATGACTCAATTATGATTCTTATCAGCAGAGTAGTGTTTGTGTTTTTAAACGCATAAGCCTGGTGGTCCGTGTATTCAGTTTGTACAACAACAAAACGGCCTAATCTCGTTAATTGCAGTGTTTTCTAATTTTAGAGGCTCATCATTATGCAGCATGTTATTACAGATCAACCACACTCACTGCTGATTCGTGTGCTCTACACAATTAAAACGAGTGTTGTGTTTTTCATATGATGTTCACTGAAGTTGGTTATATACTTTCAACTTTTTTCATGTGTTAGTTTTGAGCTATTATATAGCGTCCCATTCACCTCGAAATCAGCCATGGCACTTATTAGCACGCTGTTGCTTTGTTTTATAGGTGGCTATATTGAGGCAGGCCTGCTAAAAAAAACTATATATATTCCATATTTGAGATCCGCTTCTTTAACAATTTAATGAGAGTCTTGAATTATTGATAGTGCTCTCTGGAAGTGACAACGTAGTGTCGGGGAAAGTGAGGAAAAGGCATTATCACTTAAAGCCTAACGTTTCGACCCTAAAGCCAAAGAGGTGCAAACCCAGCGTGATGCTGCCCCAGTGCCAAACTAAGCTGCTAAATGTCTCTAGTCTGTTCGCTTTGACCATGTTTACGCTCCATGTGAAGATCCTAGCCGCTGTCTGTGTTCTGCAGCAGTCCTACAGGAGTATATGAATCAAAGCGTTTGTCATCACCTCATTACTAAAAACGGCCTCACTGGCATTTTGCTAATATTCTACGTTTTCCCATAATTTAGGGAATTAAAGTATATTGCTATAGGCGACGACGCATAACTGATGTTAAAATATGGATTTCTTTTATCATAAATACTCCACTCAATTATGAAATCTTGACGAAATTGACTTTTAGGGGGGAATGTGGAGATTGTGTTGCCGCTATGCCCTCCCCCCATTCCGCTTCCAGTAACTGGCCTGTCATAACTAATCTAAAAAAAAAAAAAGCCGATATGAGATATGAACACGCTTCCAATGTCCCTTCGTGGGCCGATTTGTGGAGCAAAAACGAGTGCGTTCGTGCGTAATAGCGTGCCAAAAGACGCAAAACACGAAATTGTGTCTCCATGTGTGGGGAAGACGAGAGAAACTTTCGCCGCGAGTGAGTGAGTGTCTGTGCGTGTGTGTCATTAAGCCACGTTACAGTGCAGGATTGCATTCAAGCAGGGTAGACCCAGAGAAACTTTTTGAAGGGGGGGATTGCCCTACGTACCCGTTGCGCCATAACCCTCCTCACTCCCTGGTCTTCCTTTCAGCTTAGATATATCCCCTCTGAGGCCAGGGTGGAGACGAAATGAAGAAAGGAAAATCCAAATAAACGGCGAGATGTCTCAACCAAAATCCCGTATGCCTGTTTTTCCTCCGCGGAGCGGTGAAGCCAGCCCCCGCTCGCTTCTCTGCGCAAGTTTAGCCCAGGCGCGGCGAATAGGTCCTCGGCTATCCTCGAGTCGGGACACAGCGGCTCCTTTTCCAAAAACCAAGATGAAAATAAAATAGCCCGCTCAAACAAAACGAGCGACTCTCATGGCTCTCCGCTGCCCTGCACTCCGCCTGTCTGTCAGGGCTTGTCAAAAGTACCGGATGAATGATGGTCCCGACCGACGCGCGTCTCCACGGGATCGGCACCACCTAAATGTTAATGGTCACAATCACAGTTAAAAAATGAAGCAGGCTCTCCTCGCGTTTTCTTTGATCACTCTCAGCTCCCCGGCAAGAGATTTTTTTATGCAAAAGCGTCTAGAGGAGATCAAGAGGAGGTGGGGTGATAATTCTGGCTTAGGCTTTCTTAAAGGAGCCACGATCGATGCTATGCGCGTGTGTGGATGTGTGTGTGTATTGCGTGTGTGTGCATGTGTGTGAGCCGCCTGCCCGTTTGTGTACAATGGATGTGTGTGTGTTGGAGCTGAGGAGGAGTGGATGATCTGGACCAGACTGCTGAAACCCGGAAGTAGTGGTGGCCATAACAGGTCGCGTCTTACACAACGCGCACCGGGCTGCAGCAAGTGGTGCAGAGAGCAGGGGGGGTGGGAGGACCCAGCAGCGAGGCGAGCCCGACCAGAGGAGCTGCCTGCCTGGAAGAACACAACCACAGTTTCTCCACCAGGGTCTATAGGTTTTTATAGCTTGTTCTCATTCACACGCGTCATTCCCAGCCCAAATCGATCCGTCAGATCGAGACCATGTGCACGTTGTCTCTTTGTGACCCCTAGCGCAACTCGGCGCATGTAGCATCCCAAAGCAGACGGTTTGGAACTTTGATGTCAGATGCTGTCAACTTGTCCTTATAGCTTATGAGGGCAAAGCTGGTGTTTCTGAGGTGCAGGTTAAATTGTGATTAGATATTTGGAAATTGATAGCAGATATGGGGAATAATTAGATAGGCCGAGCAATTAAGCTATATACATAATAGTTTGTAGACCTATAGGCTTGTGCCAGACAGACTATCAGCAACATGGCTACTATGCACCTCCACTACATTGTATAGCCTATTGTTAATGTATTGTTGCATTGATGAAGCCAGGTGAGCAGTCAGTCTCGGGGGTTTAGGCTGCTCACTAAACTTCCATACAGACTATTTGCTATCCACCTTTTCATTAGTGCACATGATGTTATGAATGGCAATGCAACGCCTATTAAATGCATAGGTCTCCTCCAGATAAAGTAGCCATGAAGCATCATGCCACTTTTGTCTTCAAGATGTGTTTGACATCTTTTCTTTAATTTAAAATACTTTAAAATGTAGGGTATTTTGTGCAAGCAAAACTAGTCGATAAAAAAAAGTTAAACTAAATGTTAAAAATTAATTGATCTATAGTGGTTTGACTGCTGCCAGTGCTGCGTGTAGAAGTAAATCATCAAAAGGTTCCACTGGCTTTTTATAACAAGCTTTATAGATAGTGATCCCCCGTCCGCCCCGCTCCCCCGCAGCAGCGCCGAATGGGTCGCTCCAGTCTGTCACGGCTGGCCAATGGCAGAGAGGCTCAGGGATGGGAGCCCCCTATTGGCTCTGCTCATGATCGATCCCGAGCTGATTGATCGGTTTTAGGCCACATTGGCCAGGAGGCGCAAAACAACACAGCGCCTGCACATGAAAAACACACCAACGTTGCATCTCTGTCAGCTTCTACAGGCTATTAGGCTATTAGATTCACCAAAACACCGAATATATAACCAAGATTCCTCCGCCCCCCATCTCTCTCTCTATCTCTCTCTCTCTCTCTCTTTCTCTCTCTCTCTCTCTCTCACACACACACACACACACACACACACACACACACACACACACACACACACACACACACACACACACACACACACACACACACACACACACACACACACACACACACACACACACACACACACACACACACACACACACACACACACACACATCTTACCTTCCCAAATGCACTCACACTTTGATAGAAAGTAGCCTACTATTCAAAAGCAACCGGATATTCACTCGGATTATAATAAACTTCTACTTCTAACGTCTATATAAACTCTTCTGTCTGACTCTGACCAGATTAAGATGAGCTTTATTCACCCAATTTTGCCTGTGCGTAATGAAACTAATTCGACTAAAGCTTAACGGTTTGCAGGCCAGTGCCGAGGTGGTAAAAGTTGGGTCAAATATGAGATTCAATTGGGGAGGGGAAACTTTTATTCTGGAGTGGTTCCAGCAAAATTAATGAAATGATCGAGGTAGTGCGTGCGTGTAAATTTAGTGTGTATTTGATTCCGGGTAGTCGAGGCTAACCCTACAGTTTATCCCATATTGTATTTGCAGAGGAGTTTATACACTTTTAATCTGATTTAAATAGGCTATTTATGAGACAAATCCATCCATAGTTGTATAGTAAGAAGTATCAAAAATGGTGTGGTTATATGAAAATTGACTTTTAAGAGGGGAATGCATTAATTAATGAATTTCAGAAATTCTAATTGTGCTTTGTTCTGTTTGTTTTCCTCATGGTTCAACAACTGCGAGGTCACAAAAGTCACATATTAGCCTATATATAATCCATGCATCTTTTATTATTTCTTTGCCACTACCTCACACATGGTGAGCGCGCAATATCTCCCGATTGTGATCATGAGGTGTTGCTGGTCGGTGACGGGCTGTTTGAAGTTTTTCCTGAGCAGCGTCCCGTCATCGATCATCTGCCCCCGGTGCCATCAGAGAGACGGTGTCATAACACGATAATGCGCCTTCGTCTCACAGTCGGCAGTGATTCCCGTGCGTAAAGCCCGAGCGCATGGGATCCGATGAGGGCAAATTTACAGGCATGAAATGGCTATTAACCTCCCCTGCACTGCAGC
This sequence comes from Poromitra crassiceps, assembly GCF_964638095.1. Classification (NCBI taxonomy): domain Eukaryota; kingdom Metazoa; phylum Chordata; class Actinopteri; order Beryciformes; family Melamphaidae; genus Poromitra; species Poromitra crassiceps. The sequence continues at coordinate 8,615,022 of NC_139633.1, read as the reverse complement.
CCGGCCGGCGAGGCTCTGGGCGGGGGGCGGCCAGTGGAGGAGCCGAGAAGCCGCGCAGGACGCACGGACTTTTACGCATGGAGACACCCGAGAAATAATAGACCGTGCGTTGCATGGTTCACTTGTGCGCGTCGAGTTTGTTGATTTAAATATTTTGTGGGTGAGTAGAAGCTCGCCGCTCTTTTTGATATATATTTTTTCTAAATTATAAACAACTCTGGAGATTATTATTGTCAATATATTCTGGAAAACGGACGCTTTTTGCGTAAGGAGAAGCTTTGTTAAAACATGTTTCGTCCAATTCTGAAGCGCAAAGAGGAAAGAATATATGGTAACTCACTTTTTTCACCACAAGGTAAGCTGAATTAGTGGCTCAGTGAGAAGAACCTAGAGCTAAATTGACATGAAAGGGGATCACGTCAGCGCCTGGCCACTGTAAAATAACCAGAATGGGCATTATAAAGTCATTAAGTTGCTTCAATTAGCGTCTATAAAAGCAAACTAGCAGCTCTACTTTCACTCTTTAAGTTGCTCTTGCGTGAGGGTCAGTGCGTTTGGGCATCCTGGAAGCGAGGAGGGGGGTAAATAGGCCTACCGTCATTTCTGTTTAATCCGCTTTGCGAGGACGGTAATGCTTTGAGTCGTTTCAATAAAAATCAGCAGGTATTACTCTCAAACGGGCAAATGTGAATTGACAGCGTATATGCCCGGGCGGGAGGACAATTCGAGGCGTTATTAGACGGCCTACACGGCTGACTTTGTAGGTATTTTAGGACAAAGAAAAGTTGCAGCCTTTTTTTTTTAGTTTTTAATCCATAATTATTCAGAAAATTCAAAATTGAGGAAATTAAATCCTCGCCGGATTATATTATTTAATAGTTGTATATCAATCGTTCAGATAAAATGTGATAAAAACACATTATTGCGAATTGTTTGTTTTGAATAAGACCAGCCCAGATCAGATGTTTAATTAGGCTAACTCTTATATTATTAACTCTTTCCATTCTACAGACTTGCTGTAAACAGGGAGCAAGAGTGAGGAGTCAAACAGAGGTCAAACCTTTTGCAGCCCTGCAGCTCTGCGCCCAAACGTGTTGGGATCTGCAACGGCCAGTCTCTCTGCTTTCTGTCACTGCGACACGCACACGCACGCACGCACGCACGCACGCACGCACGCACGCACACACACACACACACACACACACACACACACACACACACACACACACACACACACACACACACACACACACACACACACACACACACACACACACACACACACACACACACACACACACACACACTACACAGATAGATAGGTCTGCTTCACCGTCAAGAAAGTTTTCGCAGCTTATCTAATTACATGAAACTACTAGTACATTATCGCCTGTCAAAATAGCCAGCCGCTTTCATTAGGGTTTAGTTAGTCTCTGTTGAACTGGCTTGTTATTCAGTCAGTAAGGCATATGGCATTCATTGTGCAATCAAGTGATTTTCTTCCCCCCCCCCCCCCCCCCCCCAGAAATGTATTTTTAAAGTTAGTCTAATGTGTGCGTAAAATGCATTTACATTTCAATTGTCAGTTGGGAAAAAAGTGTATTCCCTCCCATTTATCTATATCGTTTGCAAATTGCACCAATTATTTTATGAAATATAAATTGTAATTATTTTATGTATAAGTATAGATTGTGAACTTTTTGCTGGTGCTCGATAAACTGATATTGCTGAATTAATGGATTGATAAACTCCATTTACTACAGTAATATCTCGAAAACAGTTATAGCCTATATGGCAGGAAAAACATACTGTTGACATAATACAGATGTGTACTTATTAGTCTAATGTGATATGAATTGGCAATGGCATAATCTGTCACAATAATCATTCCAAACGACGACATCAGTTAAAATCATATCTCGAAGAGGAACTAGTTGTTCTCCCTGTGCAACTTCTGCTGGATCCTGTTGCAACTTGGCCCAAAATGTTCCTGCGAGCTCCTCTCGCCTCCACACACATGAATGCTTAATCATGTGCGCCTTCTACCGGAGCTCCAGGGAATTACATCTAATGGAGAGGGGGAAACTCAATTTAGATAATTACAAATAAAACCAAAGTAAAACTCCTGCAAAAATACATTTACGCTGACGTATATACTGCAAAACTATCAGTTTATTTTTGATGCACTGTCATCATTTCAACCTTGCATTGACAGGCTTAGAATTTAGGCTATTGGTTCAGCCTTTAGGACTGAGTTCTTATATTTTTAATGATCTTTGTTCATGTAAATGATTTGAAATGTTAATAAAAATAATAAGAGTTAATATAATAATGGAGTGATTTATTTATTTTTGGTTTGTTTGCCTCTTATTGCACATGCATGTCAGTTTGTATGTGTTTGGTTTATTTGAAGGTGGGTTTGAAATTATATTGAGACATTGAATGAAGCAGCATTTGCAGACAAGCTTATTACCTTTGCTTCACATGTTCATGTGAAAAGCAGTTTGGTGCAAAAGGAGTGTAATATACATTTGGCAGATATAGGCTATTATTATCTTATCAAAATAACAGATTTAAGTTAAAACAAAATGTTAATAAATTACATCCAAAAGATTAAAGTCCCCATGACATGCATTGAATTTGGTGGGGGGAAAAAACAGCATTTGAAAGCCTTTTTTTTATACAGACTATCATCTTTCTGAATCTTAAATGGTGTAAAAGCTTCCTATATGTGCTTTGAATGGTGCAATTGTGTAGTGTTTTTTTTACTGCAACAAAAAAACAAAAAAATGTTACACGTCTCTTGCTCTAAACAATATAGCTCTTATGGTAAAGAATTTTACATGGTTGTACAGATAGTGTGAGATATAAGTGTGACACTCACACTGACATCAGCGCATCACACCTATAGATACCAATGTGACAAACAGCTGCTTTCCTATGGTGAGAATTGTGTGAAATTACATGTAGGCTACCCCCCAACACACACACACACACACACACACACACACACACACACACACACACACACACACACACACACACAAATATAGACGAAGAAACACATGCAAATATAAACCCATAAATGGACGTATGCACGCACACACACGCACACATACACACACACACACACACACACACACACACACACACACACATACATACATACATCCGTATACGTACACTCATGTGGTACAGACACATACACACACAAACCCACACAACAAGCACACACACACACACACACACACACACACACACACACACAGCAGAGGCCTATAATAATAGCTGTGCTGAATGCTGCCAGTCAATTTTCACATTGTGCCACCGGCCACCGGGTCACCAGCTCCACTCTCCCTCTCAGAGGCTGAATTAACCCCTCAGATAGAGAGAGAGAGACCTCATCGCTCTATCACACACACCTCCCTCTCTCTCTCCCCCCCTCACACACACACACACACACACACACACACACACACATACACACAGTGTCTCTCTCTCTCTCACACACACACACACACACACACACACACACACACGGTGTCCCTCTCCCTCCCCTTCTAGCAGCATTTGTCACCGCCACTATTATTTCAGGTGTGCTAATGGCATCGCCGACACTTTTGCTGAGACAGAGAGAGAGCGAGGAGAGAGAGGAGAGAGGGAAGAGAGAGAGGAGAGAGGGAAGAGAGAGAGAGGGAAGAGAGGAGGGTGATAGAGAGAGAGAGTGAGGAGAGAGAGAGGAGAGAGAGAAAGGGAAGAGAGGAGGGTGATAGAGAGAGAGAGTGAGGAGAGAGAGAGGAGAGAGGGAAGAGAGAGAGGGAAGAGAGGAGGGTGATAGAGAGAGAGCGAGGAGAGAGAGGGAAGAGAGAGAAAGGGAAGAGAGGAGGGTGATAGAGAGAGAGTGAGGAGAGAGAGAGGAGAGAGGGAAGAGAGAGAGGGAAGAGAGGAGGGTGATAGAGAGATAGAGGAGAGAGGGAAGAGAGAGAGGGAAGAGAGGAGGGTGATAGAGAGAGAGTGAGGAGAGAGAGAGGAGAGAGGGAAGAGAGAGAGGGAAGAGAGGAGGGTGAAAGAGAGAGAGAGAGCGAGGAGAGAGAGGAGAGAGGGAAGAGAGGAGGGTGATAGAGAGAGAGCGAGGAGAGAGAGAGGAGAGAGGGAAGAGAGAGAGGGAAGAGAGGAGGGTGATAGAGAGAGAGAGAGCGAGGAGAGAGCGAGGAGAGAGGGAAGAGAGAGAGGGAAGAGAGGAGGGTGATAGAGAGAGAGTGAGGAGAGAGAGAGGAGAGGGAAGAGAGAGAGGGAAGAGAGGAGGGTGATAGAGAGAGAGAGGAGAGGGAAGAGAGAGAGGGAAGAGAGGAGGCTGATTTCAGTGGATCATAGTAGTAATTTATTGGCATATATGACTCAGTAGACTTAATTAATTACCAATTTACAGATTCAAATGCAAACATCAACACATAACTTATAGCTATCTAGAACAGATCTTCAGGCTCAAAACAAGAAGAGACAAACGCAGTATGGCTGCTCCAGGACATGTGATGGGGTATGGAGGTTCAGGAGTCAGGTCAGGTATGGGAGAGTTCTGATGGCCACGTGTTTTTGTGAGGGGATTGTTCCGTTTATGACAGTTGCGGGTTCTACGGCCAGAGGCTTACAGTCATGTTGGGGGGTATAGCCAGCTTGTCAAACTGGGAGGTTTGGAGATTTTGGGCAAATGAGCAGATCTGCTCACGCCGGGTAGCCAGGTCAGTGAGCCCGGTAGGGTCAACAGGGCAGGTGGGTAGTGATCATACTTGGGGCGGAGGATGATGCGACAGGCTGATGATGCCAGCATTCCAGGCGGGGGCAGCATACTCCAATAAAGGTCGTACATATCCAATGTATTCACCTTATCTAGCCCCGCCCACTTCACCCATTGTGTCACGACTTCCTGTTCAAAACGCCGGCTGTTTTTACCTGCTCAAACGAGTCTGACTCACCTGGTCAAACCTAGTTTGACTCACGTTATGAGTCAGACTATAGGTTCATGAGTCACAGGAAGTGTAAATACAATCGTAACTTCCGATTGTATTTACACTTCCTGTTAGTCTCTCAAGCCAGACGGTCTCTTCTACATAAGGTGAGTATAGGTCAGTATAGGTCATCACTGGAGAGAGAAAAAACGCCCGAGACGCATCAGGAAAAATAATTTCCTATTAGTGTTTGCTGTTATGGCATCTAACTGGCTGATCATCATCCACCTGGCTGATCATCTTCTACCATGGCTGATCATCTTCTACCATGGCTGATCGTCATCATAGAAGTCCTGTATCTCCTCTCTCTCCCTGAAAGCAGCAGGGCTGAAGGAGCATAAACACTTAATTGGCGTGTTTGCGTCCCAGCGTGTTGAAAGTCTACATTTAGACCGTAAATTACATTTGTAACGTATTAATACCAACGTTTTATGCTGGCGACTGGTTTGGGTGAGGGATGTCACGAGTCAGCCAGTCAGGGTGGGGGAGCGAGGGTGAGGGTGAGGGTGGTGGTGGGGTCTCACACCTCCCAGGGAGACTGTGAATTGATCAGCACCTCAGAGAGAGAGAGAGAGAGAGAGAGAGAGAGATAGAGAGAGAGGAGAGGTGTGAAGACTCATCTCTTCCTGATGGGTGTGAGGCAGGAGCGGCCTGGGGAGCAGCAGAGCCTGGTGGTAATAAACCAGTAAAGCCCCAGTGATAGAGAATAAATTCTATTCTCTATCACCCAGTATAGAGCTATAGTCTGGTAAAACCATCCCGATCACATGACCTGATCTGTTCTGAAACCGGCCAATCAGGGATGTCGCTGGCAGAACAGTACCGGCGTCTCCCGAAGCAACGAGCGGGTAACGTTCTTCCGAGCAGCTTTTGGATTGGACGGGATTCGACGCTGATTGGCTGAAGGAGTCGTCTGTCAAGGCAAGTTATCCCGCCCACTGAAATCGATGTGGGGACGGCTGGACAGAATGTGAGGTCATGTGATCAGGATACAGACTAGTAGAGAGACAGCCAACAGGCTATATGATCATGAAGGCTTTCACTGCAAAATGTTACACATTGCTGATGTTTACTCATACAGCTGGTTTCAGCCTCAAAAATCTGACTGTTTTTTTAAGTCAAGTGTCTCAAGATAGTTTAAATTCAATGGCATCGATCGTTTTGTCAGAGCAGGTATTGTAGAATGAAACATATTATGCAGTAGTTTGCCTCTCCATGTATTAGACATGAGATTTCACTTTCCAGAATTACGTATGGGGTCCATATCTGATCATCAATGCGATTGTACTAGCAGAATATACTGAACACAATTCTGCTCACTCACTCACTCACTCACTCACTCACTCACTCACTCACTCACTCACTCACTCACTCACTCACTCACACACACACACTCACTCACTCACTCACTCACTCACTCACAGAGACTGCATTCTTAGGATTAAATTATTGTAATGTTGCTCATATAGGACTTTAACGCACTCTGAATCTAAACTGCATTTGATTACAATATCAACTTGAAGAAGCATTACCTGTCGGTGATGATGTCTGTGAAAGCATTTTCATTTTGTTTTTTGGTCTTCAGGTATAGCTTCTATATACTCTTTGAAAAGGACTGTCAAGTGTTTTAATGTAGTGATTTGGTGCGTTCAATCACTACGCCTCATTTCAGAACAGAAGTCTTCACATCCACGTGCCAAAGCAGCTGGTGGAGGAGAGAGGCTTCACCACAGACACACTTAGCATTTGTCTGGTGGCTGCTGGTTAACTCCCAGCCTGCAGTAAACAAACACATGGTGTGGTCACACCTTGAGTGGCAACACACACACACGCATGCGTGCGTGCACACACACACACACACACACACACACACACACGCACACACACGCACGCACGCACACACACACACACACGCACACACACACACAGCCACAAAGTGACACTGCGAAGGTGACGAAGCTTATCAGTCCCTTTTGGACAATATGAAAGTTAATTCCAGCTAAACCTTATTTCTGGAGGTATCCCATGGACCCCTTAGGTGGGATCCTAGGTACACAATTTAATATCTTTTATAAACACATAAGCACCTTATGTGGCTGATAGCACATTTTATTGTTGAATGTTAATGATGTATGTATGTTTTTTTTCCTTTCTTTTCCTGTGTCTGAGCCTGTTTGTCTTGTTCATATATTGTTCTATAAAAAATTGAAAATAAAGTATATAAAAAAAAAAAAAAAAAATCTGGAAAGAATAAGTTCATAGTTGAACTCAATTGAAATGAAGAGAAGTCAGGCTGTCAATTCTTTTTGTCATAAACGTACTTTGGCACGGTGGCTCAGTGGTTAGTGCTGCTGCCTCACAGCGAGAGGGTACCGGGTTCGGACCCCGGTCCGTCCCAGGTCCTTTCTGTGTGGAGTTTGCATGGTCTCCACACGTGTTCATGTGGCTGGGTCACCATCAAAGACATGTATGTTAGAGTTAATACTCCGACTCCTAACATCCTGATAACTAGGATGTAGGCTTGTGGACCTCAGGAAGAATAGCTGCGGCAATGCTGTAGCAGTGTAGCTAATGGTGATCCAAATAATATTCAACTTCAACTGATTGTATTCATCTGTTGTTTGTAGGTGGAGAGAGAAATAGCGATAACATAATAAGAGCAAGACAGCGAGATATTTTAATTTGATAAAAAAGGGCCTTCCTCAAAACACAACCTGTCTTGTAGCTGCTTTGCATTCTGCTCTCTCTCCTGCTCATGTGGGTGGAGAAACCTCTCTCTCATGTTTCTGTGGGTGGAGAAACCTCTCTCTCTCATGCTCCTGTGGGTGGAGAAACCTCTCTCTCATGTTTCTGTGGGTGGAGAAACCTCTCTCTCTCTCCTGCTCCTGTGGGTGGAGAAACCTCTCTCTCCTGCTCCTGTGGGTGGAGAAACCTCTCTCTCTCATGCTCCTGTGGGTGGAGAAACCTCTCTCTCTCCTGCTCCTGTGGGTGGAGAAACCTCTCTCTCTCTCATGCTCCTGTGGGTGGAGAAACCTCTCTCTCTCATGCTCCTGTGGGTGGAGAAACCTCTCTCTCTCTCATGCTCCTGTGGGTGGAGAAACCTCTCTCTCTCATGCTCCTGTGGGTGGAGAAACCTCTCTCTCTCCTGCTCCTGTGGGTGGAGAAACCTCTCTCTCTCTCATGCTCCTGTGGGTGGAGAAACCTCTCTCTCTCCTGCGGGTGGAGAAACCTCTCTCTCTCCTCTTCTACGATAGATTTCTCCCTGTGCGATTGTTGTTGAACGTCTCTCTGTGCAAAATGGCGTCTCTAGAAAGAAGCCCTCACTCTTTAAATGTGAGGGACTGACAGCAAAACCTGACGTTTACCAAAGATGTCTCACATCCTGAAACATCTTCTCATATCAAACTCCACTGTAGCTGCTGCAAACATCTCAAGGTGACCTCACTTCATCTAGATTGAGCCAGTCATCCTCAGCAATAAGAACAATTCACCGCCAAACAACAAAATGATCATCCATTTCTCCAAGCTTTGGTATTTCTTTGGCTCCAATTGGGTGGATTTACAGGTAAGTACAACGTGATAGTCTCTCTCTCTATGTGTGTGTGTGTGTGTGTGTGTGTGTGTGTGTGTGTGTGTGCTTGCGCTTGCACGAGTGTGTGTGTGTGTGTGTGTGTGTGTGTGTGTGTGTGTGTGTGTGTGTGCTTGCGCTCGCACGAGTGTGTGTGTGTGTGCGCGCGTGTGTGTCCATGAGTACATATATATCAGGTCAGGTACTCGTGCGCCATAGTTCAGCACTGGGGCACCGGGTCCATCCTGGTAGAAGGTGAATCGGATTACCAAACATGCTGATTGGCTGCTACAGCACCTATACTCCCCATCTCTCCTCAAACACAGTTAGCCCGAGCGAAGGTCATGTGAAGGTCACCGGTCACATCATCTCGCCAAAGATCACATGCGTCCCTGCGAGATCCTAATAGGGACTTTCAGAGCGCCCAGTACATTTCTGTCATAACAACAAATGCCAGAGTTAAAGTGATCTATACGCTAACTGTGGTCTTTGTGGCTATAAATGAAAGCAATAAAAGTTCTCCTCGACTTGCATGCAAACTGTCAAAGAATCAAGGTACGGCGTGATTTCAGTTGTAAATTTATTCCAGTGAGCTTTTGTTAATTATCACAACTGTCACAACCATCAAAAGACAACAACAGACGACTTGGCGCGCGCTTATGTTCGACACGTCTATCTTTAAACCCTTTGTTCCGTCACGCTGTCTTTCCTGCTTTGTTGATATCGCGCGTTACACCACACCTGCTTCCCGTTACACCACACCTGCTTCCCGTAATTATTTCTCTCTCAATCTCTTGTTTTTATTTTTGGGCGCTTTGTCCTTGAATTTTCCCAGTGCAGACCAAGCCGTAAATGTGAAGATTTCTGATCCAAACAGCCAGTCTATCCATGTTGGCGGGCGAGGAAATATAATCATCATTCAACTTCCCCCCGAGTTCCAGAGTGTCTCAGTAAAACGTGTTTGTGTTTTGTCTATACCGAGGACTTGAGGAGCTGTGCCGACTGTATCTTTGAACATTTTAATCACTTGTTTTATTTCGTATGAATCGTATGTTTTCTTGCGAGAGCAGATGTCACTTTGTCCACGTGGTGGGCGTTCTCAATTAGGAAGTAAAGGCTTCATTTGAGCAAACAAATAGAGCAGCTGGCACCTGTGGGTTCCAAAAGAAGGAAACGTCTATGAGGTCTTTATGAAGGTTAATTAAAATGCTGAGTGATTTTTGACTACAGGTAACTCTCACTGTTAACACTTTCACTCTCCGATCAAAACAACAGAAATGTTGTATAGCCTCAATAAGTGGAATCTTTTGACTTGAGTTCTTTGTTGGTTTTTGTTCTCTTCCACAAACATTTTGAATTTCGGACTCTGCAGGAAAAACAACAACAACAAACCAGTTTAATTAGGACTGAGAAGGCCTCTGTACTATATATCCTCCTAGCATTTTGTTGAAGGGTCACATGCGCCGGTTGAGGAAATTCTGCAATGCGTATTTTATTTTGTTTGCTTGTTTGTCATGTTTATTTCGAATATGTATGTAAACAAAACAGAGACAATATATGGGGCCTTCAAAATTACACGTTAACAAGTCAATTGAAATAGTATTATGAAATAAAGATGAAGGGGTAACAAACGTAGACATATTCGAAAAGGAGTGAGAAGAAGTATAACTTATTAACACCCACCGCTTTTCCACAATACTACATTATTATATATATACTTGTATAACAACACATACTATAGAAATATCCACATATATATATACATATATATATATATATACATGTATATGTACATACATACACACATACACATACATACATAAAACACTAGTCATATAGTAATACATAACAATTATGTATATATATGATAATAATTGTTGTCATATATACACTATCCCATACATAGTATTCAATAACGTAACTATATAGTTATAAAAAAAATGTAGTTATTCATACATACAAACATACAGTCAGACAGACATACATACGTACATACATACATACATACATACTTACATACATAAAACATGTAATCTAACACCACCACCACCATGTGAAAATCAGTGTAACACTACTGCATTCTTCTCCTCCGTGTACCTTATGAAAATCATATTTTTGTACAATATGTTAAACCGGTTTTTGTTTGTATTTAATCAAACCTTTTCAAAATCAATTAGATCAACTCAAAAATGCATGGCGATCACGCTAAAAACAAAGCCATGTTTTTGTTTGTGAAAAGTACATCCAGCAGTTAGGACACATTGGGATATCATATGTGCACATATGTAAATGATAAAAGGCGTTAGAAACACATTTGAGAAACACACCTCAACAAAGCGCATAAAAAGCACAAAAGAAACAGCGCTCCCCTCCACACACACACTGACTGAGGTCATCAGGTAATTGGCACGTTAGTGGTGATCAGATTGTGTCTGGCAGGAAACGGGTCGGCACCGCAGAACCGCACCAGGCGCTCCATTGTGGCCCGGCTTTACGTGCCTGCTTCCTTTAACTTCACCAAACCCTGTAATACAGCCTATAAATAAACATCCATCAGAACTGTCAGAACCCAAAGCCCAGAACCCAGAGAGGTTTGATGTCGAGTTTGGCAGGCAGTGCTGGATAAACTGTACGCTTAAATCGGGGACAAATAGCATTTGCCAATCATTCGTATAGTGTTTGTTTTAATGTTGTGGGAGTACCAGATGGGTGGAGCTCACTGCCTCAGAACCATTCACATTGTATCAGCTAAGTTCTCAATCACAGAGAAGTAATACGTGAGTGTAACGAAACGTTAAAATATATATTGCTAATAATTCTTGGAAAATAGTTTTGACTCATGCCTGTAATCATACCTGAGGCAAACACGTCCAGCGGTGATGTGGGTGCAGTAGGGGGTTAACTGGCGTCTCCCGTGGGAGTCGACATCCCAGGGCCACACGTAAACATTTTAGAGATTGACCTTTGACCCCTGGGGCACTGGAAAAGTGTCTGGCGGGGTCCCATGCCCAAGCCCATTATGGATCACACACACACACACACACACATGCGCGCGCGTGCACGCACACACACAATTTTGATCAGACATTCAGCTGTGGTGTGTGTGTGTGTGTGTGTGTGTGTGTGTCCGCGTGTGTGCATGTGCACGAACACACACATGTTCACATGCAAATTTAGCATGTCAGTCCATATAAAACTAATGCTCCTCAACACAGATACTTACTCAGAGAACTACACGACCAGTTTGGACAAACCTGATTGAATGTTTTTTCATTCTCTTAAAGCAGGACTAAACCGCCCAGATTTCTGTCAAAACGGTATTCCACTTGATTTGAAAACTCAAACTACTCCGTTGAACCCTGGCTGAATTCCTAGCCCATAAACTAACATAACTTGGCCAATAAGTATGTGACATACAAAATAAAACAAACAGTAATGTCTTTATTTGATGTAGAATGCAGAGGATGTAACTGTTTCGTTAAACTCATGTTCCAGGAATATTGTATTTACTGCACTGCTCTAAAATAACGTTACTGGCGCGCGCCTCAGAGAGCCTGTTCGTCCTGGAACCCACTCGCTTTGCGCCAGAACACAATCGATTTGGGGGTGGAACACGCCACGATTGGCCAACGCCAACACCAGTGGCCAGAACTGTCAAATAAAATCATCGACAGAGAAGCGATGACCCGCCTCCCAATCTCCCTTTCTTTCTTTTCCATGACAGTGTATCAATGTGGCTATATTATAAATATAGCCACGTTATAAACAACTAACCAACACTGATGATGGAAACGGTTTTGCCTGAAATGGTTAAAAGTGATATCAATTTGGTCATTCAGTGGCATTTTACTGCCATGTAACATAACTAACTAGCAGCTAATATTAGCCACAGTAGGCAATTACCCATGATGCATTGCCCTCTTAAAGGGCTCGCGCTCAAAACGGGTCCATTGGAGTGAATGGATACTCCTGGGGCCGGTTGCACCAACTGGTCTTAACTATGCTGGTCATAACTCCTACGTCGGTCTTAGTTAAGACCATGGACTTACGCCTGTTGCACCAACACGGCTTACTCTGGTCTTAACTACGCTGGTCGTAGCAATGCGCGTTCATGTGAATTGTCGGGGAATGCCCTCTGATTGGCCCACATGTGCCTCGCGCCGTCACCCACTACTGTATGTGCGTCACTACACCCTCCCTCCTCCCACCCCCCTCCTCCTGTGGAAGCCCCGGGGGAAAATGGCGGCGCCCATTAGTGTCAGGGAGTCTGAATGAAATTGAATGTAACGTTCCCAATTCTATGTATTAAATTCTAAAAGAATTAACGCCAACATTTGGGAAGGCTAAGCCACACAAGTAGTTAGTTATAATCTAACGTCGTGCTTTCAAAGACGGCGAACTGGCGATGTTACGACGATGACGGTCAAAAAGGTCTCCGCGGAGATCTCTGTTACAGGCAGGCTCTACGCCTCCTCCTGACGAGGCGTAGGAGTTACGCCTGGTCTTAGTGAAAATCAGGCTTAAGTCGTCTTGGTGCAACCGGCGTAGCTGTAGGTCGTAAAGTTACGACCAACTTAGCTTAAGACCAGTGTAAGACCAGTTGGTGCAACCGGCCCCTGGCATACAACTCCTGGCATGAACTACAGTAATAATTACATGAAAAAAAAACATTTTTCACATGAGTGGGCAAGGCGGGAGTTCGCCGTGACGTAGATTGCAACCAGGAACCGGCCATTTTAGAGGGCCCAAAAAAAAGAAGGTTTCAACCCATAGAGGGCACTTTTCCTGCTGAAAATGATACAAATAGTACAATAGTAACAGTTTGTCTCAAATGTGGAGATTTTGACCAGAACCCTTCCTATACCACCCCAAAAGTAATACATATTGGTTAAAAGCTGAAAAAAAGTGTTTTGGGGTTTAGTCCTGCTTTAAAGTCATTTGGATCTAAATGCTTCTGCTTAAATGCCTGAAATGAGTTTCTTAATAAATAGTGAAGTTGATCCTATGGATGAATTTCTTTCCATGAGGCCAAAGGATGGTTACATTAAAGAATCTAACATATGAGACAGATTTGATGTAACACTTTGTAAACACTTTAGATTAGGGAACAGATATGAACTATGAACTATGGGTTTCCCCCTCAATATTTTCATAATTTCTCTCAATAGTGATATCATATAGTAGCACCTTATAGGTAAGCCCCATACTGTGCAAAGCAGACTAAGGCCATGTCTACATTAGGCCGTTTTTTAGGGATCTGCACTTCGTTTGCATCTATTGTCCACACTACCTTTTGAGCGTCAAACACGAAGACTCCGGCCTCCGGCGGCCGAGTCCGTCTTTGTCGTCAAAATCCGTGTTGGAACGTTACCGTGGACATGTGGAGAGCGGAGTTTTAAAACGACGCGAGTAACCTACTTGTACAGCAGGTGGCGGTAAGCACCTTGTTGAGAGACGGAGTGCCATTTTGACTAACGTTACACAGTTTCAACATGGATAACCAAATTCTGACCTTGTTATTTGTGATTCAAAGCATTATGGTGGCACAGCATCGTCGTCTTCTTCTTTGCCTTGGCCGTATAGGCGTAGTTGCTGCCCTCTCCATGTGGACTCCAGTACTACACATTGAGGCAGGCACATGGAGGAGCTATTGTGAACGGAGCCTGCTCTGGTGTAGACTGGGAAGGCTTCATCTGTGGTGTTCTTGCAAACGCGCTAATGAAGATGTAGCCTAAAAGCCCAGATCATTTGCAAGCAATAACCTTACTGACTGCTAAGCACTAATTACGAGGCAATTGAGGGGGAACCCATCTATATGGTCTATTAACATACACACTACAATTAACTGCTAATTAACCAATTAATTAACTCCTAATATGCATGCTAATAAGTAACTTATTAATAGTTCATTATGTATCCCCTCATCTAAAATGTTACTAACACATTTGTTGGTCGCTGCATGATTCTTATTTCATGTATAGTTTGCCATCTTTACTATTATTTTGAAATGGGGAAAACATTTAAATGCGGTGTCTCCAAACGTTTGACTTGTATGGAATGCAAAATGCATGTATGCAGACACAGCATGCACAAACAGATACACACACACACACACACACACGCACACACACACCACCGAGGTTGCATATGGTCCTCATCTAGAACCAGCGCAAGATAAAAGCCGACCGACTGCCAGTGTACAATGCAGGGGAGAGGCGTATGCGTGTGTGTCTGTGTGTGTGTACACGTGTGTGCATGCACGCGTGCACATGTGCATGTGCATGTGTGTGCCTGTGCCTATGCATGTATGTACAGTATGTCAGCATTTGAGGGCAAATTGAAGCCAACATAACTCCGGGGATAGTTAGGAAGGCAGCATGATGTCATGGTTATTACACTGTAAATGTGCTTGATTTGACTTTGAGGATGGCGGCGGGCTGCGTCGCTGGCCTCTCTCTGACAGATGTAGTGTGGCTGCTTCACAGAGCCTATACCTCCACATCCAGCCTCTCTCTGACAGATGTAGTGTGGCTGCTTCACAGAGCCTATACCTCCACATCCAGCCTCTCTCTGACAGATGTAGTGTGGCTGCTTCACAGAGCCTATACCTCCACATCCAGCCTCTCTCTGACAGATGTAGTGTGGCTGCTTCACAGAGCCTATACCTCCACATCCAGCCTCTCTCTGACAGATGTAGTGTGGCTGCTTCACAGAGCCTATACCTCCACATCCAGCCTCTCTCTGACAGATGTAGTGTGGCTGCTTCACAGAGCCTATACCTCCACATCCAGCCTCTCTCTGACAGATGTAGTGTGGCTGCTTCACAGAGCCTATACCTCCACATCCAGCCTCTCTCTGACAGATGTAGTGTGGCTGCTTCACAGAGCCTATACCTCCACATCCAGACTCTCTCTGACAGATGTAGTGTGGCGTAGTGTGGCTGCTTCACAGAGCCTATACCTCCACATCCAGCCTCTCTCTGACAGATGTAGTGTGGCTGCTTCACAGAGCCTATACCTCCACATCCAGCCTCTCTCTGACAGATGTAGTGTGGCTGCTTCACAGAGCCTATACCTCCACATCCAGCCTCTCTCTGACAGATGTAGTGTGGCTGCTTCACAGAGCCTATACCTCCACATCCAGCCTCTCTCTGACAGATGTAGTGTGGCTGCTTCACAGAGCCTATACCTCCACATCCAGCCTCTCTCTGACAGATGTAGTGTGGCTGCTTCACAGAGCCTATACCTCCACATCCAGCCTCTCTCTGACAGATGTAGTGTGGCTGCTTCACAGAGCCTATACCTCCACATCCAGCCTCTCTCTGACAGATGTAGTGTGGCTGCTCCACAGAGCCTATACCTCCACATCCAGCCTCTCTCTGACAGATGTAGTGTGGCTGCTTCACAGAGCCTATACCTCCACATCCAGCCTCTCTCTGACAGATGTAGTGTGGCTGCTTCACAGAGCCTATACCTCCACATCCAGCCTCTCTCTGACAGATGTAGTGTGGCTGCTTCACAGAGCCTATACCTCCACATCCAGCCTCTCTCTGACATATGTAGTGTGGCTGCTTCACAGAGCCTATACCTCCACATCCAGCCTCTCTCTGACAGATGTAGTGTGGCTGCTTCACAGAGCCTATAGTACCTCCACATCCAGCCTCTCTCTGACAGATGTAGTGTGGCTGCTTCACAGAGCCTATACCTCCACATCCAGCCTCTCTCTGACAGATGTAGTGTGGCTGCTTCACAGAGCCTATACCTCCACATCCAGCCTCTCTCTGACAGATGTAGTGTGGCTGCTTCACAGAGCCTATACCTCCACATCCAGCCTCTCTCTGACAGATGTAGTGTGGCTGCTTCACAGAGCCTATACCTCCACATCCAGCCTCTCTCTGACAGATGTAGTGTGGCTGCTTCACAGAGCCTATAGTACCTCCACATCCAGCCTCTCTCTGACAGATGTAGTGTGGCTGCTTCACAGAGCCTATACCTCCACATCCAGCCTCGCGACTAATGACGAAGACCCCAAGTGAAGTATAGAGAGGCAAAGTAAACATCACTTCCTGCTTCAGCACTGTACCAGTACCATTTTCTTCCGCAATTTATTTTCCCAGAGACATTTCCTAAGATGCTTATAAAAATAGTTTTACTTGGTCAAACCAAACGGTTCAGCTATATTTAGAATCGGGAGAGACCATAGGACATTTCACTTGGGCGAAAAGCCGAAAACTAAAAAGCAACAACATTGAAAAAATATTTTCTTTAAACCCGCATTTTTTTTACGTTTTGGTCCGAGTGAAAATGTTATGCGGTCTCTCCTGTTTCTAAAAATATCTGAACCGTTTTGTTTGAACAAGTAAAACTATTTTATAAGCATTTTACGAAATGTCTATGGGAAAATAAATGGCGGATGGAAATCTCAGTACAGTGCTGAAGCAGGAAGTGACGTTCTACTTTGGCTCTCTATTACCACATCAGGTCAAATCATTTAGCTAATTAGTCAGTTATTTGGTCAGTTATACGGGTTTTCCAGGAATATTTGTGTGGAAACATTCCAATATGAGGTAAGTGTTTGAGGTCAGACAAGAAGAGAGCTATTCTTACAGGTTCATTAATTACTGTGAAACACACTCACCGGTATCTTCAAAGGATAGAAAGTCACAAGGATAATTTGGGTATTTTTCAACCTGGACCTTATTTTCCTCACGTTATGTCCAAGTGACTGATCTGGACAACAATTTCAAAGTGTCCAGTATTGAGCGAGAGCATCCGGCCGGCAGCTGCACGGGCTGCATCTCAATACTGTAGCTTCTGAATGCATTCATATAGTGACGTTTTGTTTTGAAGTTGGCCGCCAACTAGCGCTGAACCGGAAGCACAAATACAATTTCGTCGACGCGGAAGAGAGAAGAAGTGGGCGTGGTGAATAAGGTGAATAGGTCCACTTTAGTATTATT
>NC_139633.1:8589989-8592489 GCF_964638095.1 Poromitra crassiceps | reverse complement strand
AGCGACCAGAAATAGGCCTAGTAGGATGTGTTTGGTGACGAAAACACCTTAGTAAATTTTCGCTCACAATGTGGACTGAGAATGGCGATATCTCTGGAATGCTGGGGCTAGGGTTAGGGTTGGGCCTCCTGGGGGGCGTATCCAAAAACCAACAGCACCATCGTGCTCAGCGACCAGAAATAGGGTTAGTAGGATGTGTTTGGTGACGAAAACACCGTAGTAAATTTTCGCTCACAATGGGGACTCAGAATGGCGATATCTCCGGAATGCTGGGGCTAGGGTTAGGATTGGGCCTCCTGGGGGGCGTATCCAAAAACCAACAGCACCATCGTGCTCAGCGACCAGAAATAGGGTTAGTAGGATGTGTTTGGTGACGAAAACACCTTAGTAAATTTTCGCTCACAATGGGGACTCAGAATGGCGATATCTCCGGAATGCTGGGGCTAGGGTTAGGGTTGGGCCTCCTGGGGGGCGTATCCAAAAACCAACAGCACCATCGTGCTCAGCGACCAGAAATAGGGTTAGTAGGATGTGTTTGGTGACGAAAACAACTTAGTAAATTTTCGCTCACAATGGGGACTCAGAATGGCGATAGCTCCGGAATGCTGGGGCTAGGGTTAGGGTTGGGCCTCCTGGGGGGCGTATCCAAAAACCAACAGCACCATCGTGCTCAGCGACCAGAAATAGGCCTAGTAGGATGTGTTTGGTGACGAAAACACCGTAGTAAATTTTCGCTCACAATGGGGACTCAGAATGGAGATATCTCCGGAATGCTGGGGCTAGGGTTAGGGTTGGGCCTCCTGGGGGGCGTATCCAAAAACCAACAGCACCATCGTGCTCAGCGACCAGAAATAGGGTTAGTAGGATGTGTTTGGTGACGAAAACAACTTAGTAAATTTTCGCTCACAATGGGGACTCAGAATGGCGATATCGCTGGAATGCTGGGGCTAGGGTTAGGGTTGGGCCTCCTGGGGGGCGTATCCAAAAACCAACAGCACCATCGTGCTCAGCGACCAGAAATAGGGTTAGTAGGATGTGTTTGGTGACGAAAACACCTTAGTAAATTTTCGCTCACAATGGGGACTCAGAATGGAGATATCTCCGGAATGCTGGGGCTAGGGTTAGGGTTGGGCCTCCTGGGGGGCGTATCCAAAAACCAACAGCACCATCGTGCTCAGCGACCAGAAATAGGGTTAGTAGGATGTGTTTGGTGACGAAAACACCTTAGTAAATTTTCGCTCACAATGGGGACTCAGAATGGAGATATCTCCGGAATGCTGGGGCTAGGGTTAGGGTTGGGCCTCCTGGGGGGCGTATCCAAAAACCAACAGCACCATCGTGCTCAGCGACCAGAAATAGGCCTAGTAGGATGTGTTTGGTGACGAAAACACCTTAGTAAATTTTCGCTCACAATGGGGACTCAGAATCACTATGAGAAATCACCTGACAAACTTTGAAACTCAAGATTCACCCACTTGCGGGTGGCGTATCCAAAAACCAACAGCACCATCGTGCTCAGCGACCAGAAATAGGCCTAGTAGGATGTGTTTGGTGACGAAAACACCTTAGTAAATTTTCGCTCACAATGGGGACTCAGAATCACTATGAGAAATCACCTGACAAACTTTGAAACTCCAGTTTCACCCACTTCCGTTCTCATTATGATGAGAATGCATTTCTCAATTGTTGAACGATATCGTTATTCAATTTGTAATCAATTATTATTAATTAGCCTATATTGCAGACAGCCCGAGTTTGAGTTTCTGGTTTCTGCTGTCCTTGTATCGTTCATGTCAAAAAGTTAATATAAAAAGTGAAATCGCGTTCGGTGTCGCTGTGTCTTGAGCTGTGAGGAGGCGGAGACAGGCTCGGGACAAAGGAGGAGGAGGGGGGGGGGGGGGGGGGGGTGGGTGACTCTCTGTCAGAGAGTTTAGCAAAGTGTAAAGATACTTAAAGCATCAGGGCAACACAATGCCCTGCTGGTTACAGTATAAATCACCATATATTCTGATTGGGCCTATAAGCCCTTGTTATGAGTAAATACACACCCACAGGCAGGGGAGGCTGGCAAGGTTCAGGGGATACTCATCCAGCAATAGAGGACGGACATCTATGTGCAATTTGGTGTGTGTGTGTGCGCGCGCGTGTGTGTGTGTGTGTGTGTGTGTGTGTGTGTGTGTGTGCGGTGCGCGCGCGCGCGCACACACACCACATACCGCTTAGGGAGGCTAAGGAGAGGATAAGGAGATCAGCAGAGGGGGACTATCACGCCTCTTAAGCATGTATAGGCCTATACACTCACTAACTTTTACTTTTTCCACCGCAAACCCCCGAAATAAATCCGCACTCATCTAAGCATGAGTGCGGGGTCACATCCCTCTCTCTCTCTCTCTCTCTCTCCTTTCTCTCCTCGAAATAATCAAACCCTCCTTATTCACAGACGTCGGCCCCGGCCGCACACATTTCGCGAGGAAACCAAATATGTTTAACGACGGCATAT
>NC_139633.1:8574989-8584989 GCF_964638095.1 Poromitra crassiceps | reverse complement strand
AGAAACAGCTGTTGGTGGGCGGGGCTAGACATAGCAACACTAGCGGCTGACAGCGGGAAGAGCTAATAGCTCCTCTGAGAACGACGTTGTAGCTACAATTTGATCCGCGATATTTGGGTTTGTTTTGGAAATTTGCGAACCAAGAACATGGTATGAAAGGCTCCGTGCCAAAGTGAGAGATATATCCACAAAAGTGAGACTTCTGTCAGGGTGATGCACTGTAAACACCGGCTGCTGGCACACCCTGTAACACACCCGCTGGCACACCCTGTAACACACCGGCTGCTGGCACACCCTGTAACACACCGGCTGCTGGCACACCCTGTAACACACCCGCTGCTGGCACACCCTGTAACACACCCGCTGCTGGCACACCCTGTAACACACCCGCTGCTGGCACACCCTGTAACACACCCGCTGCTGGCACACCCTGTAACACACCCGCTGCTGGCACACCCTGTAACACACCCGCTGCTGGCACACCCTGTAACACACCCGCTGGCACACCCTGTAACCCACCCGCTGGCACACCCTGTAACACACCCGCTGGCACACCCTGTAACACACCGGCTGCTGGCACACCCTGTAACACACCCGCTGGCACACCCTGTAACACACCCGCTGGCACACCCTGTAACACACCCGCTGGCACACCCTGTAACACACCCGCTGGCACACCCTGTAACACACCCGCTGGCACACCCTGTAACACACCCGCTGGCACACCCTGTAACACACCGGCTGCTGGCACACCCTGTAACACACCCGCTGCTGGCACACCCTGTAACACACCCGCTGGCACAGCCTGTAACACACCCGCTGGCACACCCTGTAACACACCCGCTGGCACACCCTGTAACACACCCGCTGCTGGCACACCCTGTAACACACCCGCTGGCACACCCTGTAACACACCCGCTGGCACACCCTGTAACACACCCGCTGCTGGCACACCCTGTAACACACCCGCTGGCACAGCCTGTAACACACCCGCTGGCACACCCTGTAACACACCCGCTGGCACACCCTGTAACACACCCGCTGGCACAACCCTGTAACACACCCGCTGGCACAGCCTGTAACACACCCGCTGGCACACCCTGTAACACACCCGCTGGCACAGCCTGTAACACACCCGCTGGCACAGCCTGTAACACACCCGCTGGCACACCCTGTAACACACCCGCTGGCACACCCTGTAACACACCCGCTGGCACACCCTGTAACACACCCGCTGGCACAGCCTGTAACACACCCGCTGGCACACCCTGTAACACACCCGCTGGCACAGCCTGTAACACACCCGCTGGCACAGCCTGTAACACACCCGCTGGCACACCCTGTAACACACCCGCTGGCACACCCTGTAACACACCCGCTGGCACACCCTGTAACACACCCGCTGGCACAGCCGCCGTTCACGAGCTGTACACACCTCTAGTTAGACCTGGCTGTGTAATCAACTCCCAAACAGAGCCTACCCATATCTCACAAAAAAACATATGGTAATGAGTTGCCATGACGACCAGTTGGCAACGCACCATTTGGCGACCCACCCCCCATGGTTCCCGCGACCCAAATTGGGTCCCGACCCATAGTTTGGGAAACACTGTACTAAACTAACAGTCATTTATAGCACCGCAGGAATGAGTCCGGAAGTAGCATGTTGGATCATCAGGGGAAAAGTGAATGGAGTTTTAGAATGGGGATTTCACTTCAATGCATAAAATAAGGTCTGTGGTTAACAAAAGTTTATGGGAGCGGTAATTTGGGTTCAGCAGGGCAATCTTCACAAAGTGAATCACTTTTCTGACTTTTGAAACGTACAGTAAATGCGTTTTTTTAAACGCAATTTTCAGAAAACGCTTCAAAAGTCAGAAAAGTGAATCACGTTTGTGAAGATTATCCTGCTGAACACAAATGACCGCTCCCATAAACTATTGTTAACCTTTGTTATACCTCATCCCTGTGGTACTCTACACAGCTAACATTTAGCACGTCCGAACACTACGAGGAAACTAGCAGGCCCGACTAGCCTGCTAAATAGCTAATGGCTAAGCTAACGTTACAAACAGTTAGCTCTGTCGCCGTGAGCACAGTGTTAAAGAAGCTGTCACACTGAGTGGTTAAGGTGAAGCTTAAATTACCTGGTAGCTGGTACTAGCTGGTGCTAGCTTCGGGGCACCGCACTGACCGCTCGTCTTTAGCCAGCTGGTGCTTCCTGGTTCACCATCGCTTGGCCTTGGTGCACCTTTAGCAGGTCATTTGTAGACATATAAGATGCACACGGGACAAAACGCCATTATGAGAGGGGAAAACTTCACAGTCCATTGACTCGCTCATGGAACACCATAAACGCCATCTTGCCGCAAAGTCCAGAGAGAGACCTCGCCCCTATACCCGTTAGCAACTTCTTCAAGACTCCATGCTTCTCCATAAGCTCCACCCACTTCCACCTGACAGCTATGTAGGACCAATTAAGGAGCTATAGTGTGCCGTGACACTACAACAATCTTTTTCAGGGTTTTCTAGCCCAGTTGTTGTATATTTAGTAGGGGTGTCACAATATATCGTCCCACGAAATTTCGCGATAGTAAAACGTCACGATATGTATCGTTGAGATGAAATCTCATATCGTGATTTTTTTTTTTTTTTTTTTCAAAAGTAGACAAAGAAACGTCTTTGTTTGTTGAAGTTCAATGTGTGGAAAGTAGTTCAGTTGAACAAGTCTCTGAAGAGACACATGAGAAGTTGGAGAGAAACCATTCAATTGAGTTTCTGGCAAAACTGTTTACTTGACAGGAAAAACTGAAGATGCATAAAAAATAGACTAAGAAAAGTCTTGTTGTTTGAGTTTGAAGAAAAACTGAAGATGCATAATGAGAATTTATACTGCTGAGAAACCTTTTAGTTCAAAGTAAATCTAAGTGACGGTGTAACTCATTCTATTTCAAGATAAGCCTTATCTCCAATCTCATGTTTTTTCTAGTTGTTATTGTAATAACAATTTCCCACAACAGCATGTTTTGTATTTGTGCATTTCAAATAAAATACTACTTTTCCAGTCATATATTGTCATTATTCAAGTTTAAAAAAATATTGTTAAAATCGTATCGTATCGTATCGTTATCGTGAACCCAGTATCGTGATACGTATCGTATCGTGAACTGAGTGTATCGTGACACCCCTAATATTTAGCCATTATTTGCACACAGCCAATTCTTCATGCGGTTGCTACAGTAGGTGATTTGTGACACAATACACAATATTAGCATTTCAGTCATCTTAATGATCACTTAGGCCTACAAAATTGTTGTTGTTTTTTGAGGAGAGAATCATTTGTGGTTTTTAAATATTTTGACAGAGGAATTTCAAGGGACAACATTTTTCCAGTTTGTAGCAATTGGAATAAAAACCCTAATATAATCTCCCATTCCAATGCGTCATATAGGTTGGGAAAGATAAGGAATGTGCAGGAAAAGAAACAGAGAAAATCCAAGAGCGTGAATGACCAAAATGACATAGAAACGGTAAGTTCCCAATGAAGCTAACCTGACAAAAATACATCTCCACCCAGGTGAATGCAGGCTCAGCCATCATGTTTAGGCTGCCTGATCAACATCGTCGAACAGGTCGATGCTCCTGTCATCCCACATCCACCGTACGAGTCCTGTCATCCCACATCCACCGTACGAGTCCTGTCATCCCACATCCACCGTACGAGTCCTGTCATCCCACATCCACCGTACGAGTCCTGTCATCCCACATCCACCGTACGAGTCCTGTCATCCCACATCCACCGTACGAGTCCTGTCATCCCACATCCACCGTACGAGTCCTGTCATCCCACATCCACCGTACGAGTCCTGTCATCCCACATCCACCGTACGAGTCCTGTCATCCCACATCCACCGTACGAGCGAGCTTTCGCCAGCGACGAGTCAATCTGGGAACCCATCGGTTAAACAAACAAAATCTCTAACCTCTGGGGGCAGCAGCCCCGTTTCAATGTGGTGCAACAGGAACTCAAGAGGCGCGGTCGGCAGTGGAAGTAAATCCCTTTCCGCTCCCTGCAAGCTCTGCTATTGGCTCCAACCGACCGGCTCCGCCCATTAATGGATCTCTTTTCCGCTCCCTGCGTGTCGCTCTCAAATCCGTCCGTCGTTATGAAACAACAATAACAACTCTAGCTCGTTGCTAGTAGCAAGTAGCAACTCGCTACACGCTGAAAATAGTAAGTTTTGACTACACACCGTGACACCGGTCACGTTCACTTCATTTTGATCGGGTGAAGCGCAGCATGCGTGCGAACGCTGTTACACCCTTTTTGACGGAGCCTCCCGACAGATTTCCGAGTGTCGAGAGATTAGCGACGAGTCAATCAGTTAGTCAGTCCGTTGTCTCCCGGTAAACGAGCGGCGCTGAAAGAGCCGCCACGTGCGCTAACCAGCCGGCACGCCACGACACTCGCCGACGATAACGCAGAAGGAAAACCAGATTAATAACGAGAGAAAGAGGAGGGGGGTAAAGTGAAGATAAACACAAACAGAAGAGGATAGCAGTCGGAGGTGGATGGCGAGGAGATGGGGGGTGCGGGGGGGGGGAGGGTTTCATAAGATTGATCCAGGACACCCCCCCCCCCCCTCCTCCTTCATTGGGCTTTTCTTCCTGCTCAAATTGTGGGATTACCCCACGAGGAAGTGCTTTGATTAGGCACAATAGGCATCTATCCTCTGTTGATTTGTGGGATTGAGGAGGCAAATCCCTGACAAGAGGCTGATACAGAGAGCGAGGACCGCTGGATGATGCCTGGTCGCGGGGCGGGGGTGTGTGTGTGTGTGTGTGGGGGGGGGGGGGTTAGTCAGAGACAGAATGGTTCCATAGAGAAACAGCCAAAGATGGACTCTTCCAAAAAGATGGACTCTTCCAGACATTTTTTGGCAAAGGGTGAAAAAGGAAGAATCAAGGTTGGGGTCGGAGGTCATGTGTGAGCTGAGGGAGGGGGGGGGGGGGGGGCTGCTTCATGGAGTTCACAGTGAGCCGAGACAGAGGGGAAAAAAACCAGAGATGCTGATTCTGGACTTTCTGATGCAGACGGCTGCCCTGTGGGGTTCCTTTCAATCTCGGCTTCTCCCACTTTTTCCACACATTTTTTCCCCCAGTCTTTCTGTGGAGACGGAGGAGCGAGTAATGAGTTAAAACTGAAGAGAAAAAGAAAGGCTAATAATGATAAATGGTAAACTATGACAGTGGCTTCTTCATCAGGATTAACAAGGACAGGGCTGCACGTCCAAAAATCACATCGAAAAAGTTTTTTTTTTTTTTTTTACAACGTTTCTGCTGGAGACAACTGCTCACTTGTGTCTTCTCCGATGACTTTCACAGCTGTCAAAACGATCAGGCGGCGTATTAAAAAGTTCAACAAAGACTTTCATTGCTAAAAACTCTGAATTCAGTTGGACAGTTGACTTCTTCATCCATCATCTCGTCAACGCGAGCTACACCTCCAGCCGACGTACTGTAGCAGCACTGCTGTCAGGTAAAACAAGTCGAAAAGTCAGTTGTATTCTGAGCGTCCTGGTGGCTCAGTGGTCTATTATAATCTATCATAAAAATGGAAGTTGTTTTCAGGCAAGATAATTAATTTTCCATTGATTCCCATATATTCTTTCACCTAATCACCGAAGAGGCAGTCTGGCTTGACAGACTAACAGGAAGTGTGAACACAATCGGAAGATCCGATTGTGTTTACACTTCCTGTGACTGACTCATAAACCTAGTCTGACTCATAATGTGAGTCAAACTAGGTTTGACCAGGTGAGTCAAACTAGGTTTGAGCAGGTAAAAACAGCCGGCGTTTTGAACAGGAAGTCGTGACACAATGGGTCAAGTGGGCGGAGCTACATAAGGTGAATACAATTATCCACCACAGGATTATGTCACCCAGTTATCAGTAAAGCTCACAGTAAACACACAAACAGCCATGTAAAAGATCAAATCAAGCGAGAAAAAGACCGTAACACTGTTATGCAGTTATGTGGCTTTTAACCGTGAACGGCGGCGAGGTAAATATAAGAGGATCAGCCCCAATTATTGCAAAGCAGTTACCTCTCAAGTCCTCATTAAAAGTCTCTGAGCTGCTCTCTCTCTCTCTCTCTCTCTCTCTATATACCTCTCTCTCTCTCTCTCTCTCTCTCTCTGTCTCTCTCGTGTTACCAGCGTGCGCTCCTTCCAAGCGAGCGTTCGTGGTATATCCCAAATGAATCGTGAGCTCTTGTAAACAGTGCTGTGATCCGGTTTCCGTGGGGACCAGAGCCGCAAAGAACAGACCAACTAGGGAAGGTCGGGGGGGTGGTGGTGGGTGGGGGGTTTTGTCGGATTTACACATATACGATTTCAGGGTTTGGGCTAAGTTCCCCTCCCCAAGGTCAGCCGTGCCCCATGCGAAGACAAGGGCCCTTCGGTCTCCGGCGTCGGGCTCGCAGTGCTCGCTGTGACGCCCAAAGGTGCAATCCAGGCCACATGTTGTAGTGAGTGAAGCCTGGGCAGAGTCTAGCTGGAGCTACCTGTTAGAGGCTATAGGAGTGAAACCGCGGCTACGGACCTGGAAGGGGACTGCCCCAACTTCAAAGGAGGGGGTTCTCATTTAAATTCTTCAGTCCAGTCCCTGGGATTTGGTTTAATGAGCTGAGAAGCAGGGGCAGACAGCTGACTCCGGACTCCTGTGTGTGTGTGTGTGTGTGTGTGTGTGTGTGTGTGCGATCGCGTGTGTGTGTTCGCGCGTGTGTGTGTGTGTGTGTGTGCGATCGCGTGTGTGCGTGTGTGTTAGAGGAGTTTTCCCACCACCGAGTCTCTATGTGCATGTAGCCATGTCTGGTTTGCCAGACTACTGTGGGCATGCACACACACAGACACACAGACACACACACACACACACACACACACACACACACACACACATACAGACGCACTTTCTGTTCTCTCTGAAGCCTTTCCAGCATTGGAGACTCCACACCACACACACGCACGCACACACACACACACACACACACACACACACACACACACACACACACACACACACACACACACACACACACACACACACACACACACACACACACACACACACACACACACACACACACACACAGTAAGGGGCCAGAGGCTTGCCAAACTGAAGCAGACTGGGTTTCTACTCAGAAGTCACAGCTCACTCTCTGCTGCCGCTGAAGCCGGAGCCGGTCAGCGCTGGCTGCTGCCCCCGGCTCCAAGACTGTTGGCAGCCATGTTGGCAGCCCTGTATCTCTTTAGTTTTTATTTCCCTGCTTGCCTGCCCGCGTGTGTGTGTGTGTGTCTGTGTGTGTGTGTGTGTGCGTCTGTGTGTGTGTGTTTTCAGTCAGACAAGTGGCATCTATGACATGGACCTGCCAAACTCAAGCCCTCAGACTGCCTGACAGTTTGGAGGTTACGCTAATCTCCCTCGCTGCGTATTCAGACGAGTCGAGCGGCGGTCCGTTCCTCCAGGGGGCGCCGGACACAGCATCCCCCTGCCTTCAATCAACCAGCGCCTTTTCTTCTTCTGTTGTTCTGTTTTTTCCACAGACGTCATCAGCCTAAAGGAAATGATGCCGTAGGCCTTATAGGCTCTCGCTCGCTGGCAAAGAGAAGAAGAAGACAGACAGACCTGGAAAAATGAGCAGGGCGCAGGAGGAGGCCCTTCGGTTATGACGGTTGCTATTTTGACTTCTCTCTTGTATCAATAGCCTACATGAAATACAGCTGAAGTCCTGGAAATATGTTAGTGTAACATGTAATATGTAATATGTATGTAATATGGGCGTATTATATAAGAAAGTCAAAACTCAGGGCCCAATTGCCTATACCAACCCTTACCTGCCTCCAAGTGCAACACAAAGGTCACAGGTTCGAGCCCCTGTGTTACCTCCGCCTTGGTCAGGCGTCCATACAGTCACAATTCGGCCGTGTCTGCGGGCGGGAAGCCAGATTTATGGTATGTGTCCTGGTCGCTGCACTACATGTTATTATACTTTGGTTTATTATAACAGGTTTGTCGGAGCACCTGTTCGGGGGTGGAGGGGAACTGGGGGGGGAATAGCATGATCCTCCCACATGCTTCGTCCTGCCGGTGAAACTCCTCGCCGTCAGGTGAAAAAGAAGCGGATGGCGACTGCACGTGTATCGGAGGAAGCATGTGCTAGTCTACAACTCTCTCCAGATCGGCATGAGCGGTTGGAGAAACAATACAATTGGGGAGAAGAACAGGGGGGGGATAAAAAAAAAAAGTAGATCAACGTTGCTGCTTTGATCACAATCAATACAAATGTAAAGAATTTGCACTTTCCAAATATGTTTAAAATATGTTTTATTTATATTTTTTTAAGTATGTTTCATTGCCATAGTGTCGGTCCTTGTAGAATAAATACTCAATCCATGTCAAAGTGATACAAGCTTTCAAACCGACGACATACACATAATAAACTCAATGGCGGGGTCATTTTCGCCCCCGAGCGCTAACAGTACCTCCTTGTGCAAAGCTGACCTGTCCTAAAGACTTTGAACGTGACAAAATGATAATCCTGAATCAACAGCGCGACGGGCTTTGTGGCCGACGTGGAGTCTGAACTGTGTGAAACGTTGAGCCTCGTTAGGGGAGCTGTGACAGAGAGGGGGGCTGGCCCCTGGCAGCCAGAGGCCAATATGACACCGGTGTTAATCTGGAACCCTGCGGGTGAAACCGCCATACAGACGGATCCTCTTACATCTTTCATTGGGCCCCAGCGGGCCCCATCCTGAACAGAGGGATTACCGGGGGCTCTCGCAGTCACTTAGCCGTGCGCAGCCCCTCCCCGCCCCCAACCCAAACCCAAACCCACAAGCCCGCCTCCCTCTGACATCATCAGACGGGGACAGGGGAGGCGAGGTGAGGTGAGGGAGGGGGGAGAGTGGAAGCCACATCACGCTGATTTTACGAGAGGTAAACAATTAGACGTCACATTCTTGCCTTGGCACTGTAAATAAACGGGCTGCCGGTCATTATTCCTTAATGAGCGGCAATTGAGCAAAATTAAACTTACCATCAGCAGATGTCATGGCCCGGGCCCGGGACGGTGGCACAACGCCCAGGAGGGGGCGATGTGGAGGGGCGGGGGGCGCGGGGGTGCAGCCAGGCTGTAAAAGGAAAAGAAAAAAAACAGGGCAGGGAGTGAAGGAAACAGAGAGTACAAGTGAAAGACTAGAATGAGAATGAGCGTCCCCATCTGCAGAGTAAAACGTTTTTAACAACATGTCTGAAAAACAGGATTATGTAGCTACAATATCAACGCCACATTTGAAACAAAACACCAGCAAAATGCGAGAGAGTGAGACAGATACAGAGACCCATCTGGTGGCAGTTAGAGAGTGAGACACAAAGAGAGACCTGTCTGTTGGCAGTTAGAGAGTGAGACAGAAAGAGAGACCTGTCTGTAGGCAGTTAGAGAGTGAGACAGAAAGAGAGACCTGTCTGTAGGCAGTTAGAGAGTGAGACAGAAAGAGAGACCTGTATGTTGGCAGTTAGAGAGTGAGACACAAAGAGAGACCTGTCTGTTGGCCGTTAGGGAGTGAGACACAAAGAGAGACCTGTCTGTTGGCCGTTAGAGAGTGAGACAGAAAGAGAGACCTGTCTGTTGGCAGTTAGAGAGTGAGACAGAAAGAGAGACCTGTCTGTTGGCAGTCAGAGAGTGAGACAGAAAGAGAGACCTGTCTGTTGGCAGTTAGAGAGTGAGACACAAAGAGAGACCTGTCTGTTGGCCGTTAGGGAGTGAGACAGAAAGAGAGACCTGTCTGTTGGCAGTTAGAGAGTGAGACACAAAGAGAGACCTGTCTGTTGGCAGTTAGAGAGTGAGACAGAAAGAGAGACCTGTCTGTTGGCAGTTAGAGAGTGAGGCAGAAAGAGAGACCTGTCTGTTGGCCGTTAGAGAGTGAGACAGAAAGAGAG
>NC_139633.1:8562489-8567489 GCF_964638095.1 Poromitra crassiceps | reverse complement strand
TCAACACAGCTAGGCTACGTGGGGCGGCTGAGCGACACCAGCAGCTCTGATGATGATGACAGCGATTCAGGAACAGATTGGTCTGCGCTTCTAGCGCCCCTGACCGCTCTGTGGCCTGCGCCTGCCCTGACAGCTCCTTCAGGATTTGACCGCTTGACCAACAGCCTTGAGCCACTGTTGCTGTCCCTCGAGGCGTTCACACGTAGCCCTCCGCCCGCCGCCTCCTCTGCCTCTTCCTGCTCCAAGAGGCCAGCGTCCGCCTCCGCGCCGCTGTTACTGAGGAAACGCAGACGGGTAGTCGTATGCGACGAGGAGGAGGCCGTCTTCCTAAGGAAAGCATGCAATCCGAAGATGGTCTCCTCAGGACCAAAGAGAGCCTTGCAGTACAATCAGCTGGCTCCCATGGACAGCAGCACCTCCACCAAACCTGCTCAGAGCTCCTCCCAGTCCCGCCCCACAGCACCCACAAGATACACACGCAAGCCACAGGGGGGCAAAAAAATCAGCCCCCTGATGGCCAAAAGTATCAGGGACTTGAAAAAACAAGTTCACATCTGCTCTCTGGGGGCCGTCGCAAGGTTTTCTGGGAAATGTAGGACATCACTAAATTAGTGATTTAGAAACATTACTCCAATAGGAACGTTATGAACGAGTATCCGAGTACAGTGTCAGTAGAGACACGTCTTATACACTGGGGCCTTTGGGCTTTCTGTGCAAGTTTTTGTTCATTATTATTATTGTTCATAATCCATTGTTCATATTGTTCATAATCTATTGTTCATAATTATTATTATTGTTGATATTCTATTGTTCATTGTTCATATTGTTCTTCATCTATTGTTCATAATCATAATATTGTATCATTATTGTTATTGTTTTGTTTTTTGTTTTGTTAATTATTATCTTGTGCAAAAATAAATATTTCTAGTCAAAAAAAAGAAAAAAAAGAAAAAAAAGAATATATGGAACCAGAATGGAACATGGTGGAAACCGACCATGTCTCAGCCTATAACAGCAGACGATTGTACACTAACCACACAGCGGAACATCCAGTCAGCAGAGCAGAGAGTCTCAGAGACAGAGAGGTGTCACTCAGGCCTCTTCCCACCACAGCGCCTAAAACAAACTGAGCCTCTCTCTCTTTGTCCCGGCCGTGTTAGCCGTCAGTCACTTTGATTGGCAGACAAGTGTCGGAGACGGGGGGAATGTCGCGGAAGGCCGGGAAGAAGATCTCAATATTCCATCTTCTCGACCTGGAGGAGGGCTCCTAATCGTGTTAGGCCACAGGGGCATGTCATTTAGAGAGCTCTCCAGCCCCTCTGCTTTCCCTCTCTGCCCCCCCCAACTGATGATTAGAAAATGGCATTATTCCTCCATTATGTATATATGTGTTTGTGTGCGGCTGGGGAGAAGGAGGGCACAGAGGGGTAAATAGGGTTGGTTTAGCTCATCAAGGGCCAATACCGCTGGCCCCCGGACACAGCTGGGGCCCTCAGGGCTCTTCAAATTGCTCATCATTAGGACACTGATGCCACTGTGTGGGCCTGTGCTAATGCTGTGCTAAAGCTAATCATGGATGGAGGCAGACACTGCTGTCTTTCTGTGTGTCTCTCTGTCTTTTCTCGTCTTCAGGCCTCTTCACATAGGGGCCATATTCATAGTATTATGTGGAGACCTCATGTCATTAATGAATGACCCTCCCCCCCCCCCTTCCCACAGCGTCTGAGGGTTGAAACCCACTCGCATTTCAGGATAATGAGATTGGCCGGAGTTCGCGAGGATTTTGCGATTCGTCACTTTCTGATTTAGCGGTTCCCCTGCCTCCAGGAGGACGATAGGGATTACGCTTAGAGAGAAGGATGAAGAAAAAGGAATTTTTGCGCAAAGACAAACCCAAAAGTAAAATTGGTTCAATTCCTCTGTCTTCGCGAAAACATTTCACTCGGACCAAAACGTAAAAATAAAAAAAAATGCGGATTTAAAGAAGATTTTTCTTCGATGTTGTTGTTTTTTTAACGTTTTGGTCAGTTCGGATCAGTGTGGCCAAGGCCTAACTGTCTGTTTTGGTTTTGGAACACTAAGGTCCCCATTGACCGCAATTGTTCTGGACATGGGAAGTTGTGCTGGCAACCTCCCTGAGTGTTGTGGACTACTGTATATCAAATGTCCCATGTGTTTCAATGGCATGTGGGGGAGTATAGATGATGACAGAATTTAAATTTTTGAGGGAACTATTCCTTTCCTACACACACACACACGCACACACGCACACACACACGCACGCACGCACGCACGCACACACACACACACACACACGCACGCACGCACGCACGCACACACACACACACACACACACACACACACACACACAGTCATAATAAAGCCATCCTCCAAGCACCAGGATAGTATAAAACACACTGTAGGCCATACATGAGGTTTTTCCATCCATTACGAAGGATTGTGGAGGGAGTTTTCCAGATCATGAAGGATATAAAGAGAATTGTATTGCATTAGGCGATAAGCCATCTTTCTGCTTGGACAGTGTGTCCGGGTTATTTTTGGACGTGGCCATTTTTAATGGCCTGCATATTTATAATGTCATGCTTTCATATTTTACAGCCTCAGACGGATTTCCTGCAGTCACAGGGCCATATGATTATATTACAATCATGGTCAGTTCATAACTCAGCAGGGATTATAACACATGCCATTTGGTCAATGCACCTTACGGTTTACAGCATCATGTGAATTACGTTCTTAGCATGGGTGGCCCCAGTGCATCATGGGTGAATATGTTCTTAACATGGGTGGCCCCAGTGCATCATGGGTGAATATGTTCCATTGAACTACTGTAAGGATTTTAAGCACTTGATTACTGAGCTAATAGTGTGGAATTGACTACTAGCTGGGACAAATTAGAAGCCCAATACAGATAGTGTTCATTTAACTCGCTAAAATCATGTTTTAAATGATATTATCACATTACAATTACAACCATTATATTGCATTACCACGTTTGTATGTCGGTGGGGTTGAACAGTATATAGTCTTCTAGCTCTCCACAAACATCCTTACTCTATTGTCTTCATACTTTTTAGAGGATGTTTCTCTTCTGGAGGAGGTGGAAGTGGTGGTACGTTCTAAAAAAAAGTGTTTTGTTTTTTTGGACGAGGTTTGTTTTGGAGAGATGCTGCTGGTGTGCTGTTTACGTTAGCTAGCTAGTTCTGGTCAGTGAGCGAAAGAGCTGCCTGAGGAGGGCGCTGGTCTTCCAGAGCACCTTCAATCAGATGAACATCTCATCTCCAGTAAACCATTTGAAGAGATGTTTGACCCTGTGTATCACTTTGTTGCTGGTCACTATTATTCTCCTTATGTAGAAGAGACAGTCTGGCTTGAGAGACTAACAGGAAGTGTCAACACAATCGGAAGTTCTGATTGTGTCTACACTTCCTGTGACTCATAAACCTAGTCTGACTCATATGTGAGTCCAACTAGGTTTGACCAGGTGAGTCAGACTAGTTTGAGCAGGTAAAACAGCCGGCGTTTTGAACAGGAAGTCGTGACACAATGGGACAAGTGGGCGGGGCTACACAAGGTGACTGTCCTCTCCATGGAAGCAGTTGTTTGCTAACCTTGCAAGGCAGCTGGAGTCTCCATCACGATCACGCGAGAAACCGATCTTCCCGCGCTCCAAGCTAACGGTTTAACAAGCAGTGGGCCAGACCAATCAGCATCCAGAGGCAGCTACGGGCGGGATTTAGGTGTGACGACAGCCGGAGCGAGCGATCCAATCACCTGGCAGGTATTCTTTGGACGCGTCCGCCCTTTTCCAAACAGCTTCCAAAAACGAGTTCCCAGATGGTTCTGTGTAACAAACCCTCTGGCAGCGTCAGGTTAGCTGTTTGAGAGACACAAGCTGAGGAACTAGACACGTCTTCTCTCTCTGTCACAATGTTGTATTGGTATTCACCTTATCCTTTGCCCATACGAGGACGCTTCTGCAGGGCCGGTTCCAGAACAAGATGACTAGGGGTGCATCCTAGATAGGAAGGGATGCAGATGCCCGGCCAAAGGCCGGGCCCACTCGGGTGGCCAAAATTTTTTTGACATGTTATTTTACTAAAAATAATGCATTTGACCATCATTTCAAGTAGAATGATACCACCCAAGCAAGAATATTTCAAGTGTTTCAAGTGCTTTACTGAAATATTTAGACCAATGATAATACAATTATCTCAACCTTAAAAGGTTACATATAGGTGCCAAAAAGCCATAAAATCACATCAAAGAACAAAGAAAAACAACAACTCTAATTCAAGTTTAAACAGTAAGTGTGCAGCTGTGGCATTTATTATTATTATTATTATTTTATTTTTTTTACTTTTCAACTGAGCATGCAGACAATTAAAATAAGGGTGCAATGCATGCTTTTGCACCCCCGTAGAACCGGGCCTGCGCTTCTGCATGACGTCATTTTGTAATCGCTTTTCCGGTTTTAGACACAGAAGTAGATTACGCCTACCGTAGTCATTTTTAGACTTGCCAAAAAGCTGTTTTCAAGCAACAAAAAAACAAACTGTTTTAAAGTTTTAATATTTTTCGTGTGAGAACCTAACATATATGTGGCCAGTTTATCAGAATAACACCTATTTGGAAATATTTAACGAGCACCTCGCTGCTCGTTAAATATTGGGAGCGCTGAGTGTGCTGACACCGGTCGGACTAGCCATCTGTCAAACCCTACTGTAGGCTACTGGCTACTTTAAACGTTACAAAACTTTTAACGTTAAATGCCGACCGGGTACAGCCATCGGAACCTCGCAGCAGTAACGCTATGCACATGTAACTGAAGTTGGCCACATTGTAGCTTAATTCTGAATGTTGCCAAACTTCATTCATTATTATAGTGACGTTTTGTTTTGAAATTGGCCGCCCAACTAGCGCTGAACGGGAGGAACAAATACAATTGCGTGTAACGCGGAAGAGAGAAAAAGTGGGCG
>NC_139633.1:8427489-8557489 GCF_964638095.1 Poromitra crassiceps | reverse complement strand
TACAGACAAAAAAAATAAAAAATATGTGAATGTTAAAAGATCCAGAAGCACCTAACCTCCCACCAACACCTACAACAACATCATTTTGCAACTGGCCTTAACTGTGTCAGTTCACACAAGCAGTCAGTGTCTCATGTGTCTGTCAAACAGCTGATGAGGACGTTTTGGAGCCAAACGTCTGGAGTTCAGTCCCGACTCTGGGCAAACGTTTTGCTGAAACCCTTAACGCTGCAATAATGCAATATGGACCTTTTTCACATTACAATGGCAATTCATAGATAGGATATTATTTAACACGATTAGCCTATGACCCTGTGTGATGACTAAGGGTGCTTTCACACTGGCGCCCAGGTACCGTTCCTGAGCACACTTGTCCCCAAATTGACCGCAGTTTCGGAACGTTTGATGAGTGTGAACGTTTCCGTTCGCGCCCCGGGCGCGCAACAGGGAACCCGTGCCCCCGTGGACAAAGACATTTTGTACATTTTAAAGTAAATGCATTAATCTGGTGCACTCTGAGAGACAAAATGAAGAGGCTAGTGTTGAGAGACAGAGACAGAGACAGCGAGAGCCCAGTCAGGCTGCAGGCAGAGGACAGAGACAGAGAGCCAGTCAGGCTGCAGGCAGAGACAGAGACAGCGAGAGCCAGTCAGGCTGCTGGCAGAGACAGAGACAGCGAGAGCCAGTCAGGCTGCAGCAGAGACAGAGACAGAGAGCCAGTCAGGCTGCAGACAGAGACAGAGAGCCAGTCAGGCTGCAGGCAGAGACAGAGACAGAGAGCCAGTCAGGCTGCAGACAGAGACAGAGAGCCAGTCAGGCTGCAGACAGAGACAGAGAGCCAGTCAGGCTGCAGGCAGAGACAGAGACAGAGACAGAGAGCCAGTCAGGCTGCAGACAGAGACAGAGAGCCAGTCAGGCTGCAGGCAGAGACAGAGACAGAGAGCCAGTCAGCTGCAGGCAGAGACAGAGACAGAGAGCCAGTCAGGCTGCAGGCAGAGACAGAGACAGAAGCCAGTCAGGCTGCAGACAGAGACAGAGAGCCAGTCAGGCTGCAGGCAGAGACAGAGACAGAGAGCCAGTCAGGCTGCAGACAGAGACAGAGAGCCAGTCAGGCTGCAGGCAGAGACAGAGACAGAGACAGAGAGCCAGTCAGGCTGCAGACAGAGACAGAGAGCCAGTCAGGCTGCAGGCAGAGACAGAGACAGAGACAGAGAGCCAGTCAGGCTGCAGGCAGAGACAGAGACAGAGACAGAGACAGAGACAGAGACAGAGAGCCACTCAGGCTGCAGGCAGAGACAGAGACAGA
Source organism: Poromitra crassiceps (assembly GCF_964638095.1). Classification (NCBI taxonomy): domain Eukaryota; kingdom Metazoa; phylum Chordata; class Actinopteri; order Beryciformes; family Melamphaidae; genus Poromitra; species Poromitra crassiceps. The sequence continues at coordinate 8,556,183 of NC_139633.1, read as the reverse complement.
GACAGAGAGCCAGTCAGGCTGCAGGCAGAGACAGAGACAGAGAGCCAGTCAGGCTGCAGACAGAGACAGAGAGCCAGTCCAGGCTGCAGGCAGATGACGAGAGACAGAGAGCCAGTCAGGCTGCAGACAGAGACAGAGAGCCAGTCAGGCTGCAGGCAGAGACAGAGACAGAGAGCCAGTCAGCAGCAGACAGAGACAGAGAGCCAGTCAGGCTGCAGGCAGAGACAGAGACAGAGACAGAGGAGCCAGTCAGGCTGCAGGCAGAGACAGAGAGCCACTCAGCTGAAGGCAGAGACAGAGACAGAGAGCCAGTCAGGCTGCAGGCAGAGACAGAGAGCCACTCAGGCTGCAGGCAGAGACAGAGACAGAGAGCCAGTCAGCTGCAGGCAGAGACAGAGACAGAGAGTCAGTCAGGCTGCAGGCAGAGACAGAGACAGCGAGAGCCAGTCAGGCTGCAGGCAGAAAGCAAGCAAGAACTCATATGCTTCCAATATGGCCGAAACACAGTCAACCCCCCCCCCCCCCCCCCACATCCCACCCAATACAGGAAAATGACTGTCAGTCTCACTTTTCTTTACCATATCTCTCTTTCTTCTCGTACGACCAGAGAGAGAGCGAGAGACACCGTGCTTTGAGAGGACCGTGTCTATTGGAAAAGCACCTTCTTGATCTGGCAGACCTGAGCAGACCCTCCGAGGGCGGCCTCATCTCCCTCGATACGAGACAAAGAGGGTAAATGTGTTGATAGTGGCAGACGCTGCTGGAATTCTGGGAAAACGTGTCAAATTAGTTCTCACGTCCTGGGCCTCATTCCTCTCCACCTCGCTGTGATCTTTTGCTCCCCCTCTCTCTTGCGCTGCTCTTTACACCCCTCTCTCCTCCCACATACATCACTCCATTCCTCCTGTGACCCTGTCCCTAGTTCCCCTCTCCTCCCATCCCCTCATATGTAGATCTAGAGAGGCAATAGTGAACGTTACTTCCTGCTTCAGCACTGTACCACAGGTTTTCTTTCCGCTATTTATTTTCCCATAGACCTTTAGTTAAATGTTTATAAAAATAGTTTTACTTGGTCAAACCAAACGGTTCAGCTATATTTAGAATCGGGAGAGACAGTAGAACATTTCACTCGGACCAAAACCTAAGAAAAACATTGAACAAATATTTTCTTTAAATCTGCATTTTTCTTTACGTTTAGGTCTGAGTGAAAGGTTACGCGATCTCTCCTGCTTCTAAATATATCTGAACCGTTTGGTTTGAACAAGTAAAACTCTTTTCGTAAGTATTTTATGAAATGTCTATGAGAAAATAAAATGGCGGATGAAAATCTCTGGTACAGTGCTGAAGCAGGAAGTGACGTTCCACTTTGGCTCTCTATACACAGAGAGAGGCAGGCTTCAATTGTCCGAAGCAGGAAAAGCTATGCTCATCCCCATTTTCCATGACAACCACAAGAGCCTTTAGCCATTTTCGCTATTGAATCAAATATGAATGTCTATTTTGCATTTCCATCATTTTGGAATGGGGAAATCCATAATCACTAGAGAGGCAAAGTGAAACGTCACTTCCTGCTTTCTCTCCCTGTACCAGCAGCGCTGGAAAAAATATGATGACGGTGAACAGGAATTAACGTTACTTTTTTGATCCTGTTTGAATTGTGCCACGGGGGGCCAACGTTCATTTTGACAATTTAAAACATAACTTTGCATGTCAAGAAAGTTTGCAGTTGTGGGCAAACTGTTGCTTGAAAGTTATAAATCAGAAAAGGCTATTGTCGCCTAAGCGACGTCACTTTCTCTACCGGCAAAGTTGAAGACCGGCGACTGCGACTTTCCAGCACTGGTACAGGGAGAAAGCAGGAAGTGACATTTCACTTTGGCTCTCTATAGACCTTATTCGTCTGACGTAACTCACATACAGGCACGCCCACCGCCGCCATATTGTTGACATTCCGCAGCGCGCTGTTTAAAAGTGACTGACAGCTGTCATAGCTTAGGACGCTAGCCAGCGTTACTTACTAGCCTATTTAATGCCATTTTTACTGCGTCAGGACTCAGGAGCTATTTCACAACAGCGATAGTGTGCTGTGTAATAATACACGGCTGTAGTAATAGCAGCAATAAAAGGCCCGGGTGTTAGCTTACTGTCCCACAAACGTGAAGGGAAAGAGACTAGAGGGCTAACGTTAGTAGCAAACATTGGGCTCATGCAAGCAAGCGTCATATCAAACAAACATTTAACGTTAAGGTTATTTACCTTTGGCTGTCACGACAATGTTTGATGATGATGATGTCGTTGGTGGCACAAAAGTAAAAATGTCAGACCCAATTGCCACAGATGAAATAGTTACAGGACTTAAGGGATTTGAAAGCCTTCAGCTCCTGAGACGTGTATGCCAATACTGTAATTCACAAGGTAGTTATAAATGTCCGGTAGGCATAAAACGTTATACCTGGCAATATGAGTTATCTTTACTCTAAGTCAGTTTTTTATAGGGGTCCGCACCTCCGACCAAACTTATTTTTTCATCACTTCTCTTTGACGAAGCCATAACTGTTGCTATACGCTCGGCCAGACTACGTTACGGCTGCAGCCAGTTTGTCAACAATATGACGCCGTCCGGGGTTATCGAATTAGTCTATGATAAAGTTGAAGTTGTATGTGTGTCTGTCCACACACCGCAGGTGGATTGGGCGGAACATTTGCATGCAGTAGGTTATAATCCTGGGAAGGTCACGGGCAAATTGGAAAGTCCTGGAATCACCGGGGAAATCCTGGAAAGTCCTGGTAAACCACCTCACACCCACACCCCGGGTCGGCATGCATACAAGCTAACACAAACGAGGACGGTGAGTTGACATAATGTGCATTTAAACAAAGTCACTGATATTTGCAATATATACGGTATACAATAAGTGTGATTAAAGTGTCTGCTATACGTATATAAGAACACAATAATATGGTATGTACAGTATAAGTATGTAAGCGCGCGTGCAAGGGTGTGTTGGGGGGTGGTGCATGAGGTACATGAGGTATAGGTGCTACAGGTTGCTTGCACTGGTGGATATTTGTGACACTGGGGTTGACGTGATCAAACACGTAAAGTGATTGCTATGATTGTGATGCTATGAAGCATGGAGACATGGCACCACTGGAAGCAAGTGAGCTGCAACCCACAAACACACCCTGAAGGCACCACGTATATAATATGGCCGTTCATCTCTCCTTGTAGCTTTTACACACGTGTCATAACGCTGCACTGACCATCATGGAAAGGTATCCTCGTTGTTGCTCGGGGGAACACGAGGGGCCGAGTTTCATCCTCCCTGGTTCCCACCAGATGCTTAACGTTTTAGATACGGGGGCCTTGAGACATCAAATCCTGAGAGGATATTGGGACAGAAGAGCGTGCAGATAAAAGGGGGGGAAACATTGTACGGTTTTCCTGCGGCCGTACAGTTGGACATCAAACACCACCTGTCCTGTGATTATGGCTCGTAAGCATCAATTGTGAACATTATTTTCAAAAAAGGGGCTCTTTGATTTATTCTATTTTGCACGGTAACACACAAAGCAGCACTGAAGCCAAAGGGGGGCAAAGAGCCGCATTCAAATAAGACCAGATGTTTTGAGCAGTGTGTATTATAGCCTCTGTGTGTGTGTGTGTGTGTGTGTGTAAGCATGTTTTCAAGGCAGGAAAAAAAAAAGAGACAGAAAGGCAAGATGGTGGGTGCAGGGTACGCAAGTGGAAATATGCACAAGTGTGTGTACGACCCAAGGACATTCTGCTGGAGTGTGTCCTCCCGAGTTCCTGAGTTTGCTTCAGATGCATTCTCCTCTGACCCCCCGCCCCACCCCCCCCAAACCCCGCCCCCTCGCCCCCCCATCACCCCCCCCTCCCCCTATCCTCCAACAAAGGCCCAGTTATAAGGTATAGGCTTACACCATCTATGAGCTACTGTATGAAAGCTCTCAGTAATGTGCTCCAGCTATAGCGTACGCAGCCCCTGAGCAAGGTTATAGTGCTAACATGTACTGTAGGCTTTAGTTATGCATGAGCCACCCTGCTCCCATCTGGGGAATTCCGATTCTTTTCCCCCCCCTATTAAAATGTGCATGGCCCTCCCCACTCCAAAGCATGGCGCATGGCCCTCCCCACTCCAAAGCATGGCCCTCCCCACTCCAAAGGGACTAAATGATTGAACACCCAGGCTTCTTATGGTAAGTAAGCAATTCATGTTAATTCAGCTCTTTTTTTTGATACAGTATCACCGGCTGCAAGTAGGGGCCTGCATTTACCCTCCACTGCCCTGTTAACATCTATGGAGAGGCTATACAGGGGAGAGAGAGAGAGAGAGAGAGAGAGAGAGAGAGAGAGAGAGAGAGGGGGAGGAGGCAGAGAGAGAGGAGAGAGGGGGCAGAGAGAGAGAGAGAGAGGGGGGGGGGGCAGAGAGAGAGAGGGGGGGGGGCAGAGAGAGAGAGAGACAGATAGAGAGAGAGGGGGCAGAGAGAGAGGGGGGGCAGAGAGAGAGAGAGACAGAGAGGAGGCAGAGAGAGAGAGGGGGGGCAGAGAGAGAGAGGGGGGGGGCAGAGAGAGAGAGAGGGGGGGGGCAGAGAGAGAGAGGGGGGGGGGGCAGAGAGACAGAGAGAGAGAGGGGGGGCAGAGAGAGAAAGAGAGAGAGAGAGATAGAGAGAGGCCATGCCACACAGTTGGCAGTAAGTGCAGTAAGTATTTGGATAGAATGTGTTTGTTTGTAGTTCTAAAGGAGGGAAATATTTCATTTGACAAACTACTGATAAGAATATCCCTATTACAACTAAACTATTTTTAAGTTTTTCCTTTTGAAAAAGTTTATACTAAGTGTATTTTGATTTCAGTTGTTTGCTTCGACATATACCAAACCAGTCATCAGAATAAAATGTATGGATACCTTGATTCTCAATAGTGAACCAAAAATATGTCGCATCTCAACATGTCAACAAGTCCTCGAATCACAGAAGCGTATGTTTGAATGCGTTCCCAACCTGAATTAAAACAACTTGGTTAAGGTTAGGTTTATGTTTTGGGTATAAGGTTAAATAACAAACATGTTAAAGGTGACGTGCTGTTGAAATGTTACTTACTGTACTTACTTACTTTATGCCTGACACCCCTCCAGGGGTATAGGCCGTCGACATGGGACTTCCAGAGTTCTCGGTCATTTGTGTTCTTTTCTATCTGTTGCCAGGTGTAACCCATTTTCTTGATGTCTGCTTGGAGATCCCGTCTCCAGGTGTTCCTTGGCCGGCCTCTTTTCCTGAAACGAGAAATGTATACTTTGGAAAAGCTGGGAGGTGGAACACCGTTCTTCGGTGTCTCCGCCACCCCGGCCACGACACACTGTACTATTACAATAGCACACTGTTGTTGTTTACACGACCACTAGAGGTAGACGTTGAGATATATGTACCTAGAGATGTTGATATACAACATAATAATATTATGTTGTGTGTGTGTGTGTGTGTATGTATGTATGTATGTATGTATGTACAGTATGTATGTATGTACGTACGTATGTATATATATATGTACAGTATGACATATATATATATACAGTATATATATGTCATACATATATATACATACATACATACATACATACGTACATACATACATACATACATACATACACACACACACACACACAACATAATATTATTATGTTGTATATCAACATCTCTAGGTACATATATCTCAACGTCTACCTCTAGTGGTCGTGTAAACAACAACAGTGTGCTATTGTAATAGTACAGTGTGTCGTGGCCGGGGTGGCGGAGACACCGAAGAACGGTGTTCGACCTCCCAGCTTTTCCAAAGTATACATTTACATACATTACATATATATATATATATATATATATATATATATATATATACACCCAACATATTATGTTGCATATATTTTTGGTTCACAACGTATCTGTGGTTTGTAGAAGCGTGAAATGGCAAAATTTTATTTTGGCGACGGGGCTGCACATAGTGTTTATGTGCAAAACTCTGTATGTGCACGTTTTCACGCGCGCGCACGTGTATATTTCACTACTTATTTATTTACCACCTTGCTAATGTGTTTATGAGGGAACCCCCCCCCCCCCCGCACACACACACAATGATCAGCACTGAGGTAAATGTGCTACTTAACCCCCCCCCACCCCACTCCACCGCATCGGAAAGCCTAGAAAATTCAAATCAACATTAAAAGAGTTTTATGTGTAAGTAAGATTCAGTGAAGTCCATTATTTCCCCCCACTATTTACTTGAATAATTCAGGTAAGATAGTTGAATTATGGATCAAGTGTACAGTTTGAAGAAGGGGTTCATGCGCGGCCCGCGGCTATAGCCTAGCTCTTTAATGATGTCTGGAGATGGTGGGTGGACGCACGCGGGGCGGAGGAGGGAGAAGTCCTTAGCTTCACACTCATTTTCTCCAGGATTAAAAACACGCTCTTAAAGCAGCAGGGCGCACCGGCCACGTCAACTGAGCCCAGCTGCATGCGAGGAGCCAAATGTATGAAACGCTGCAGAATTTGGAAGATTTCCTGAATCATGCTTTCACAAGGAGGAATATGAGATCATCTCTATTCTGCAATGTGGTTCTTCGTTTTGGGTGATGTCAGCATTGATATTTTTCTTCTGTTTTGGGTGGGCCCAGTTTGCTTGACGCTTATTATTTTGCTTTACATCATTATTTTTTTTTCAGCAAGAAACGGATCCGATTAGCTTTGAACGATGCCAAAACAACATGCAATTTATTTCACCAATGACTGGATTTTTATTACCAAAGAACAAGTCATTTAATCCATTGAATAGTGGGTAAAACAAAGTGGGTAAAAAACACACACAAAAACTTTACTTTCAACGTCACTTCCTGCTTTCTACCTGTACCAGCGCTGCGAGAAATATGAATGGCGGTGGACGGAGAATAAGGTTACTTTTTTGATCCCGTTTGAATTGTGCCACGGGGTGCCAACGCTAATTTTGTCAATTTAAAACGTAACTTTGGATGTCAAGAAAGTCGCAGTTTGTCGCCAAACTGTTGCACTAGAAGTTATAAATCAGAAAGACTATATACACTGTCGCCTAAGTGACGTCACTTTCTCTACCGGCAAAGCTGAAGACCGGCGACATGCCACGAGCTTCCACGAGCTATGTCGTTTTTATACGAAACGAACCCCTACGTTTCAGTTTGACGACAAACTGTGACTTTCTTGACATGCAAAGTTATGTTTTGAATGGACAAAATTTGCGTTGGCACCCCGTGGCCCAATTCAAACGGGATCAAAAAAGTAACCTTATTCTCCGTCCACCGCCATTCATATTTTTTGCAGCGCTGGTACAGGGAGAAAAGCAGGAAGTGACGTTTCACTTTGGCTCTCTATTGGGCCTTGTCCAACTTGAAAGGACCAATGAAACTGATGATTCAAAGGTCTTCAAAATTTGAAAATAATAATAATAATAATAATAATAATAATGGTGCAAAATTCCAATTCAGGAGCCAGAGTCGAGGCAAAATCTCAGTGGAGCCATGCTGGTGCATCGGTGTTGTTCTCGTCATCCTGCAGGAACTAAGCCTGCAAGTATGAGCATGTTCTACCCTGTAGAGTAATGACGTATACATTCATTCCTTGTTGTCCAAACAAGGCATTAATCACATAATGTTACCCACAATTACGAGCCATCAATTCCAGTTTTCCTACAACTCACTATTACATTATCCGGAGAGCTCTGGAGCCTTGAAGTGGCGCAGCAGGATTTATGCTACTAGCCAGTAGCAATGACATCCAAACACACACACTTACCCACTCACACACATAAACACCCCTCAGCAGCCAGCAGGGAGTCTTCCTGTTCACACACACTCCAACAGGGAAGCCAAGCACCCACTACCCCCATAATTACCCACCTTCCTTTAATTATCCAATCATAAAGCCATTACCAGTCTCACACCTTATTAACATGGCCCCGCCTACAGGCCGCTTTGTGCACTGGATCGCCGCGTGCCAAAGAATGCAACTGGAAGAGCGTTTACACAGCGTACAACCTCAGCCAAAGCAAGAGCATGTGGGGTGAGGCTGTGCTTCTGATGATCCCTAACAAACAAATCAGAGATTTACAAACACAATTTAACGGCGGCCGCACAGTTTTCTCCATTTCAAAATAAAAGTTCAACCATTGATTTATATGGCTTTGATCATTCATATAGGCTGCCTAAACATTTGTATTTACTTCACAAACTCAGTTAGTGGACGGGCGGAGGGAGTTAGCTTCACAGTCAGCGATGGCTGCTGCTGATATATATATACGGTATATAGATTGGTTGGGTGGGCTAAGAAATTTGCATATACGCGCTGCAGCAGCAGCAGCGAGATACTGACAGCCCGTTCACACCATACGCGGAAGCAACGCTCAACGTAAGCTCAACCTACGCTGAACCCACAAGTTTCATTTCGGCGTCCTTGTTAACAGGCGAGGCCGTTCACACCAGCCGCGCGCGCGTGCCTTGCTCAATTCACGCTCAAGCCATCATTCAGGATTCAGTTCTATTTTCCAAGCGTGACGCATGAAGCTGCCAGGCATGAAGTCAATGGGAGTTGTGGTCGGTTTGCACGGTTGCAGAGAACATTTTATTTTTCCACGAGCTAATCATTAACCAAACTTGCTAGCTACTCCATTGTAAACAAAACTAACGTCCTCACTTCCACGCTGGTGCAAGTGGCCAGCACCTCATATCCGCTGCTGTCATTGGTCCAAAGTCAGCGGCCTGTGGGCCCAATGAATTGTGCTGCAGATGGCCGCAGATCAAAGGGGGCGTGCCAGACACCTGTCACTCACTAACTAGGAAGATGATTGGAAGCTGATGCTGCTGTTTGGGCTGTAAAAATAAGCCCATTTAGATCCTGTGATTTTCTGCTGCTGCTGCTGTTGCTGCTCTGGGTTCCACCAACATATAAAACAATGTGTTCTACTGTTTTTATACAATAAATACACAAAAAAAAAAAAGATTAAAAACAATCTCATCGTTATTGTAAGCCAATAGGGCAGTCGAGGCCACACGGCAGCCGAGCTACGGGCGAGGCTGCGCAGCGGCTATGACTTAATGCACCTTCAAAAAGGAAGCTTTGATTAAAAACAACAAACAAAAACATCAGCCCGCCTCCCAAAGCACCGCCCAAAACACAACGCAAAAGAGAAGTAAGTAAGGGGAGGATCCTGGAGAATGTATAATTGATACGAGTTCAGTCCCAGCTGCAGGTTGTGTAACAGCCTCCAGATTGTTCCCTCCTTGAGTCCTATAGCCGTCAGAGGGATGGCAGGTGATTGGAGGGAATGGGGCGGACAAGGTAGACACAGAGCACAGATGTTGGCGCAGCTGCGGCGCCGGGGAGGCGCTCGGGCTAACGGCTAGTGCTCGACGTGCACAGACTGCCAGAGGGTGGAAGCGGGCGCTAACTGTAGCGCTAGCTCATCCACCTGACTGATTTGGAGGGCGAAGCAGAGGTCAGAATCTGCCAGAGTCAGAGAAATGGAGGGAGGGTGCCGCAGAACTGTGGAGCGTGGGGAACAGCCAGGAAACACAAAGTACATCCAAGTTCAACTTAAAACCATTAAACATGATCTTTGTAACTTAAAAAAAAGTTTTCAATCAAAAGGTTCATATTAAAGTTGCACTAGGCAAGATTTTAAGGTAAAAGTATACCTCTCTTAGCAGCCTATGAATCCCAAACTGTAGGGACGGCATTCAACCTAATTGAGATGCTGTAGATTTGACCTGATTTGTGCACCTCTCCACCCACAGGAAGTGATGGATGGAAACATGAGAGCAGAATCCAAAGTGTCTCCTGAACAGCAGCAGTGAGGAGAGAAAAGCAAACTGACCAAAGTTACATCTTTTCCTCTCTTGTCTTCTTTGGGGGATCTTTGGTATAAAGCATCGCAGACTGGCTGGTGATGTGCAGTCGACTGGCACCACGTTAACACGTTTCCCGATTTGGGGATTGAAATTCAAATTTTCCAAACAGTTAACTCTCTCTCTCTCTCTCTCTCTGCTCGGAGCCGCCAGCGTGCGACGTCGCCTCCTGCAGCTTTAAACACTGAATAGATCCTCAATAATATTGGCTCATCGCAAAGCATTTGAGGACAGTCATTTACATTGAAATTCAGATGTAGATTTATTTTTCTCCTCCTAACACAAACTTCCTCCATTCGCACTGAAATCCCAATAAGCTTTCGACAAAGTCGAGAGAGGCTGGATGCGTGCGGCTGATGATGATGATGATGATGGTGATGATGGTGATGAGGATGGGTCTGCAGTGCGACTCCTTCATGGACTCCAGCAGAAGCCTTGGCACCACAGTCTAGCCGAGGCCGGGAGTGAAACTGAGCCTGTCAACATTGGCAGAGGCACAAACAACAACCCACACAAACACTATGAGCAGAGACAAAACGCGGGGACCATTTCCATCATTCTGCCTTCTCTACAACAGCGACTCCATGCACTGGCTCCACAATAACTGTTTTATTCGATGACTCTCTCTCTCTCTCTCTGTTTGCCTATGAGAACGTCCTCATTATCTGACTACCAGAGCAAGGTGACGGGGAATAATGGCGCTTTGTCCAGACTGCTCTATGCCCAAGGTATGGACTGACAATGGAGGACCTCAGCATTCCGTCTTCATAAAAGACGCACAGCTGGCCCCGCCCCCCTCCCCTCCCGATCTCCACACAGTCAAACCTCTCTACCATTCAGTGCCACAAACCAATAAACGCCTCCTTTGTTTCAGCTTGACACCATTGTTTTGTCTTCATAAAGATTTCTCTTCTTTGGCACAGAGGCGTTTTTGTGTTTGCTGCTTCCCAACCGACTTCTCCGCTTTCAAACAATGACTCTGACTCACGATTGGATTGTTCTCTCCGCGTCTTCGTGCCGAGCGGCCCTGGTCCACATGTAGCCAGTGGAAATGGATAGCCCTCGTCCGTGCCTACTGAAAGCGCTGGCTGGCCCGGGAAGCTAAGCAGGCCTGACTGTGGTTAGTCCTTGGATGGGAGAGAGACCGTGGTGCTGGAAGTGGCGTTGGACGACCAGTAGGAGGCGCTCTCTCCCTCTGGTCTCACGAAGAATATCCCCGCAGTGACCCCTTGGGCAGAGACAGCAACGCACAATGTGTGCGACACTGGAAATGAGAGCACGATGTTTCTAGTTATTATTATACCAGGAATATCGGCGGTGAGAACGTGTTGTCATATCTCGAAAACTACACAAGACATCGCTTATATCTTGACATTCTGAGTGAGAGCAGAAGTAGCTCAAGGGTCTGATGTATAATATGTGCACGTCGTGTTAAAGTTGCGTGAACTGTCGCAGTTTTTAAAATGTAAACAACACAGCCGGGGCTAGAGTAGTGAGCACTCAAGGCTATAGCTCCATTGCCTTTTCCACCCGGGAAACGCGGTTCGTTGACCAAAAATGCTGCTGGGCTGATCACCTCGTATAGCAGCAACATGAGTGTGATGTGCCACTATGTGATAGGTGTCAGGTGTCAGAGGGCACAACTGTCACACGCTTTTTGGTTTTGTTCTTCGCTATCCGGATTCTGGGCCAAAATATTTGACTGGTACTCTACTCTAAGGCCTATGGAATAGCCTTTCAGCCGGAGGCGGAACTCGCCATCTTCGGCTGTTCTGAATCTTCTCTACTCCTCCCTACGGCTGTGCAACAGTCTCTGACGCAGGGGATGCGGGACTGTCGCCAAGAGACTCATTCTAAAGGAGTGGAGGTCCCACTCTCCACCATCTTCTTTTCAGTTGTGGCTGACGGACATGGTTTCGGTTGTGCGCATGGAGAGACTCAGGTACATGAGGGCGAACTCACTTCGGAAGTTCTCGACTATTTGGGACCCGTTCCTGGCCTACTTTGACCAGGTCAGAAATGAGTGACTCGTCCAGCTACTTTAAAGGACTCCTTAATTTATTATTATTATTTTACCTAAGCACCTTACACGTCTGGTAGCACTGTGTTGTAATGTCGGTATGTTTATTTATTTTTTGTGTGTGTGTGCCCGTATCTGAGTTTGTTTCACTTTTGTTCTGAAAATTGAAAAATAAAAGATATATATATATAAAAAAACAAAAACATGAGTGCGATGTGTGTTCCGAACTGTAGATGTGAGGATAGTGAGAAGACGTAAAAAAGGGGAACACCGCTGTGTTTTCCCTGTGACCGAAGGGTCTTCCGATCAATATTTATTCACTTGGAACAACTCTCTCTCCCCAAACTTGGCAACGGTGAAGCCGAGTAGTATAGGAGAGCACTCGGGCTGGGTCAGCACCAGCATTACAATAAAATAATCCCATTAGGGTATAAAACAGTCTGTGACTCTCATTCATTTCCTCTGGAGCCGCTCCAGACGTTGGCACCACGAGTTGGACTCCTCTCCCTCTCTGTGTGTCTGGCTTTGTGAGAGAGCTATTCATATTCACAAACAAGCCTATAGGAGGAACGCTGGAATCCTTCGATTTCTCCTCTTCAAAAACAGATGCCGGCACGCTCGGAGCGACTGTCTCCTGTTGACACTGTGTGTGTGCACGCGCCTCCGCTGTCAGCAGACTGATAAATGGCTAATCAGATCTGAGAATGTAATACCGTTTATCTTTTTATATCAAGTCCAAGGTTACAGGCTCTGAGAGAGATACCAGAAGATTAGCAGACACTTCAAACTAACCTCAAAACCATGTTTTTGCTTGGGCTCTGTGAGACGAACACACAGAAAGCGAGAGGGGAGAGAAAGGGGGGGACACACCCATGAAAACTACACACAACAGATACAAAGAACGTCTAAAAATAGATTAAAAGAAAATGACTTCCATATGTCAAATAACAGTAGTAAACGTCTCGCTGTGTTGTCTCAAAGGTTGGAGCCAGGAGCACCGATCCATGGCTGCTGTTTAGCACCCCCTGTTGACACTACTTCCTCACTGCCGGCTTTGTTTATGTGTCTTGACTTGTCTTCAGTCGATTACATGGGAATAGGTTTTAAATGTCAAAATGACTAGCTGAGCTTTCAGTGCAACAACTGATGGTACAGTATGATGACAAATTTAACATGAATCTTCTCTGTATTTTGCGAAAGAAAAGAAAAGGTTTGAGATTAGATTAGGCTGAATTAGATTAGATTACACTTGACTAGACTAAATTAGATTGTAGGTTAGGTTAGGAGAGGTTAGGCTAGGCTAGGTTAGGACTAGACTGAACTAAACTAAACTAGACTAGGATACAGCAGAAAGAAAGAAAGAAAGAAAGAAAGAAAGAAAGAAAGAAAGAAAGAAAGAAAGAAATTGAAGCTGTAAATCAAATATCAGGTAATAGACATAATACACCTGACGATTGGAGCACCAGAACTATACAAAATGATGTCAAAATGGCTAAAATGGCTCGTGTAAAATAGTGGTGGATTGGGGCTTTAAATTACCCCAGCCAGTAGACTGCTTCTCCACTCTCCCTCCATCTCCCTCTCCCTCTCCCTCCCTCTCTCTCTCTCTCCTCTCTTGGGCGCGGTGTCGCCCCCCCGTCATCTTCAGGTCATAATGTAACATGACACCGGCGGTCGCAACAAGGCCGGCCGGCCAACCCGAGCGTTTAAGACCAATGAATATCATTTGCTCCTGGTGGGTTCCCTGGGCTTTCAGAGGCCGCCACCGCCAGACCCAATCAGCGTCCGCGCCTGTCATGTCTCTGACCTGACAGAACACACACACACACACACACACACGCACGCACACAAGCACACACACACACACACACACACATAGAAATGCACCACGGCCCACAACGGGACACTTTTCAAAGGCTGCACTCACAACACACACTTGAAGACACACACACACACACACACACACACACACACACACACACACAGGATATTGTCAGCCTCTAGAGAACACTTTGTTGTTTCTGATGCTTCACGCTGCTCTTTATGAACCCAGAGTTTTTTCTTACACCCTTTAAAAAAAAGGAGAAATAAAACCCGAGAGGTTTCGATGCTTATCTCTATGCAAACCACATTAGGGCCCTTTACAGGTGCAAGCAGCCTTGGTGAGATCCCTATACCCTCATTAGGAGGGGAGGGGGGGGGGGGATTAAAGGTGCATTATCTTGGGTTGGAAACAGGCACAATAACCCCCCCCCTCGCCTCTCTCTCTCTCTCTCCTGGCTTAGAGGGGGTGAGCGAGCCTGTGAAAATGTCCTCCCTGGGGATCCCCGTGGCTTTGATCAGACACCCCCGATGGATGCACCCGGCCGGGGGCTCGCGGGGGGTTCAGGGGGGGTCAAGACTGCCTGGTCCTCCTGAGAGAGCGGATCGAGGCAGAGAATGAAAGGGGGAGTGTAGGTCTTGTAAAGATCAACCGGGGCAGGTTGGGTAAAAGGGGTGGGTAAGTGGGAGGGTGGGGCTAATGAACCCGGCCGATCCACCGATCCAACCCCCCCCCCCCACACACACACACACACACACACATTAAAGGAACCTAATTACCTGGCACCTGCAAACGCCCGTACGGACGGACGGACGGGACGTGCGGCTATGCTAACAACCTCGTTACGGGATGCCTCATGCTAATGAGAGCCAATTACGTTGCGTGTTTAGTTCCATGCTAACAGGGCGGCAAGTGATCTTCAAAAAAACCCACTGGTAATACATAGAGCAGGCCCCGCTAGAGCTTTTCATCTTGAAAGTAGCCCCCCCTCTGTTCGCGTCGGACTATTTTCGCAAGTCGGGTCTTCGGTATCAATCTCGCAGCACGACTTCGATGTATATGAAACACGCGTGCCAATTATAATCACTGGTTTGACATGCGGGAAAGTAGAAGCGGCTCATTTGTATTGGCAAAAGGAAACGTATGAAGACAGGCCCGACTGTTACAAACCCACAGCATGACAGCCAGGAAAAACTCTGGACTATCATAATTCCCAATATCCACTCAAGCCTAATTTCCCTAGAAACTTAAGAGTGATTTAGTCCAGAACTTAAGAGTGATTTAGTCCAGGCCCGTTCGGTTTTCCCAGGCAAGATCCTGCTCGAGATGCTTGTGTACTTAACCGCATCATTTAATTGAAACAAATCACTCTCCATGCAGGAAATCATGGAACAGCTTTTCCCATCTATATATATATATATATATATAAATATCAAGTACATCTATTTTGCATCTATTTCCAGACATCCACAGGATATGAAGGCAGATCAGAGATAGGGCAGCTCCCAAATTGCTATTTCATCAAATTAACGTTCATGAAG
This sequence comes from Poromitra crassiceps, assembly GCF_964638095.1. Classification (NCBI taxonomy): domain Eukaryota; kingdom Metazoa; phylum Chordata; class Actinopteri; order Beryciformes; family Melamphaidae; genus Poromitra; species Poromitra crassiceps. The sequence continues at coordinate 8,540,853 of NC_139633.1, read as the reverse complement.
ATAAAGCGATACTGGGGAGTGTGAGACAAGAGCCAAGAAGAACATCCTCCTCATCCTGCTTGAAGAGAGAAAGGCGAAACGTAGCCGAAGGCCCCAAAAAGCCGTGACCAAAGATAAAGTTAGCAGACAAAGTGGAGAAGTAAATTGCGGGGAAATGGAGACGGAGAGCCGGTGTCATTTGGCGACGGAGCATCGGCAAATGTTTCCCTTTCCTTTCTGAAGATGGCAGGTGAGCCAATGTGGGCTGAATTATGTCATAGTGTGGGATTTGCACATAAAGTGCTGGAAGCTAAATGATAGCTTGGATGCTTTCTGTTCCTCAGTCTAAGCCTACGATACAGTTATCTTCTCTCTTACAATACAGTCTCATGAATAATGAGTGTGAAGTTCACAGCATCTATAAACTCACTACTTCAATTATACTCGTGTGAGAGGGAGGAGCCTAACCTTGCGAGGCGGTTGGATTCACGAGATCATGATTGCGCGAGAAATCCATCTTGTCGCGCGCTCCAAGCTATTGGTTTAACCACGTCCAAGCAGTGGGCTGGACCAATCAGCCTCCGGAGGCAGCTACGGGCGGGATTTAGGTGTGATAACAGCGAGAAGAGAGCCTGTGACAGACGGTGATCGACAGATGGTTCATCCAATCACCTGCCATGTATTTGTTGAAAGCGCCTAGCTGTGTCGGCGCAATTTCGGCTCGGCTACAAGATCACGCACTGTGATTGGCCGTACGTCGGGCACGTGGTGGGATTAACCTGGGCAAAATGGCCGACAGTTTTAGATTAGCTAACAAGCTAACGCTAAGCTACTGATGTTATCAGACATGATAGAGATTAAAAATATGAATCAGGGTTAAGGTTAGGCGTTAGGGTTAGACGCCGTTGTGGACCCCGAGCCGAGCACTTCCGGTAGGGCGAGCCGAATGTGTAGGCCGAGTAGATGTACCCACACCTGCACTTTTCTAAACCGTTTTCCAAGTTCCAGATGTTTCTGTGATAACAAAAACCATCTGGCAGCGTCAGGTTGCCTGCTTTAGTGTGGCAGGTGCTACAGTACGTTCGTGCTCGTTTAGGTCCTTGAGCTCAGAAATGACTCGGAGGCCATCAGGCCATGGCCTGCGTTGCCCCTCACCTCTGGCCGTGATGCCCTGAGATCCTTGAGGCCACCTTGGCAGTGCCCTGCTGCTACCAGCCTGCTACTGTCAGTTGCTTTAAAAGCACCAGTGGTCTCAGTTTAATGTAGCTGCTCTATGCAAATGTTATGGGGTGACCTACACCTATGGGTCCCGCCCACTAATCTCCACACACCAGGTGTTTCAGGTTACCTCATTTGGCCTGCCCCTCAATTGGCCAGCCCCTATAAATAGCCTACCTAACAGAGCGTAGGCTAAGGTTGGCTTCTGTCTCTACAGCTTTTCCGCTACACATACCTGCCTCGTCCTTCCATATTGCATGCGTGTGAGTGTGCCTTGTTTAAGCACCTTATGCACCAAGTACTTTAATAGTGTGTGTGTATTGTACACGCTTGGTGTGTGGTAGGTACTTTTACTCTTAGGTACTTTTACTCTTAGGCTACGTTCACACAGGGCACTCAAGCCTTGCCTACGCCTTGCCTTTACCCACGCTTTTAAATAGGCGTCCTTTTTAGTCAATGAGGCTGTGTACACAGGGCGCCTCAGCGTGAACCTTGCGTGTACCCACGCCTCGCCTGAGCCTATCGTTTAGGCGTGAGTTCTATTTTCAAGCCGACTAGGCGCGTGAAGGCACACTTCTTCTGTCAAGCCATGAAGGAAAAACGCGACAATATCCGTGGGAAATGGCAAAGGCAACTGAATTTCAAAATAAAATGGTGTTACTACAACAGTGTTGAGCAGAGAGAGAGAGAGATTGACGGGTGGCTATCACGTGGGGCTTTCTCCCCGTCGGTAAACAAATCTTCAGGAGAGAGAATAGTGACCGAAGAAGCAAGATGGACAATGAAAAGTTAATCCACTTAGTACAACAGCATCCAGTTCTCTATGACAGCAGATCACCCAAGAAGGAGACCTGGTTATAGATATCCAGCATCAATAGCACATTAAATATATCCGATTTGTTTTACCTACCAATGATAATTCGGGACCACACGTGACAAAAAAAAACACTCGGGAGAGAGGAGAGGCGCTTGTGACTCGGCTCAGGTGAACGTGGAATAGGCGTGCAGTGGGATCGCAAAAGCGTGTGATAGGTTCACGCGCAGCTCAAGGTCTGTAGGCGTAGGCGTGGGTTGAGGCAAGGCAAGGCGTAGGTTTATTGTTTATTGTGGATCCCCATTAGTCTACACCAAGGTGAGACTACTCTTGGGGTCCAAACACATAACATAAAAACATAATACAGTAACATTGTTGATAATTATAACAACAAAGACAAAAAAGAGAGTGAATCAGCTCACTCTATTACATACATGTATCATACATTTCAGAAGTTTATGAATTAGTACAGTGTGTTATATAATATAACATAGCACATTGCAGTACAATACAATACAATTCAACATATGTGTACAATAATGAATCAATCTAGGTGTCATTGGCTCATTTAATGCTTAATTTAAAAAGCACTCTTCATGTCAATAGAGCAATGGCCTTTGTGCGCCGGCATGTGACCTTGTGCCCTAAAGAAAATGTTGATGCCGAAAGCCGGATGGCCACGCCCCCTTAAATGAGGAAATTCTCACCCTGGTCGTGTCGATGAAATATTCGCGCGAATGTGGAAATATCATAACATCACCGAGACGTTCGGATGAGCCGCCCGAACACATCTCATGCCTCTAAGTTTGAGGATGACGCCTCACTAAACAGCTCTAAACAAACTCACTCAAAGCCCCCGATGAATAAGTGAAGGGATAAAAGCTACATCGTTACCATTCTAACGCATTAACGTGCCGAATAAATAAATAAGTGGTTATTATGCGGGTGGGTGGGGTTGGAGTGCGTTGAGGTTGCACATTCTTTTGTACATTGAATCTATGTTATCGGAGCGTGTAGAAATAGCTCGACAGAGGCTAATTGTGCTCGTCGCTGAATAATGGATCCTTCCTGGAAGTGGGGCGGGCCGGGACCGCTGAGCCTCCGGGTTCCTCTGCCTGCCTCTGCCTTCAGGTCCAGAATCTGACACGACACCGCCCCTCCCCTCCTCTCCCCTCCCCCCTTCCTGTTCCATCGTCTTCCTCCTCTGCCTCTCTTAGCAGGTGTCCCAACAGTTTTGAGAGGTGAGGTCGAAGCCCCACTTTGGCAGAACGGAGACCCTGGAAATCTGCCATCGTGAAATCCGCCAGAAGTTCATAAAACACCCGTGAAATGAAATATGAGTGAGGAAAAAAAACGGGGGGAAAAAACGCAGCAGCTCATTTTATTTGTTGCATTTCACCTTGTTCACTTTTGTTGGGTCGAAATATTCAGGAATGAATGCGACAACTGTCGCCTATATGAGCCGCCAGTAGATCGGGTGGAGCCGCCCACCATAGAGACACTGCGTAACGCGTCATCATTCAGAAACCACGCCCAAGACGGGGGAAAACACAAGCTCTCGTCCAATCCTGGCGTTCTCCTATGTCACGTGCATGGTTGCGTGTTGCACCAAAAGATCGTATATACAGTACGGAAGATGAACACTCCAACTTACTTCTTGACAGCTAGATCCACATTTTTCTTCTCGCCAATTCTCAATGGCTTCCTTGTTTTGCTCAGGAGTACAAAAAAACTTTAACTGGCGATTTTTTACATTTGTTTTCTGCGCAGCCCACCACACAACAGCTTTTAGCTATGTTTAATTCAAGGAAAATGACGCTGGTGTGTGGAAATGAACGGAGCTCTTCCCCTGTGATGGGCGTGGCCTATTTCATGCAGTGTCTCTATTGGTGACTTGTAGGAATTTTAAGACCAAAGAGATTCTTTCCAGTGTATAGGTGAGACAGCGTGGGCATGGCCACAGGTTATGGTCAAACTCTCTGGCCTGTCTGTCTGTCTGTCTGTATGTATGTATGTACGTCCCCACAAAGACCAAATTCACAACTCACCCTGATATACGTGCATGACGTCACATGCCCGATGCGCCACCGGACATCAAACAACTCTGAAGTCAAAGGAGCCACACGCGATTCTGAGCCCACCAGCAATGTTGATATCTGTGCAAATAACCATGCAAAAATTACACACACACACACACAAAATTATATATATATATATATATATATATATATATATATATATATATATATATATATATATATATATATATATATATATATATAATTGAGTTGTGGAAGATGGATTATTTGGGAACATAGAGACAGCTCCATCCTCTTCTCTGAGGCCTGCTGCCAGTTTCCAGCACTTAAGAAGTCAAGTCAAGTCAAGTTTATTTGTATAGCACATTTCAAAACAAATCTTAGTGGTACAATGTACAAACGGAGTGTTGATGTACTCTACATATGCAATGCAAATCTAGAATTTGGTAGTTCAATCAAACGCCCTTAAAAATCATATCAAAGGGGGCGAAAAACGCCTCCTGAAACCAAAGTTAATTTAGTCCCCGGGTTCATGTGCGTCCACACAGTCACTGGTTTCTCTGTGATGACAGAGCGTGTGCAGCATGTCGTGTTTAAGACAACGGAACAACAATTAAAGCCAAAAGTTGTCGCCGGCTAAACCCTGTCAGCCGCCCCCCCCCCAAAAAAGGTCTAATCCTCTTACTCTGCCCCGCCCACAAGTCTTTGGGCTTTGTTGGTAAATACCCGTATCAAGTTTGTTGGCTCACAGCTAATATGGCAGCAAAGTTGTCGCGCGTGCGACTGGAAAAGTTGAAAGTGTGAGGGGGTCTTTGCATAAACGTCTTAGCCGCTATCGTCTCATCAGAGGAATGTGTGCAGCCGATGGAAGAATGCTTACACATTTATTTATTCCCCCCTTGTTAAAAAAAAGTCTTTCTTCGTGTCGTTTTAAATATGCGCGCAGTTAATGATTCGTACGCTTTTGGAAGTTAAAATAACTTTTAGTGGCGTTGTCACACAAACAAAATGACCTTTCATTACATTTAATTCCAATTTGTAAGATGGATGTTCATGTTTTTACCTGCATTTGAGATTGGTATGGTCCTTTCGTTCATGACGCATCATGAGCTTTGACAAACTATTCAGAATCCCATGATGATATTGTACAATATTAGCAATCTGATATCGCAGTAATGCCGTTATTCCTGAAAAGCTGATATATTCAGATATATGTCACTGTATCTATTTGGCTCCTGATAAACTGTAGGAGATAACCGCTGTGATAATCGCTGAGACAGACATAATAATCACTGAGACAGATAAGTGTATCTTCTATTATTCAGATTTCACACTCTTTGCAGCACACAGTAAATCAAGATAAAACATCTTTGATAAGACGTCTTTGTTGAGTATCGCATATCAGTGCAGCCTCGTTGGAGCAAAAATAAATAAATAAATTTGTTTTTTACAAGATAACAAATGGGGCCATTGATATGTCCATTAGTTCATGTGTGTGTGTGTGTGTGTGTGTGTACATGCTCTTTGATCTGATTCCAGATCTTTGGTAAGTTTCCTCTGGTAATGACAGAGCCTGCTATCTGCTCTCCCTCCTCCAGTTGTCTGGAATGAGCAGAGTTGCGTTCAGCGTCACCGAACTCTCTAGTAATGCTGCTTGTAGGCTATTCATCTGTGTGGGAGAACTGAAGCACGTTTGAGGGGGAGAGACCGAATGGTCTGAAGGTCTTCTTAAGTCTGAGGAGTACACCGAGCCCAGGTGCACCCAATCAGCCTAGCGCGACCCCAACACGAGGCTCCTGCAAGACAGGGCCAGGAGAGTGGGAGGGTCGTCACTAGTGATGCGCGGGCCGCAGTTATAACCGCACTGACCGTGGATATCCCGCCCCGCGGGCGGGCCGGGTCATAAAAATAAACATTCTGATTAATAGGGGATGGGTTGCGGGCGGTTGAAACGATGTATCATTAATGAGGAAAATAATATGAATTACGTTCTCTAGTCTATGAATGTATTTTAAGCTACATTTTTCGTCAAGCACATTCTTAGTCGCCTATTGTAGATCCCCCAAAGGACCCACGGCCGTAAACACAACAATAGCCATGTGCTTCGAAGACACATCGAGTAAACTACATGAGGGCAAGTGGTGGACTGGACATAATACAGCATGGAAGTTTATTTGGAGTCTTGGACTGCAGCGATCGCACCAACGGCAGCAGAAACCGTAAGTTCGCTCCTTTTATAGCGTTGTCAAATAGCGGGTGCATGGCGGGCGCGGATCTATAAATAGTATGAAATAATTTGCGTGGATTTATGGTGGGCGGACGGTTCATGCATACACGCGGATTAGGATGGCATAAAAGCTCATCCGCACATCTCTGTTCGTCACACTTGTAGATGTTTTGTTACCGAAATTGTATGAAACCCATGGCCAAAATAGTCATACTGTACATTCTGTCATTGTGTTACTGATCGTTCTAGTGAAAATAAATTCAGATTCAGATTCACTTTAACACATTGACTGCCAGCCGTTTTTTTTTGCTGTAGGTAGCTTCTGCCAAGCCGTTTTTTGAGGATTCTGGCTCATTTTACAAGAGCCGAGGATTCTTTTCTGCTTGGAGTTTGTGAACATACAATATCTCAAAAGTACTAATATAATGTGTACTTTCTCTGTCTAAAAGAGTTAGTTTGTAGAGTTAGTAGTTATGTAAGCATTAGCAATTGAATACAGCATGGTTTTAGCGTCAGAAAAAATATTCAGAGATAAACGGCTTTTTGTGAAATTCGATCACTTTAACCATTCATTTTTGGCATCAGTAAGACCTAAACAATAGTTTTGAACAGTAATTTCCTCCATAACAGCAGGAAACTCCCCTCTGCTCAACTCCTCCCTCCGTGGGCGTTCTTCTTGGCTGCAGCGCCCTGTCACAAGCACTTTCCTACCTGTGCAAATGCACTTTCTCATACTCTCGACCTCTCAAATAAATTTCTGAATAGAAATTAAATTACTCTAAATTAGAGCGAAAAAGAAACAAAAAAGAATGGGTTGAAAATCCCATTCTAAAAGCCTTTTATGGCTGTTTCCAATTTGCAAAATAGCCTGCTGCACCACAAGCGTGTCACCAGTCTCACTGCCCCGCTGCCGCTGTGCGGCTGTGCCTGGCTGTGCCTGTCTGCGTGGCCGCTCCCCGAGGAAGCCCGGCTGGACTCGCCCGCCTCCCGGAGCCCTGGCCGAGAGCTCCGATGAAGCCCCTGCGACTCTGGTCATATTTACGCTGCGTGCCTCAAAGTGTGCTCCATCCGCAATCCACTATGCAAGTTTGCAATCCCGCACCGCCAGCAATCAGCGCGGAAACGAAAGCGCCTCCGCCCACCCATTTTCATGAGAATGGAAATGGATCACACTGCTTTTTGCTTGCCTTCCTACTTCCTTGTCGCCACTTAGTGGGTCGGTGGAATGGGTTGTACACGTTGTACACGTCCAATACTTATATAAGAGACGTAAAAGGGTTAGATCAACGTCCCACCGTCAAAAAAAAAAAATCGATTCTGAAAACGTGTTTACACGTTGTTGGCAGTCAACAGCTGGATTCTGAAAACGTGTTTACACGTTGTTGGCAGTGAATGTGTTAATACGAGGGATCAGCCGAGCAGCATTTTGGTAAACAAACCGCGTCACTGGGTGGCAACGGCAATAGAACCCTATGGAGCCCAAGTGGCGCAAGGCTTGATTGTCTGACTCTAGCCAGTTAACTCTGTTTACATTTTAAAAACTGCGACAGTTCACACAACTTTAACACGACATGCACACATATTATACATCAAACTCTTGAGCTACTTCTGCTCTCACTCAGAATGTGAAAATATAAGCGATGTGATGTATATTTTTTGAGATATTAACGTTTGTTTGGCACAACTCATACTATTAACTGCCGCGGGGTTCCGCATTTCTGGGTGTTGCTATTGGTCCATGGTCGGCGAGCTGCGCGATCACTGGACAGGCGACCTGTCAATCACGCCCCAAAACATTGTCTTTTCTATCGTCTATTTTACTCGAAATGAGGCCATAATTTACAAAACAACCAGCATGCTGTATTGATTGTCTCTCTGTGTCTTCTTGTAGATTCTAAAGTAGAAAAGCTAGTTTTATTTTGGCATGTAGCCTGTAGCTTAGCTTGCTACATTTAGCTGGGGATAGATAGCTTCAAAGTAGTGTGTTCCACTCTCTGTTTGAGTTCATATTAAGGTAATCCATGCTGTTTATTTGGTCTTAATCTGCTGTGCTTTGGCATTGGAGTGTGTATTTAATTAAATTACATTTTATTTTTACTTTCACAAAGGCAAATATTCTGGAGAAAGAGGAGGATTTGTGCAAGATCCTCATGGAGGAGGAAGAGGAAGAGGAGGAACTGCCCCCGTCCTTCTTTTCGTTTGCAACGGTCATCTTTATAGAGGACATTGATGAGCAGAAGGGAGACATGTCGAAGCTCTGCCCTGAGATGGAATATATAAAAGATATTTATTCCTATCTGATCCTCCTTGAGGTAATCCATTCTGTTTATTTGCTGTTACTCTGCTGTGTGTCTGCAGTGTGTATGTTATATTACAAGTTGTTCTGTCTCCATAGCTGCAACAGGCCGTGCGACCCAAGTACCTGCAGGGTTATGAACAGCTCACTGGAGGCCACCGAGCTGAGCTAGTGGCCTCAATGATGCAGGTTCATTCCCACTTCCAGCTGCTTCCAGAGACCTTGTTCCTCACGGTCGCCATCTTGGATCGCTTCCTACAGGTACAAACTGTTAAAAAAATCTTGTTTAGCTTTCTGTGTGAGCTAGCTTTCTGTGAACTAGCTAACACTGTTCTTAATGTGCTGCAGGTCCAGCAGGTGCCTCCTACAAAGCTCAAGCTTGTCGGTGTCACTGGCCTCCTGTTGGCCTCGAAGTATGAGGAAATGTACATTCGCACTCCGAAGATTGCAGATGACGATGCGGTCACAAAGGCAGAGATTGAGGAGATGGAACGTGTCATGCTGAGGAAACTCAATTTCCACCTGGGACGTCCTCTACCCCTAGATTTCCTCACATGGGCTTCAAAGATGGCAAGGGTGAGTTTGTCTGCTAAATACCTCCCAACACGTTGGGGATGAATACTACATGCCTACAATATATATATATATATATATATATATATATATATATATATATATATATATATATATATATATATGAATAGATGTCGCAGAGTTTGAATTTTGTCTCCTGTCTTCATGTAGTTGATGTCATCAGTGCTCTCAAAGTCTTCTGTCTGTCTAGTCTCCTGCAGAGACACAAAAGCTGGCCAGGAGCTTCATGCAGATGAGTCTACTGGACTATGACATGGTGCACTATCGACCATCTGAAACGGCTGCTGCTTGTCTCTGCCTCTCTCAGCGGCTGCTGGACGGTCTGTGTTGGGTGAGTTACCTGAAGTCTAATAGGGCTCCAGATGGAGTCAAAGGTTGACTGAAGCAAGTCAACATGAGTTCACATTAAAAGCAAAGTAGACTTTTGTATGTTTTAGTGCCCCTGCTGGACGTTCGACAGCAGTGACTGTAGAGAGTATAAAATGGTGTGCTTTGGTGCCCCCTAGTAGTCATTTGCAGCAGTGGCTGTGAAATTGAAATTGAAACTGAAATGTCTAGAATCAGTCAGGCATGCCACATGGTGGGAACTTGAGAGCACCTTAACTGCTTCGATCTCCCGCTGCAATTATCGTCTACTGTTGTTTGCCTTGGACACTAATCGTCTGTAAGTATTTTATTTGTAAAGTTTTGATGAATACACGCTGCTGTATGTTTATTTTGATCATATTGTGTCTAGAAAATACTTAATTGATGGCTAGCATATTTGTGGCCTCTCTGCTAGCTTTTTGCACTGTAGCTCAACATAATGGAGTGTTAGACACTCATTTGTCTTTGTTTTCTCTATTTTGTTAGTTTTACAAAGTGTTTATTGGAGAAATTCAAGTGTTGACTAACTGTCTAGCTCTGAAGAAGATACTCATGGTGAGGACAGTATATAGTGACTCCATATTTTAATGTAGAGTAGCTGGTAGCTTAGCTTACCACATTTTCCAAGTAGCTTGACCAACAGTGGTTCTCAGCCTAGACCAGACCTCACACCGGAAGAGATATGATATGTAGTACACACAAACACCTCATGCTTCTCTTTCTCTGTAGGGACCTCAAGCTGGAGAACCTGCTGCTGGACAAAGACGGACATGTAAAGGTAGCAGACTTTGGCCTTTCTAAGGAGAACATCCAGGTCTCGTGGACCTCCACCTTCTGTGGGACCTTGGAATACATGGCCCCCGAGGTGAACACACACTACTTGTTAGAATAGACATGTTTGCATTAGAGATGTCCAGTGGTGTAGTGCAGGGTATACGGCGTATAGCCACTCATCATCAAAGTAGGTTCACATGGCAGAATAGTGTATTACTTACTTTTAAACCCTTCATTATTTTCTAAATAGCAAGCCTGCATGAAGTATTTTTAAAGATTGTTTTAAACCAAATATTGACGTTATGTTATCATGATACCATATCCAGCACATGTGAGTGGGGTGGTCATGGAGGAAGAGGAGGAGCCCAGGAAGAACAGGTTCACCATTGACAGCTTCGCTCTACACAGGATCGGCAAAGGCACCTTTGGCAAGGTACTGGAGGAGATAAGGTCAAACTTGGTCAAAGCTGGTTTATCAGCATTTGACGTTGAAAAGGCAGTGAGGTTTTCAAATTAACCTCTGCTTCGTTTCAATTTTACGTTGAGATTGTAGACGTAAAATGCCACGTTTTAGAAATGTATTCAAACTTACGTTGAGATTGTGTGTGTGCATATGCTGGTGGTTCAGAGAGGTAAACTGCCAGCGTTTTATTCTGGTGACTGGATTGCTTGATTGAGTTAATGCTGTGTGGATGTTTGTATGGTTGTCCAGCGGCTGCAGCAGTGTTCATGATGTTCTCTGTGTGTTTGCAGGTGTTTCTAGCGGAGCTGAAAGGCACAGGGCAGTTCTTTGCCATCAAGGCTCTAAAGAAGGACGTGGTCCTGAGGAAGGACAATGTGGAGAGCACCATGGTGGAGAGGAGGGTCCTCTCTCTTGCCTGTGGACACCCCTTCCTCACCCACCTCCACAGCACGTTCCAGACAAAAGTAATAACACCCAGAGATCCACATCCACACACTCTAAAACTTCCACTCGATAAATGTGCAAGTCATCACAGACCTTGTAGCGATGTGGCCAGGGAGCACCCGTGACTCCTCTGTCCTGTTGAACTCAGGCACAGGAAACAAATTCAGTGATGGACAAATGCCCGATGGCTGGTTGTGAGGTATATAACTTTGAATGTGTTAAAAGCATTTTTACATTTCCACAAATAAGCCTCTCAATAAAGTTTTGATCGTCTTTATGCCACAGGTGATAGTGGCTACCCCCTGAGACCCTGGCTGATGACGCCAATCCTGCAACCAGCAACAGAGGTGCGCTACAGCCAGGCCCAATGCAAAACCCGCAATGTTGTGGAGAGATGCATTGGGGTGGTGAAATCCCGCTTCAGATGCATCGACCATTCAGGAGGAGTGCTGCAGTACACACCTGAAAAAGCCTGCAAAATGATCACCTCAGCCTGCATACTCCACAACATGTGCACCATGTACCACCTCAGCCTGCATACTGCACCTTTACATGTACCACCTCAGCCTGCATACTGCACAACATGTGCACCATGTACCACCTCAGCCTGCATACTGCACAACATGTGCACCATGTACCACCTCAGCCTGCATACTCCACAACATGTGCACCATGTACCACCTCAGCCTGCATACTGCACAACATGTGCACCATGTACCACCTCAGCCTGCATACTGCACAACATGTGCACCATGTACCACCTCAGCCTGCATACTCCACAACATGTGCACCATGTACCACCTCAGCCTGCATACTGCACAACATGTGCACCATGTACCGTCTGCCGCTCCCCAACATCCCTGACAACCGTGACCCTGAGGAGGATGGAGGCCCAGTCCCTGTCCCAGGCAACACTGGCATCCAAGCAAGTAGGAATGACCTTATTAGAAGGAGGTCCACCTAAACCAGGGGTTTGCAAAGTCTGAGGCTCAGACACCTATGGGATCAAGGTTTTTGTGTTTTGATCCCAACAATTATTTGATCTCAACAATTGAGACAACAAACTCAAAACATGATTGTAGCTATTTGAAAGAACATAATTCAGACTGTACATTTGATTATCTGTACTTGTATTTAATAAATAACATATATAACTGCGTGTACAGTTACAGTATAATAAATAAATAAAACCAAACTAGATGTAGACATTTTTCTTTTTCATTTCAAGTTTCTCTTTGGCAATCATCAACTTGTCTTTCTCTACTTGTAGAAGCTCCTCTTGGACCTTTTCTCAGTAATGACACCTCCTTCAGCAGTTGTCTCTGGAGCATCACCATCTCCTGAGTGTCAGTCTTCCCCCTCCACGTTGAGGGCTGGAAAGGTGTGTCTGGGAGAATCTGGGACAGCATGGGCTCCTCATTCTGTTAAAAAGAAGAAAAATCAATAATCAGTTAAGTTCACTATGTTACAGTATATAATACCATTGACATATATAACCTACATGTAAGCTTGCATGTTTGCATAGTTTAGAGTTATGTTTGACAACAACCTACCTCTGATCCTTCAGCACAGAAGTCCTGTCCGTTTAGTGCCTCAGCCTCTTTTGGGTCCCTGGGGACGAGGTTATACATGTTGATAGTTCCTGGGATGGATAACGTTACATCTCACACACATTACAGTGGTACCCTGCATCAAACATTATGTTCGATGTTAACAGCAGCTGTTGTTCGTGTTGGTATTTCAAACACATCATGTGCCAATGTTACTATGTAGCGTTAGTAAGTAGTCTAGCTATAAGCTAGACTACTTAGCGTTAGCGTAGTGACACCGCAACAAAGCTAACGTAGCATTATAGCTGTTCGTAACAGCTAGCTTAACTACGTTAACATCGTAGCATTAAGCTAACGTTAGCTGTAAATTACAGCTAACACGTTAGCTTAATGCTACAATTACAGCTAACAGCTAGCTTACGTTAGCATCGTACCTGCTTGCTCATCATCCCTCCCACTGATGACACAGCCTCAGCCGTTTGGTTTGAACAAGTAAAACTATTTTTATAAGCATTTTACGAAATGTCTATGGGAAAGTAAATGTCGGATGAAAATCTCTGGTACAGTGCTGAAGCAGGAAGTAGGTGGTCACTTTGGCTCTCTATTGGAGTCACCCAGGGTGATGGGGGGGAAGGTGGAGCTGCATTCCTCCTGTAATCCACAACCATTCCCAATCTTTTGAGCATCGAGCTCCAGGTTGTTCTGACTGATTTTGATTCAATTGTTGAATGGTCCGTCCCGGGACCCACTTTGAGAACCACTGACATAGAATCCAAGTATGATACTTGAGATTTTTTAATAGGTTTCGGCTCTGCACAACTGCATCATGATATGTATGGAGATTCTTGTCAGCCCAGACTCTGTCTGTATCCAGCCTGCGTGACACTTGAAGAAAAAATAAATCAGAAATCAGACACAAAAATAGGCTGTATCAGAACATCTGTCCAGACATGCTCTCAGCCTGGAAACCTGCTGTATGAGTTAGCTCTTCTTCTGCTCCTCGGCTCATTACAAGCTGCTGCAGTCCGGCCGGCCGGTCAGCTGTCCACTGAGGAGACCACTCTTATCAATATTTGATATAATCATATGATGTGGGGTTTTGGTCAGTTTGCCTTTGATGGTCTGGAGCTGCTATCTTAAAGGAGAACTAACCTCCAAAACACTTTTTTTCAGCTTTTAACCAATATATATGACTTTGGGGGTGATGTGTGAAGAATTCTGGTCAAAATTTCCACATTTGACACCAAACTGTTGCCATTTTACCATTTGTATCATTTTTCAGCAGCATACCTGGCATAAGCGCCCTCTAAGGGTGTAACACTGCTTTTTTTTTTCTCAAATGAATGGGATATTTGACACGTCGTGACGTCACGGTGACCCAAAGACTATGGGATTTCAAGATAATTACTCCCCTACCCCCCCTGTACCCTTTCGGCTCCTCAGAACTCCAAGCCTATTTCTATTGAAGTTTGCTCTTAAAATACTGAACCAAACGTCGTCAAAGTTGGCACATGTCTTAATTATAGTTAGTTTCCCGCTGAATGTGTCATTACTTTATTGATATCTTACCTGGATAAGCTCGAATGATGATGTTTATATTATCAGTCCGAGTTGCAAGCACTGTCTCCAGCCCAGGCGGGAGAGAGTCGTACTGTAACATGGACGAGCCCCAAGCTCCGCGGGCGCGCGCAGCAGGCCAGCAGCAGCTGGGCTCTCTGTGCTCTGAGAGCAGTCTGATATTTCCGCAAACAAATAGCGTCGCAGTTTAGCGCACATGTAAAATATAACGCTATACTACGACGTGACAACGTGACAAAGCTTCTCTAAACACATCGGCTACTATCATTTCCCTGCATCCCTCCTACTGAGATTATATCGGTAATGATTTTGGACAGACTGAATGCGCGGAGGAGGAGGAGGAAAGATCTGCAGCTGTGCCCTGAGAGACACTCGCCTCGCTCCGACTACTGTGCCTGTCTGTGAAAAGCGTCCTGTCCAGTCGCACCTTCGCAAACAGATGCGGTATTCCCTCAATCCTGTACCCAATCTCAGACTGTATTCTCTAAATCGCACACCAGCTATTTCTGTCTGTTTGTTTGTTGCTCCGTGAGGTTACAAGCGCCCCATGCATGCAGCAGGCTGTTTCGCCAGCCGGGGTCTGGCAGGAGGGAGGAGGCGCAGGCAGCCTGCACTGCGCTGAGAGAAAAACTTTTGCACAACTTTTAACAAGAATCACGAAAAGCCCCCAAACTAAAATGAAAAAGGGACTATATGGCAACTTGGACGAGGGAATGACGTAGAGAAATCTCGCATTGTGTTACCCCAGAACGGGGGGTTTGTCGTATTGTGCGGTGTGCTGCTGTAACGAGCCCATGCCACTTTGCTCTCGTAACGTAGTTTAACACAATGCCATAGAGTTACATGCAGAAAAATAATTAAATTTCTAGTTCGCCACTGAATTACCAAATTGATATAACTTTCAACCATTTTGAGCAAAGCTCTTTCCAAACAGGCCACCAGCGTTGGCTAGTTGTTGATATTTATACAGATATGGCCCATCTCAAATAAATTATTTTTGAGGCAAACTGCAAACTGTAATGGCGTCGATTTCCGAAAAAAAATCTGGACTTCAACACAGCCAAAGAGTCCAGTATAGACAAGAGCATATATCATTTCTTGGTTTTTTCCATAGGTATTTTCAAATCACTGTTCTAATACATATCTAGGGGGTTAGTCCCCCTTTAAGCTGAGCCCGTCAGTACTCAGGGCCACAGAGGAAATCAATGGGCTGGATAACATCAGCGGCCTGCTGGTTACTGTAAGTTCATCATGACTCTGTTAACGTTTCCTGTAATGTTGACATCACAAATATTGTTATGATCCACTTAAGGAGAATGTAAGATGCTTAAGGGCCATGAGATATTCTGGAGTTTCAAAATACAAGTTGAAGTCAGTCAGTCTGTCTGTCTGTCTGTGTCTGTGATGGACATTTTGAAATGTTTAAATCAATTAAGTCAATCAATTAATCAATGTTATTAGATTGAATGTGCTATGTTTTTCCTATGAAAGAGCCAGTTTTGATCTAAAGGCTTGTGCTTAAATGCTTGAAAAATATAAATAGTGAAGTTGATGTCTACATGAATTTCTTTCCAAAGCCTTTCGTTTTGAAAGAAATTAGCTCACTGCATAATTTCAATTGTGTTATTTCATAGTTTGATGCGTTTACTGTTATTCTAAAATGTGAAAAATAGTAAAAAATAAAATAAAATAAAAAAGTGTTTTGACTGGTAATGTATGTTTTATGCATTTATGCTTTTTATAATATACTGTATTAATTTCTGGAGAGTAGGCTAATATGTCTTTTTATTATTGTTTTATTTAGAAAAGAATAAAAGCAGGGGGAAAACCTCTGATCTGCCTGACTTCCCCACTGTAACATGTGCTGTTTGGGTTGCTGTCGATGCAATTTCCAAAAGCTTTTAATATTCCAATATTATGATCAGCGGCTCGTAATGCAGGCTGCATGAATAATTGCAGCGCATTTGGCGGAGGCCTGATTATTTGAAACAAGTTGTGTTCCAGGCTCACTGTGTGTGTGAGTGTGTGTGAGCGTGTGTGTGAGTGTGAGCGTGTGTGTGTGCGTGAGAGTGTGAGTGTGTGTGTGTGTGTGTGTTCCGGCCTCGCGGAGAGCCGACACATCCAAAAACGCCATTAGCCAGGTGGTATCCCATGAATTAAAAATAGCCGAACACGGTTTTCCAGTCAGGCTGCTTCACTGACCCCATCCCACCCAACGCACACACACTGCCCCCACCTCACCCTAACTCTCCACCCACTGCCCCCACCCCACCCTAACTCTCCACACACTGCCCCCACCCTAACATCTCTGCCCCCCCCCCCCCCCCCCCACACCGCACACAGTATTTCATGACAGAGAGAAAGAATCCTCTGTCTGCCAACTGATCTGGACACAGGCTACATGGCCCGTGCCCCCCCTCCCCCCCCCACATCCCTCGCCACGGTGCGACTGTCATCCGCGGATGTTTTCACAATGTTTTACCCTGCCATTTTTTGGAGTGTGCAGTGGGAACGTGTGAATTGGATGGCGTCGGAGACACCTCGGCGGCACGGCGTCAGCGAGCTGTCACGAAGCCGCAGAGACGGCGCTCGTCCACCGCCACCGCCTGCGGGGACGCCCGCGCTGTAGGAGGCTGAATTAACATGGAGGTTATAGCCCCGATGCCACGCACATCGCCTGCACTCTGATTCTGATCAAACATGTCAGTTTAAATCCAGAGGTGGCAGTTATCTCTGATTTACGTTACACAGTTGGCCTTACGTCCCAATGAGCAGGTTAGCAAGAAAGAAAGAAAGAAAGAAAGAAGCCTAAAAGCAAGGAAGAAAGGAGGGGAAAGACAGAAAAGAACGGATGGAAGAAAGAATAAAAAGTCAGGCACCAGTACTTGACGTTGCAGAGAAGCTCTGGTGTTCAATGTATGCTACGCTGTCGCAAAAAGCTACCATAGCGCGAATGGAAAGATTGACGCTACCCTGCATGTCGAAAAATGATACCTAATCTGTTAAGGGGAAACTCGTGGGTACCCATAGATTCTAGAAGATAGAACCCATGTTGATATATCTCGAGGCGAGATGTATTGAAATGTTTTCCCCCTCGCCAAAATTTACTTCTCATTATTTAGCCCCCTTCCCGACAAGCTAGCATGACATGGTGGGCACCAATGGATGGCTTAGCCTTAGGTCATCTACTTTCTATGTATGGAGATGTGCTGACTGAGCGTGCGCAGAACCACTAGGTAGCACACATGTCGTTATAGGTAGCAGAGACTGATGGCACGCGGCATGGAGATGCGCCATGATAATGCAGGAGCAACATCACCCTGCATGCTCCTCACTGCCTGCTGGATATGTAATAGCCACTCCATCATTCTGCCTCTCTCTCTATCTCTCTATCTCTCTCTAGTTGGGTTTCCATCCACCTGTTTTGATGCAAATTTTCAATTTGCGCATAAAAAACCCGAGTGGAAACGCTGCAAAAGTCTAAAAACCTCAAAATATCTCAGAAAAGTTTTCACGCTTGGGGGAGGTGGAAAAGTTAAGCTGTATCGATAAAAGGTTAATGCGATAAATGCAGTGGAAACAGATTAAGTGAATATTCCGTCACATCTCCATTCAAAAACCACGCAGCTTCATGTTGACACGTCGGCGTAGCTACACTAAATAGGGGGTTCCTCTGCCTTTCCGACATGCTGCCACTCCGAACGTTAACTTCCATTATTCGGACTGGCGGTCGTTCACCTTAGAAGCCGCAATGCCGACCTTAGGTTTAGGCGTGGGGGTGGGAGAGGTTAGGTTTTGGGTTAGGGTCTGGGGGAGGTTAGGTTTAGGCATGGGGGGAGGTTAGGTTTGGCGTGGGGGCTGGGAGAGGTTAGTGAAAAACGGGGAATATAGACCCCCTTTCTGAGTGCCGATATTTCGGAGTGGCAGAACGTCGGAGTGGCAGCATGTAACCACTAAATAGGGCTACACTTGTTAGCTAAATGAGCAGCGCACGTTTTACACAGCCGCCGTGTGTTTAAACAGGGATTCATGTTAATGCATCTCACTTCTAGAATGGCTCCGTGGATTATAACGTCATGCGTGCTGAGTTGAAGAGTGGCACCTGGTAATCCAGAAATTGCATTTTATGGTCTATGTAGGCTACCTTTGTAGATCATCAAGAAACTTTAAATTAATAACCTAGATGTGTTTAAATAGAGCCTGGTCGCTGTGCCTGCCTGCAAGACGACGCATGTTATCGGGTCTAGCCTCAAACACCAGGTGATTGACAGCTCTATAATTCGCATAACAGCAGCGGATGGAAACGCGCACTATTTCGCATTTTCCTTTGCCGATTTTCTGTACATTCGGTTGAAATTTGCGATACACTTGGATGGAAACCCAACTTCTGTCTCTCTCTCTCTCTCTGTCTCTATCCCTCCATGGTTCCCCGTCCATCCACGGCTTGTGATACAAAAATGTATCCGCTGTTTGAAAGTGAAGGTATGCTTTCTGTTCCCTGTGTGCTGCAGTTTCCAGACGGGAGGCCATCCGTTTCCGTAGCGAGATTGAGTCAAACGTATATTTGATACCTTCTATTCTTGACATTGAATTTAGATGGGAGATTGTAAGGCTCGATGCATGGCGCATTCCAGCATCGCAATCTGTCTCTATCGCGCGTGTGTGCTCAAATCCGGGGGGCAAGGCCCGCGTTTCACCCGCAGTGCGCGCCACATATGCGGCGCTCATGCCCCCCTCTCTTAGGGGGAAATTGAAATCGCCGGAACGGCTCGGAGTGGCAGCATGTCAACAGAGACAGACAGAGGCAAGATAGGGGAATAATTGTTGGGGAATGAATCAGTTGGGAATGCTTTTCTGCGTGGGTGAGAATAACCGCAGTGCGGGGGCCAGACAGAGAATTAAATAAACACCATTACAAACGTGTTTATCTTTATCCCCGCATTGGGCGATGTGTGGGGCTAAAGTCTGTGTGACGCCAGTTCAAAGCTTTGTCACATTTAACCGTGTCACTAACTTATCTCCCTGGGGGGGTTTGCCATTGTCTGTCAATGGTGCAAATAGCCTAAGGAGAGAGGCTGGGGGCTCAGATGCGAGGTGTCGCTCCGGTTACTGCCCATAAACAAGTAAGTGAACTAGGTGGCGTCAGCGGTCACCAAAAGGCGAAACGACCGTCCATACGTGAGAAAAAATATTTCCGCATATAAGCTGTATTTTCTTGAACAACGTTCTTGAAATCCCCCCATGTGATGAAGTTGTTTTGTGAAATACATTTGTCTTGACTTGACGTTGCCCTGTGGGTAGCGCCGTCAAACACCTCATTGTCAAACACCTCATTTCCATAGTCACCCAGTTGCGTCAGTCACTCATCCTCAACAAAACAGTTTTTCCAGGTCAGGCGGATGCTTCTCTTGCAACTTTCAAAGTTCATGAGAGAGAGAGAGAGAGAGAACGCGAGGAAGAAAAACAACGTGCAACGTGTGCGCTGGCGACTCTTGACACCGACAAGACAACAGCAAAAGCTGGGTGGAGTGAGGAAGAAAAAAAAATGAACGACACCGACGATCAATTTTTCATGCGCCCCACACCACCCAAGGTGAAATAAGCGAGCTCCGGCTGCAGCGTGACGTGTAAAACGTGTTGGGATCTGGCCCGCGCAGGCGTGAAACACTGCCGAGGAGCACCATGAAAGATGCATGGGGCCCACTGGAGAGGTATAAAGAATTTAAAGATATAAAGGATATATGACAAATAAATCAGGATGCAAATCTCACCGGGTGCCACTGGGACTTCTCCAATGAAAACGGCCTGAATAATGGACGAGGAAGAGGAAACATTTCATCAATGAGAAGAGGAGTGGAAAAAGCTCTTCTTCACTCATCTCCTCCTCGGCCCTTTAAAAAGAAGCCAAAGCAGGAGGCAACTCTCCGCTGTCAGTTCATGCTAAGTCCATGAAACCATCTTTGAAAAGCGGCGTTAAAAATGGTCATTCGTCAATTCCTCGAATGGCCACTTGAGGCTGGCTCCAAAAGCCAGTTCATCCCTGCATGTTTTAATGGTGCCGCGTCTATGTGCCGACAGGCCGCAATGCCGATAGCCCACAAGCGGAACCAGCTCATGAGCGAGGCGACGTGCAGCGTGTCGGTGGACCGGCTGGAGCTAACCTCTCCCAGCCCCCACGCCAAACCTAACCTCCCCCAGACCCTAACCCTAAACCTAACCTCTCCCACCCCCCACGCCTAAACCTAACCTCTCCCACCCCCCACGCCTAAACCTAAGGTCGGCATAGCGAGTGGACACCGTTATAATGTCCAACTTTAATAGCAGAGATATAACCCTGTTTACAGCCTGGTACAAAAAAAGTCAGTGTGCAAAAGAATTCTGATTGGATAGAAGTGAAAATGACTCTACTTCTCACTTGATGACGAATTAGTTCATGTCTCAATCGCTTATTTCAAGTCTCTGTTCATTTTGTAGCTTATGGTCCAATTTAAGCAGCGCTTCCTGGATGGCAAAAAAAAGGATCATAAGAGGGTCAACTTGTATTTTCTATAAATTAAAATTAAAACGTATTGTCCATTTCTCTGCTTCCTCAGCCTGCTGCAAATTCACGACATTGTGTGATTGCGTGATGAAAAAGAGGAGGAAAAAGTCTGCGCACTTCAGCTCCCTTTATGTGCATTTATTTAGCATCTATTTAACAACTATTTGGATGTGATAAATAAATGCACATAAGAGCTGAAGTGTGCGGACTTTCTTCTTGTTTTTCCTCATGTTGATTTGATTGGAAGTGCGCAGCTGCTCCGCTCTTGCAAATCTGATTGCGTGATGTGACGATAAAGCAATTAAGAACATTTTGACAAGCCACAGATAGCCTATGCTGTCTCGGAATGGCGGACCTAATATCTTTCGCAATGGCGAAACCTTTTTGGAGATAAAAAGGGCCGCCTCTCCGACAGCATAGAAGTCAATGATCGGAATGCCGACACTTCGGAATGGCGAGGTGTCCCCGCAGCAGGCGGCGCTGCGACTCTTCTCGTCCAGAGGCTTCAAAAAGCAAGTCCACAAACCATTGGGTGACATCGTGGTGGGAATAGTATTTAGAATTCAGAAGTTGTGCTAAAAGAAAGATAGAAATAAAGTAGAAAGATAAAGACACTACGCTGAGACAGAGAATGAACAGAAGCCAGTTGCACTTTCTCACCCAGAAGCGATCATGAAGTTGACAGAAACACGACGCTCAGGCAGCGGAAGACGTCTCCATTCCAAAGCAATCTCCTTCCTCACCTCCTCTCATGCTTTAACAGATGCCATTAGGCCGGGAGCTTCTCCTAACCAGCCTACCACTCCACTCCTCTCTCTATCTATCACTACCTTTTTCAACCACTTCTCCTGCTTTTCACCATCTAATGATGAAATGATCAATCCCTGTCCCTTTAGCAGTGTTGGGGGTAACTCATTACAAAAGTAACATATTACATGTAATATCTTACTTTTAGCAGCAACTCAGTAATATAAATTATTACTTATAGGATTTCAGTAATATTAAACCAGTTACTTTGGCAAGTAACTCAAGTTACAAATTGAGGTACATTTGATTACATCAAAGCACATGTTTAAAAAAGATACAATAATTTCCTAATCAAACTGTGTTTTTATGCAAATAACCACTATAGATGACAATAACAAAGGCAAAGAATACCATTTAGAATTTTGGATTGTTTACACTGACTTCAAGGCGGTTGAAATAATTTTTGGGATGTTCCGGGTTGGCAATGTCATTCTGCTGCTGCTGTTGTTTTGGTAAAAGTAATGCAAAAGTAGTGTAATAAGTAACGAGTTACTCTACACAGAAAGTAATATTGTAAAGTAACTTATTACTTTCAAATAAAAGTAACTAGTAATATGTAGTATATTACATTTTGAAAGTAACTTGCCCAACACTGCCCTTTAGCCTAGTCACCCGAATAAAACCTTGGCATTTACCTTCTGCAAACCACCATGTTCAATATGAATGTTTCTCAAACAAAAATGCATTGTAAAGAATAGTAGTACAGTACAGAAGTAGATCAGGTGCAGGTTTTCAGGTAGCTAACGATTAACACATTCAGAGGGAGATGGAAAGAAAGGACTGCAACTAAATGTAAATTAGTTAATTCACTGTAAATCTAAGTCTGTTAATTAAAACTTACCAGAATGAAAATGCCGGGAACACACTTTTGCTGTACAGCTGAAATCCAAGCCATTCGGTGCCTCTCGGCTTTGTTACATCATTGTTTCCCTCATTTTTCTTCCAAGTAGGAATACGGTAAAAATATACTGTTCTTTATTCTCTTGCCACTATTGTCATGTGGCAAGAGATTGTGGCAGTTAACGACACAACAGTGGTCTCCTCCCATGATGTTTACATCAAGAACACAGCGTTTCAACCAAAACTGTGGGACACCAACCAAAATGGCGAAGGGGGCAGGGTCGAGGGCGGGTCTCCAGAGCACGACGTCACACTCCCAGGCCTAATATGGAAGATCCCGACGCCTCCTCCGCGTATTTTAAAGTTTCGACAGCAACAGACAGGTTACCTCACACAAATAAGCTCACTCTTTCAATGGGGTGAGGTTTCTTGACCCGTACTCACTGTCAGGATGGGTCTAGGAGCCAATGCATCGCCAAAGTTGCAGTGCCGCACATCGCTTCATATTCCTAGTGGGAATGTCCAGCGTCAATACGCATACGTCACAAGACGTCTTTTTCCTGTATTCCGGGGATCTCCTTTGTTTTGGCTTGAGTTCCGCAGAGTTGTGCATACCCCGATGCGTGCGCAACTACCCCTGTGACGTCGTCTGTAAAAGGGTCTATACAGGACTACAAATTAGGGCTGTGAATCTTCACTGGCCTCACGATTCGATTCGATTACGATTTATCTGTCGATTCGATTCCACAATGCATCACGAGGCATCTCGATACAGCTTAAAGTATTTCAGCTCCAAATATCAAATCCTCAATTTTCTATATTATTACTGCACATGGCTGCTTTTTCATCAATTAATACAAGCAGTCAGATAAATATCAAGTCCCTTTTTTTTTTACTTAGAAAGTGCTTTAAAGTCTGAATGTCAACAGAAATTTAAACATAAACGATTCAACGATTCATCTGTCAACGGTTCGATTCACACGTCCGCATCGCGATTAAACGATTAATTTTGACACCCCTACTACAAATGGAGTCAAAGGTTGACTGACGCAAGTCAACATAAGTTCATAAAGGTGGATTACAGGATTTAAATAATCAACCATCACTTAACTAAATGTATCTCTCCCACGGGGTTCCTCTGCCTTTCCGACATGCTGCCACTCCGAACGTTAACTTCCATTATTCGGACTGGCGGTCGTTCACCTTAGAAGCCGCAATGCCGACCTTAGGTTTAGGCGTGGGGGTGGGAGAGGTTAGGTTTTGGGTTAGGGTCTGGGGGAGGTTAGGTTTAGGCATGGGGGGAGGTTAGGTTTGGCGTGGGGGCTGGGAGAGGTTAGTGAAAAACGGGGAATATAGACCCCCTTTCTGAGTGCCGATATTTCGGAGTGGCAGAACGTCGGAGTGGCAGCACGTCGGAGTGGCAGCATGTAACCCTCTCCCACATGCTCCCTATCATGGCCCTCATTGCAGAGACTGTGGAGGCCACGACGGGCAAGACGAGTTAACTGTGAGGTGGTTGCCAAACCAGTGCAGTCTCAATAAGATGAAATGTTGTTTTTAGCATGAACTAATAATGCCTTATATTTCCCTCCAGGCTGTCAAAGACAAATACGCGAGCAGGGTTGGAGCAGCAGCAAAGATCAGCCTCCATCCTCAGCTCCAATTTGTGCTCCAAGCCACTCATCCCTAAAGTGGAGAGTGGAGAGGATCAGAGTGGCAGAAACACGCAGACAGCCAACAAACAAGTGCCTCTTTCAGACCAGGGCCCGTATTTATCAAGCTTCCTAGAATTACTCCTAAGAACACTGCTAAGAGTACACTTATGAGCAAAAAAATTCCCAGCTAAAAGCTGCACTTAAAAGTCAGTTATTATGCATCTCACTCCCTCTTTCAGCGAGGTGTAGGACTGAATCCTAAGTGTCAATCTCAGAGCTGATTTACGACAGGTGTGTGTGCCGTAAAGGGAAATGTTGATGACGCAATTCCAAGTACACAGGAATGGCCAATCGCTGAATGGAATCCCTTATGCACGAATATCCTAAATAGAGATGATTCAACAGTGAAATGCACAATGGGAGTGTAGCATATATTCACCAATAATTTCAGAAGAAATTATCAACAAAATAATACAAGATAGACATTGAAAATCACTCAAGAATAGGCTAAATCTTTCCTAATCCACCCAATTTACCTAATCCCACAACTGACTCGAAACTGGTGTGCTGTCAATTGACTACCCTATATAGCCAGGTTCTATAGGCTGTATGATGAGCAAACATGGAATCCAAAAGAAAGCCGAATTGGAGGGAGGATGACACGCTGTGCTTAGTGGAGAAGATTCGCGCACGTCTCTGTCTCCTGAATGCCATGATGTCAACATCAGTGGTGTCGTCTACGTGATACGCAGGTATACGCCATATACACACTGCGAAATGACTCAGATTTGCATATGCGCACTGGGAAATGCGCTATGATATGTATCGTTTTCAATTTCCATTTATAAAATTCACCCTGTGCGCTCTGTGTGTTACCCTACGTTCACACACAGCACCCAAGCCTTGCCTTTACCCACGCTTTTAAATAGGCGTCCTTTTTAGTCAATGAGGCTGTGTACACAGGGCGCCTCAACGTGAACCTTCCGTGTACCCACGCCTCGCCTGAGCTGCGCCGATTTTTACGTGAGTTCTATTTTCAAGCCAACTAGGCGCGTGAAGGCATACTTTTTCTGTCAAGCCATGAAAGAAAAACGCGACAATATCCGTGCCAGGGAAATGTCAGTCAGAGTCAGTATACCCTCTGAAAAAAGGTAGACTACACCACTGGTCAACATTGCCCTGCTGGCAACTCCTAACCACACCTCCTGAGGACTCCTAAATAGCTGGGGGAGTAGGAGTGTTTCCTAGTCTTAAGAAGGTTGATAAAAAGCTTTTATTCTTAAGTGTGAGAGTAGGACTAAATTTCACAAATTCTCAGCACTTAGGACTAAAATGGCACTCTGAGACGCTTGATAAATACGGGCCCAGAACTGGGTTTTTACAGGGACTTGCTCTCTGTCTGAATAGGACGAATCAGCGCGACGTCATTTGCCACCCAGAAATGCGCAACCCCGCCGCAGTTAATAGTATCAGTTGTGCCAAACAAACGTTAATATCTCAAAAATGCAAAAATCGCATCGCTTATATTTTGACATTCTGAGTGAGAGCAGAAGTAGCGCAGAGTTTGATGTATAATATATGCATGTCGTGTTAAAGTTGTGTGAACTGTCGCCATTTTTAAAATGTAAACAGTCAAGCCGGCTAGAGCAGACACTCACACTCGCGCCACTTAGGCACATGAATCGCAGTTGGGGCTGGTTACCAGGCTACTTTGCCCCCATACTTACCCATGATAAAAATTAGGTAGATACTGTATGGGAAAACAAGAGTCGCAATCAGAGTCGCTTGATGCCCGGCGGAGAAATGCGCTCGTGTGGACAGCCAGGTGCCTGCTCGTGCGGGAGATGCACTTTCGCGGAGCACGCGCCCTGTGTGTTTTTACCGTAAGGCCTTGGCCACACTTTTTTTTTTTTTTTTTTTTTTCAAAAACATACATATTTATTATACAGTTGTTTAAATATAGTTATACAACAGTTATACGTTTTTAAAGATAGTAAAAAAAAACACGACAAAATAATTTTTCAAAAACAAGCTAATATTAGTTATAATGAGAACATAGCAAAAGCATTAATTTATGCTGTTTTAACTTCAACAAAAAAAGGATAGGAATACGGTATTTACAAAAACTTTTTATTTTTTTTACTTTTATAATGGGTACCAAAACATGTCAGTATAGGGAGGTCATGTGTGTGACGGCCCTCCCCCTCTGCCTGTTTGTGGCTGACACCTCCCATCAGTGGAGGTGATTGGCAGAGTGGGGCAGGTCGTCAGCCTAATATTCCTCAGCTGGGCTTGGTTAGAGAGGCAGGCTACTTAACGTGTCTTATGCCTACCCCACACCACAGGATTTTCAAATCCTTGAAGATTATAAAAATCTTGAGACCCCACACACTACAGGACAGAGAGAGCCGATTTTTTTACATTTCAATCTTGGGACACACACACAATCGCGTCTGTTCAAACGCAACCCCACACACTAGAAGATTATGCAGAAGATTCACCTTGGAAGCAGGGCTCGACGTTAACTTTTAAAATGCCTATTCAGTGTGCGCACCGGGTGTAGTAGTAGTAATAATGATAATAATGTGGCGGCAGCGAGAGTGAGCAGAAAAGTCTCAATATATGTTTAGAGTAATAAGGTTACATGAGATTCCTAAGTTGCCAGACAACGCCACCCTGGGAATTTCACCCAGGGAATTATGTACTTTTTAACACAGTAAGACACACAGGTTCGTTACTCAAATAGGCCAGAGACGTGGTTCCACAAATTAACAGTCTTTATTTTAAATTAAGTTGAAGATTCTTTTTAAAACTCAGTCACACCGGGAAGGGGGAGGGATACCTTTCAGAAGCTGAGGCTTAGTGGCTAGGTAGGGGCAAGTGACAAGGGAGAGGAATCCACCAAAATAATACAAAATCACCCCAGGCACACGTGACGCACACTCGGTAGTGAAGAAACTCAAATCCCAGGGGAACACAGCACACGAAGAGGGGACACCACCACCCGGATCACCAGCACCACCACCACCGGCCTTCAGCAACTGAAAGGGATAAAACACATTAGTGGGGTAGGAAATTAGGAAATAAACAAACAAAACAAAATATGCAAGATAATAACTAAAATGAAACCAAACAAAACAATCTTAATACGAGAAAACAAAACCAACTGTGTCCACAAAGACACAGGTAAAACAAACAAATTAACCCAAATTAAATTATAAACCTAAATGAGCCCTTAAGGTGATTAAATCAAAGTAATCAACAGAAGTAAACTCAAAATAATCAACAAAAGAAATAAACGTATACCATTCACCCAAACTAATAAGAAACTAAAGTAATCTACTCCACCATTCAGTCATCCATAAAAAGAGGCAAGGGGTAAAACCCAGGTCACACGTATGGTCACGTGTGTATCTACAGCCAGCATTCAGTCGGTTTGGCAGCAGTTAGCCTTTTAGCCAACGATCGGTCTCTTTGCGGTGGCGGCGGCCAGCCAGACGCAGCCGTGCAAAGCAGACAACAGGCGAGACAAAACAGGCGAAGCCAAATAGAGACAAAACAGGCGAAGCCAAATAGAGACAAAGCAGCAGCGGTCTCAGTCACGGTGTGATGACGTCACACATAGCCGCGTCGGGTATCAGCTGACCCACTTCACCTATTGAAAAATAACATTAACGTTACTAAATAACGGTGAAAGCGTCACTAATGATGTAGATGCAACGACATTAATACATACTGTACATACCGAGAGGCTGTAGTGGACATTTATGTCAGGGAGGGGGGAGAGACCCATGCAGCTACCGGCGTCTTTACCTGTGACCACACTAGCATTAGCAAGCTAATAGCATACACACCGACGCCAAGAGAGAAAGCGAGAGTACACCTACCACAACAAGCGAGGCGGGTGGCACACACACACACAGGCCAGGGAGACGCACACCAGTCGCTCTGCAGCACAAAGTAAATGCCGTGAGCACATCATCACTGAAACCGCATAACTAGTGAGTTGAAGCAGACATACCTGTCGAGGGCAACACGACCCGAGAGTGGACGCAGGAAGGAGCGCAAGAGGAGGAAGTAGGTGAAGCGCCGCTGCTTAAATAGTCGGCTCCAGTTCAATGATTGGCCCCCAGTGGCACCCCGTTAAATGACACAACAGTACATAGAGAAACCTCTATGCTGCTACATTCTACCCCCCCTTCCTGCATCGTCGCCCCGACGATGGACAAACTAAGGCAAACACTACTAACTAGCTCCAGGGTCTAAACAGAGCAGACACTGCGTGGGACACAGAAGCAGGAGGGTTAGCAGCAGGTGCATTTCCAGCCTGCCGTGGAAGATGGTACACATTAGTGTGATGACCAGCCGTCGACCGTGGGGTCCGGCGTGGCGCGATCTGGCCGGAACCAGGACAACTAACCAAAGGAGCGGCTAAAGATGTTGATGCTCCAGTATGTGAAGCTGTCGGAGGGCCACACCCAGAAGGGTTTGCAATGGGTGGTGGCCCTGGCATTTGAGGTGCAGTTTGGGTCACTGTGTCTAATCTGGCGGACGGCATGGCAGGGGTGGCCACCGGACATTGTTGCCCAGCAACCAGCAAATCATACTCAAGAGAACACTCATCCTCAAAAGATGGCTGTTCTACCGATGGAGAGTCATGGGAAGGGGCACACACAGGTGAGTCGACTCCAACCACAGCCTTCAACTTGGTACGGTGGACCCGTCTAACTTTGGTCGGGTCATCTACTGGCCCGATTGTATACACTGAGCCCCCTTCGCTAGGAGCCCTCAACACTCGATACTTCACAGAGCTCCACCGATCCCGAATCTTATGGGGCCCCCTTGCACTGAAGTCACGCAAAAACACCAATTGACCTTCACTCAATGGTAGATCCCTAACATGCTGGTCATGGGCCCGCCGTCGGCGATCAGCCGCCTGCTGCAAGCGTTCTCGTGCACCTTCAAATGCCACCTGCAGTCGGGCTTGGTGCTCCTGGACCCACTCATGAACAGATCCACCAACCGGGCTCTCAACTCTACCCAACAGGAAGTCTACTGGCAGTCTGGGTTCCTGGCCAAACATCAGGAAAAAGGGACACTCTCCAGTAGCCTGATGGGGAGTTGTGTTGTAACAATAGAGGACCTGGGGCAGACACGCATTCCAGTCCCTCTTTCTGGAAACTGGCAGTGTACGCAACAAATTGTGGAGCGTACGGTTAAACCGCTCACATTGACCATTCCCTTCAGGATGGTACGGCGTAGTACGTGATTTTACAATACCGTACAAATTACACAACTGCTGGATAAGAAAGCTTTCAAAATTTCTGCCCTGGTCAGAATGTAACCGAGCAGGGACACCAAACCTGTAAAACCACTCAGAAACCAGAACCTTGGCCACAGTGGCGGCACGCTGATCCCGCGTCGGGACAGCTACCGTGTACTTACTGAAAACATCTGTTATTACCAAAACATTCTCTACACCATTCTGGGCCGGCTCTAGAGTGGTGTAATCAATGGCAAGAATTTCATTAGGGCGCGACGCCAATAGATGCCCCATATAGCCGTTAGCTTTGGGGTGGACATCTTTGGCAACCTGACACCTCTCACATGTCTGACACCATTGAGCCACAGCAGAGGACATACCAGGCCAGTAACATCGAGACCGTAGGAGCGCCAACGTCCGCTCCACTCCCTGGTGCCCATGCTCTTGGTGGACTTGGGTTAAAACCTCACAATGCAGCGCACCAGGCAACAACAGCTGAAGCACGGCTTCAGCACCATCTGGGCGGAACACCTGGCGGTACAGACCGGGACAGCCGTTCCCGCTCCTCACGGCTGGGACGCTGCCTTTTTGCCCAAAACTCCAGCAGCTCTTGCTCCTCCTCCTCCTTGCTCCCTCCGCCAGCGTTATTGCCCTCGCTGTCAGACGAGCTGGCTGGCTGCAGATTAATATTAATCTCAGCCTGTGTGATGCGTCGGCTGGTCGGTCTCTGTTTGACCGTCGCCGCTCTGGAGTCGTCTGACGGGCGCGGCCGCAGAACCACCTCCTGTGGCCCTCCTGCCAGAATCTCATCCAGTTTCTCTTTAGGTGATGCAGCAGCACGGCGCAATGAGACTTGCTTTGTGTGTGTCTCTGCACTGCAGGGGCTACTCTGGTGGTAGAGCAGGATGGGTGGCAACTCGCTGCAGAACCCAGCGGTCCCTGCCTCATTTGTCTGTTGTGACTCCTCCCCCGTCTCTTCACTTGTCAGATGTTGCCCCGCCCCTTCCTCATCGGCACAGACCACGCCTCTCTCCCTCAGCACGAGGTGCTCTATTTCACGGTACTCCGTCTCGTCGGCCGGTGTGGCCAGCGCAGCCTCACGCAATGTATTGTACCCTCGACTATAAGCAGGCAGTAGGAGGGTCTTCATTTCCTGCATGTGTTTGTTCTCTTGATCCTGCAGTGCGGCGAGCTGGATTATCTGCTTGATTTGATGCTCGAGATCATTGACCTGCAGGTCCAGGCTGTGGCAATAGAGGTCCTTCTTTAGGAGCGTGGCAACAGGACTGGGTCGGACGCCTGTGCCGGATAGGCCGGGAGGGGCTCTGCCCTTGAGGAGGCGGGACCAGTGGCAGGCGGCAGTGTCTGTTTGGTGTGCACTCTCTGGCAGATCGCGGCATAGCTCATCTTCTTGTTATCCTGGCTGGCGCGACATCCCTTCATCCCTTCATGGATGTGGAGGCCTCTCAAAGTGGTGAACCCCCTCCACCCACATATGGAGCAGGTGCGCAAACTACGTGCGTCGCGTCTCCGACGCATGCTTGTCCGTATATATTTTCCAGGAAACAGCACTTCTCTCACAGCAGCCAGACAACAGGCAGACACAGCTTCTTGCTCCTCCTCCTCCTTGCTCCCTCCGCCAGCGTTATTGCCCTCGCTGGCGCGACATCCCTGCATCCCTTCATGGATGTGGAGGCCTCTCAAAGTGGTTAACCCCCTCCACCCACATATGGAGCAGGTGCGCAAACTACGTGCGTCGCGTCTCCGACGCATGCTTGTCCATATATATTTTCCAGGAGGCAGCACTTCTCTCACAGCAGCCAGACAACAGGCAGACACAGCTTCTTGCTCCTCCTCCTCCTTGCTCCCTCCGCCAGCGTTATTGCCCTCGCTGGCGCGACATCCCTTCATCCCTTCATGGATGTGGAGGCCTCTCAAAGTGGTGAACCCCCTCCACCCACATATGGAGCAGGTGCGCAAACTACGTGCGTCGCGTCTCCGACGCATGCTTGTCTGTATATATTTTCCAGGAGGCAGCACTTCTCTCACAGCAGCCAGACAACAGGCAGACACAGCTTCCTTCTGGAAGAAAGAACATTTACTGAGCTTAACTTTCAAGCCCTCATGCTGCAGTCGCCCCAGCACCCCCTTCAGTCTCTCCAGGTGTTGTTCTACACTGGAGGAAAACACCACAATATCATCCAGATACAACAATAGCGACTGGTACTGCTGATCACCGAACATACGCTGCATTAACCTCTGAAAGGTGCTGGGAGCATTACAGAGCCCAAAAGGCATTCTGTTCCACTCGAACAAACCAAACGGTGTACAAAAGGCGGTCTTGGGCCTATCTGCTTCAGTGACTGGCACTTGGTGGTACCCACTGGCCAAGTCCAGGGTAGAGAACCAGCAAGCACCAAACAGAGCATCAAGAGACTCCTCTATACGTGGTAGAGGGAAAGCGTCTTTTCGGGTCTTACTGTTGAGCTGTCTGTAGTCAACACACATGCGTATAGTACCGTCTTTCTTTCTCACCAGCACGATGGGAGACGCATAGGGGCTACTACTCTCGCGAATGACCTGTGACGACAACAGCTGGTTGATGTGTTCCTTCACAACCTCGTATTCGGAGGGAGGAACACGCCTATAGCGTTGCCTAATGGGGGCATCGTCAACCAGGGGGATGTCATGGGAGATTAGGTTGGTACAACCCAGGTCTCCATCGTGGGCTGAAAAGACCGAAGCGTACTGCCCGAGCACGGACCTCGCCTGACCCTGTTCCGCCTCAGACAATGAGGACAGATCCACGTCCTCTACCTGCGGCCGTACACCAGGTGCAACTGTCTGGGAGGACAGGGTGGCATCGGCCCCACCTGATGACACCTCAGTGACGCCCGCAGGGAGACTCACTACATTAACAAAACCCAGCGTGCCAACAGCCGTGTGGGGGTACAACAACGCATCAGTAGAACCTACATTAAGAATTAGTATGTAGGCTGTGCCTCTGACTACTCGGACCAGGGCAGGGGAAGCAAGCAACCCAGCGGGCAAACCGGAGTCCAGGGGCTCAAAAAGGACGGTGGAACCTGCGTATTGCTCAGAACACGTGGCGGTCACGATTTTCATTGTCCCGCCAGGGATCCGCCAGGCCTGCTTGCCCCTGACCTTCACCCTCCCTGGACTGTCCCGAGGAGTCTGGTTGCTGGCATAACGACATTGCTGCAGTGCCTGCACAACAGACGTGGAGGCTCCCGAGACACAAGACTGTGAAAACAAAGTTTCACCATGCTGCACAAAAAGCTCTTGATAGCATTTACGAATCACGTTCATCCCCAGAATACCAGGCACTTGAGCAGGCACACCACCAGGGGGGTCCCTTACAACCAACACTCCACAATGGGGCACCAACTTGCCACAAAGTTCTACATCGAGCTCCAGGTAACCAATATAAGGGATGGCCAGACCATTGGCAGCTTTAAGCTCTAACCAGTGACACGATCGGAGGCGCTCCTGGCCCCAGGGCTCAAAATGCAAGCGGAAAAAGCCCTCAGAAATTGTTGATACCATGGATCCAGTATCGACCAAACAAGAGACTTCAATCCCACCCATGTCCACATTTAAATGGGGACAAGACGAAATCAGCTTGGAAGCCACTAAGCTACTTGAAACCTCTCGTGAGCCTAACGCGGCCCCACCCAAACTGTGGCTCTGCAGCTCGGTGGGCGCTAGTTTTCCGACCCCGAAGCGGTGTGGGACTGGCTAGCAGGGTTAGATGGGGGTCGTGCGAACTGTGAAGAGAACTGTGAACGAAGAGGAGCACGCGCTCCATCACAGTCTCGTGCAATATGGCCAGGTTGGTTACAGCGGCGGCATATGATGGGACCAGTACGAGGCAGACGGTGGTACTGTTGGGGATTATGCAGCCGAGCAATGCTTTCAGTGAGCTGATTAAGCTGCTCTTGCTGACGCTTTAGCATCTCTCTCATCTCACTCATCTCAGACACTGAAGATGAGGGGCCAGACGCTGCAGGGCCACCTCGAACACCATACTGGACACCAAACACTGAAGGAACCGAGTGGCTGCGGCCCCTCGCACCACCCGGTACGCCTTCACGCTCCCACCGGATGGCCTCTGCCCTGACATCAAGCAAAGTGGAGTTAGGCTGCCCACGCACCAACTGCTTCAACTCACGACGCAGGGAGCTGTTCACCACATGCTCCACAAATTGGTCTCTCAGAAGAGCTCCAGCATTTGGCACCGCAGCAGGTGCACTCTGCTTCACCTTCTCCATGAGACCCAGCAAAGCGAGAGAGAACTCCTGAAGAGTCTCTCCCTCTTCCTGCCTCCTAGAGAAGAAAGCCTCCTGCAGAGCGACATACGAATCCGAGCACCCGTACAGCTCCTCTAAAATGGCAAGTACTCTAGCGGGGTCCTCTCTCTCCACGCCAGCGCGATACTTGATCTCATCTCTAGCTTCACCCTCTAGATGGTCATACAGGAAAAACGCCTGGTCAGACTGCGATAGACGCCGGGCCCTCATACAAACCTGCACCTCCTCCCTCCACTCACTCAACCCTATACCTGTCCTCCCCCTAAAGACGGGACACTTCCTGTCTCTAGGCACGAAAACTAGTCTCTCTGCTACCGGGACATTAGAAGTGGGAGGGGCACTAGGTGGCGCAAAAGAAGTAGATGGAAGAGCACTAGGGTCAGCCTGTCCCTGTCGTAACCGCTCATTATCAGCTTTTAACTGTGCAACCAAATCTCTAAGTTCCTGTATCTCCTCCGTCATGACTACCGCAACTCACTATACTACAAGTAGTTACTCTATGGTGCAACGGCACCACGAAAACCGAACCTGCAGTAAAAGAAAATGTCACCCGAACCGTCACGGGGATCCGCTGAGAACCACTGCTGCTTTGTCTCCGAGCTCTCCAATCTGCATACAAGAAATACAAAATCAATACACAAGAAAATAAAACAAGGATCAAAAATGACAGCAAAAGGAACCCACGTCTCGGCCGTTTACGAGAGTAAATCCTGCCGACCAACGCCAAAATGTGGCGGCAGCGAGAGTGAGCAGAAAAGTCTCAATATATGTTTAGAGTAATAAGGTTACATGAGATTCCTAAGTTGCCAGACAACGCCACCCTGGGAATTTCACCCAGGGAATTATGTACTTTTTAACACAGTAAGACACACAGGTTCGTTACTCAAATAGGCCAGAGACGTGGTTCCACAAATTAACAGTCTTTATTTTAAATTAAGTTGAAGATTCTTTTTAAAACTCAGTCACACCGGGAAGGGGGAGGGATACCTTTCAGAAGCTGAGGCTTAGTGGCTAGGTAGGGGCAAGTGACAAGGGAGAGGAATCCACCAAAATAATACAAAATCACCCCAGGCACACGTGACGCACACTCGGTAGTGAAGAAACTCAAATCCCAGGGGAACACAGCACACGAAGAGGGGACACCACCACCCGGATCACCAGCACCACCACCACCAGCCTTCAGCAACTGAAAGGGATAAAACACATTAGTGGGGTAGGAAATTAGGAAATAAACAAACAAAACAAAATATACAAGATAATAACTAAAATGAAACCAAACAAAACAATCTTAATACGAGAAAACAAAACCAACTGTGTCCACAAAGACACAGGTAAAACAAACAAATTAACCCAAATTAAATTATAAACCTAAATGAGCCCTTAAGGTGATTAAATCAAAGTAATCAACAGAAGTAAACTCAAAATAATCAACAAAAGAAATAAACGTATACCATTCACCCAAACTAATAAGAAACTAAAGTAATCTACTCCACCATTCAGTCATCCATAAAAAGAGGCAAGGGGTAAAACCCAGGTCACACGTATGGTCACGTGTGTATCTACAGCCAGCATTCAGTCGGTTTGGCAGCAGTTAGCCTTTTAGCCAACGATCGGTCTCTTTGCGGTGGCGGCGGCCAGCCAGACGCAGCCGTGCAAAGCAGACAACAGGCGAGACAAAACAGGCGAAGCCAAATAGAGACAAAACAGGCGAAGCCAAATAGAGACAAAGCAGCAGCGGTCTCAGTCACGGTGTGATGACGTCACACATAGCCGCGTCGGGTATCAGCTGACCCACTTCACCTATTGAAAAATAACATTAACGTTACTAAATAACGGTGAAAGCGTCACTAATGATGTAGATGCAACAACATTAATACATACTGTACATACCGAGAGGCTGTAGTGGACATTTATGTCAGGGAGGGGGGAGAGACCCATGCAGCTACCGGCGTCTTTACCTGTGACCACACTAGCATTAGCAAGCTAATAGCATACACACCGACGCCAAGAGAGAAAGCGAGAGTACACCTACCACAACAAGCGAGGCGGGTGGCACACACACACACACAGGCCAGGGAGACGCACACCAGTCGCTCTGCAGCACAAAGTAAATGCCGTGAGCACATCATCACCGAAACCGCATAACTAGTGAGTTGAAGCAGACATACCTGTCGAGGGCAACACGACCCGAGAGTGGACGCAGGAAGGAGCGCAAGAGGAGGAAGTAGGTGAAGCGCCGCTGCTTAAATAGTCGGCTCCAGTTCAATGATTGGCCCCCAGTGGCACCCCGTTAAATGACACAACAGTACATAGAGAAACCTCTATGCTGCTACAATAATGTGTCATTTCGTTTTCTAAACAAATCTTATTTTTTGTTTTTATAATGCATTTGCACTGAAAGGATTTGTTTAACTAATATTTGCGCGGACAGCCGCGTCCATTCGGGGTGTAGGCCTACTGTGCACGGCCAGGCGAAAACCGTCTGCACAGGTGCCTTGTGGAGGAGGGGGCGTCTGCTGATTTGACTCACTTTTCCGTGTAGGCTACATGCTTTGCAGTATAGCATTAGTTTTCCGTCCCGTTCAAAGACGCACGGGTATTTCACCTCGAGGACAATTTCCTCGTTCTTTGTTTCTGTGCGGGCGGACCAGATTATTTTGCGAAAAACTGTAATGGAAACGCAGCTACTACTGGCTCTCTGCTCAAGATGCAATCGCCTGTCGGGTTGTAAATATCTAACATGTTAGATATGCACGATTCACAATCGGGAAGAGGCAGTCTTCCCGATTGTGAATCTTTGAACCCCACACACTACAGGATCTTTTGGGAAGATTATCTGCCCGACGCGCTTCAAATCGGGAGCACCCCCGAGAAAATCGGGAGGGGGGAATCTTGACCATAATCTTGCAAATGATCCTGTAGTGTGGGGTAGGCATTACCTGACATTTCTCTCTCTCTCCTCCTCAACTGAGCTGCTGGTCTCAGGGTCCTGCCATATTATCCTTTACTTTTACATTCATACATCCATACACTCACACACACTATACTTCACTCATCCATACACTGCAAACATGACTGATTCTTACCATTTTCCAATACTGATACTTTGGTTTGGGTTGGTTTTGGGGTTATTTTGACTTATTTAGTTTACAATAAATTACTTTTTGGTATTTAAACTCATGTGTGGACTCCCTTTTGTCACTGACTACACCCGATTCGTGACAAATGGGGGCTCGTCGGTTCTAATGATAAGTTACAATTTAATTTATTAATTGGAGACTTATTTGGTTTGTTTTGGGTGCAGGCTAAACTCAGACTCTTGAGTTATTGGTTAACTCTTGCTGGTATTTGTTGAGTTCCTGTAAGGAATTTGTTTGGTTCATCTATTTAGATGAGCTAATTGGTTACAAATATTTGTAGTCTGACTGCATGGTAGCACCTGGTGTGCTTGTAGGAGACTAATTGTTTGCCAGTGTCGGGAGCACCACATGTGAGATTTGACCTGTGTTTCTTGATTTTGGAGCAGGTTTGTTTGATTGGCAATTTGGAGGTAGGAGAGGAGCATTTGTTTTGTCCCCAGAGTTAAGTTAAATTAAGGGGGGTTTTGATTTGTTTTTGGTAAGCGAGGTAATTAAGTGTTGAAGTGTGATGTTGGTAATGTGGGTTGGGATGGCGTAACTTGTTGGAACCAATGCCATTTCCCTTTTTTGTGCACGGCGGTAAAAAAGACCCACGGGGGTCTAGGGGACACACCCAGAGCACCAGGGGGGTGATCAGCATAGCTGAGGGCCTTCCTGCTGTTCTGTGCAGAGTTCCGTGCTCTGCGTAAAGGGCTCTTAGTGGTCTGATTTTGGACTTACTGGAGCAGTGTTTAAAAAGCCCGCCACCAAACTGTATGAAAAAGGATGTTTTCTGGGGAGGTTCCATTTTGTTTTGGCTACCCCAATCTGGGTTATTTGTCATGTTTTCAACACTGCTTGTGCTTACTAATTTTGTGATCACACTTGTTTTTTTTCATTTTGTAGGTAGCCTATAGTGGAAATATGGCTGCAATTGTTTCTGATTTTGTTGATTCTCCTTCATTAGAGCTGTTCGAGCAGTGCACTAAGGACCAGTTGGTGTTAATTGCTGAGCAGTATGATATAGAAATAACTGATAAAAAAAGGAGTCTGTTAAAAACAGTTTAAAAGCTGCTTTGTTTGAAAAGGGGATTCTTCAGCCTGCTGACATTCAGTTTGGAGGAGTTTCTTTAGCGGGTGCTAGGTTGACTTTTGAGCAGCAAAAAGAGCTTTTGTTGTTAAAACAGTTTTCGTTGGAATTGGAACGTGAGAAAATTAAACATGACAAAGAATTGGCTTTGGAGGAGCTCAGACAAAAAACTGAGTTGGTCAAATTGGACTTGCAGCGTACAAGGCTGAGTTTAATTCGAGACGGTAAACTATCAAGTTCATCTATTAGTGACGGTGGACAGTCGTTTGCTCAAACTTCATCTTTTGATGTGATTGGTAATTTACGTTTGATTCCAAAGTTCAATGAAAAAGATCCGAACACATTCTTTTCATTATTTGATCGTATTGCTGAATCTAGACACTGGCCGGATGAAGATCGTACATTAATGCTACAATGCGTTCTGACTGGTAAAGCCCAAGAGGCGTACTCTGCTTTGAGTCCTGCTGACTGCAAAGTCTATGACCGGGTTGAAACGGCGGTGCTTAGAGTTTATGAATTGGTACCAGAAGCGTATCGGCAGCGTTTTCGAAATTGGAAGCGAGGAGATAAACAATCTCATGTGGAATTTGTTCGTGATTTGTGTGCTCAATTCGGTCGTTGGTGCGCGGCATCAGATGTTGACACATTTGATCAACTATGTGATATGTTGATTTTGGAACAGTTTAAAAACTGTGTCTAATCATGTTGCCACTTACATTACAGAGCAGAAGGCAAAGAGTCCTGCTGCAGCGGTCTTGGCGGATGAGTATGTGTTGATTCACAAAGGTAACTTTGGTGGGTCAGGTACGGATAAAACTGTTTTCTCCGCGACCAAAGTTTGTCTCAGAGCAAAATTTTCATAAAAATGATCATGGCGTACGGGACAAAGCGGCACCAGGCAAGACTTGTAATTACCTCCATGATGGTATGTTATTTCGGAAGTGGGTGCCTCATGCAGAAACGTTTGTCGGCGATCCTGTTTTTCAATTTGTTGTGCCATCAAAGTTTCGGGACTTGGTTTTGCAGACTAGTCATGACAATCTGGCTGGGCATTTGGGCGTAAAAAAGACATACGATCGTGTGCTGCGCCATTGTTTTTGGCCCCGTTTAAAGCGTGACATTTCTGCATACATCAAAACGTGTCATACTTGCCAGCTGACCGGCAAGCCGAACCAGTCAATCAAACCAGCTCCACTTTGTCCAATTCCTGCGGTTGATCAACCGTTCGAGCATTTGATTATTGACTGTGTTGGTCCGTTGCCCTGTTCAAAGCAGGGAAACAAGTATTTGCTTACAGTCATGTGCCAAGTAACCAGGTACCCAGCGGCGTATCCACTCCGAACAATAACTACCAAGTCCGTGGTAAAAGCTTTGACACAGTTTATTTCTGTGTTTGGGGTTCCAAAAATACTTCAGAGCGACCAAGGGTCTAATTTCACCTCTCGCATGTTCGCGGAAATCCTCCAGCAGCTTAAAATTAAGCATAACAAGGCTTCAGCGTATCATGCACAATCTCAGGGAGCGCTAGAACGCTTCCATCAAACGTTGAAGTCCTTGTTGCGTTCTTATTGTACAGAGCTGGGCGGCGACTGGGAGGAGGGACTTCCCTGGTTGCTATTAGCAGCCAGAGAGGTGGTGCAGGAAAGCACGGGTTTCAGCCCAAATGAGTTGGTGTTTGGTCACAAGGTTCGTGGTCCCATGGCCAAGGACAGTTGGGAAATGACAGTACCCCCTCAAAATCTTCTGGATTATGTGAATAGTTTCAGACAGAGGTTGTTTTTGGCTGTTGAAAAGGCAAAAGAGAAGTTGGGTAAATCACAGGAAAGAATGAAAAGTCTATGATAGGCGGGCAGGGCCTAGACAGTTTATGCCTGGTGATCAGGTTTTGCTTCTTAAACCTATTGTCACTTCTCCTTTTGAAGCTAAATTCTCAGGTCCTTACACTGTGGTGCGACAGGTGTCTGGTGAGAATTACAGCATTGCAACGCCAAAAAGTAGAAAAAAGACAAAGTTATGTCATGTAAATCTGCTGAAACCTTATTATTCACGTTTATCAGATGATGAGCGGGGAAATGAGAGTGATGTTAATCCTTCTCTCTGCACCGCTACAGTTTCATTGGCTTCCTCACCGGAGGGTCTGTTTGAGGACAGTACCATGGAGGGCTCCCTTCCTGATGGGGTGTTGCAAGGTCGGTTGAAAAATTCAGAGACCTTGGAAAATTTGAGTCACGTATTATCTTATTTGGATGATTCTAAACGTGCAGAGTTGAGTGCTCTTGTCAAAAGTGATCCTTCACTGTTTTCGGACGTACCCTCTCGCACACATCTTATTGAACATGACGTGGATGTGGAGGGTGCGGTACCGATAAAGCAGCGCTTTTATCGTGTTTCGCCTGACAAGCGCAAACATTTAGATCAAGAAGTGAATTACATGTTGGATAACCACATTGCTGAACCATCCTGCTCAAGCTGGGCGTCACCTTGTCTGTTGGTCAAGAAACCTGACCATACGTATAGACCATGTACTGACTTTCGTAAAGTTAATAACGTTACGAAGCCAGATGCGTATCCTCTTCCTCGCATGGAAGACTGTATAGACCAGGGGTAACTCCATTAGTTGTGTACACAGATCACAATCCCCTTACATTTTTGCGGTCACTCCAAAATCCCAATCAGAGACTCATGAGGTGGGCATTATTTTTGCAGCCTTTTCATTTAGATATCCGTCATATCAAAGGTAAAGAGAACGTGATAGCGGATGCACTTTCGCGTATGCCCTAGTTCTATTTGCTTGTTCTCTTAGTGTCTACTTTTCTACTCTGTTAATCTGTCCTGTCTTCCTTCTCTCTTAATTTGCTCCTTAGGATCCAAGGTTGCTGATAGAGGGGCAGCGGGGTGGTGTGGTGGAGGAGACGAGGTATTACTGGGGATCTTGCTAATGTTTTATGCTGGGCAGTCGTTTTGGCTTTTGGGAGTTAATTATGGTATTTTTTTTTGTTTATTAGAATATTGGGTGTAATGTTGTGTAGCTTTTTAGCTGCAGGGGGCAAAATTTAAACATGTTCACTAAAATAATTGGTGTCAAGTTGAATGTTTATATTACATTGACTTAACTTTTAATATGAAGTCTAATTGATTTGTTTTTCTTTTTTTCTTAGATTATGTGGTGGAACCACATTCTTTAGGAGGGGGGTGTGACGGCCCTCCCCCTCTGCCTGTTTGTGGCTGACACCTCCCATCAGTGGAGGTGATTGGCAGAGTGGGGCAGGTCGTCAGCCTAATATTCCTCACCTGGGCTTGGTTAGAGAGGCAGGCTACTTAACGTGTCTTACCTGACATTTCTCTCTCTCTCCTCCTCAACTGAGCTGCTGATCCCAGGTCTCAGGGTCCTGCCATATTATCCTTTACTTTTACATTCATACATCCATACACTCACACACACTATACTTCACTCATCCATACACTGCAAACATGACTGATTCTTACCATTTTCCAATACTGATACTTTGGTTTGGGTTGGTTTTGGGGTTATTTTGACTTATTTAGTTTACAATAAATTACTTTTTGGTATTTAAACTCATGTGTGGACTCCCTTTTGTCACTGACTACACCCGGTTCGTGACATGTGCAACTACAGTTAGTACTGCCCAACTAATTTTCTCTGGCTGGGGGGCTGTAGCATCTCCTGGAAACTGACGGGAAACATGGGACGTCCTTCGTCTGGTCCTCCAGATAGGCCCTTGAGGCCAAAGAGTCTGGTGCGATTATGTGTGCCAAGGTGTGTGCCTCACTCGGCATCGTCTCCTTCCCGAACAGCAGGTTGTTCAGCCTGGTGTTGTGTCCATCGTGGAGGTGACAGAGAGGATTGCAGCCCTCGTGCCTCGGCGACCTGCCTCTTTCATCTGAGGCGGAGAGAGGGTAGTTGATGTTGATGTTGATGGTGTCCGGGCGGTTGGGCCATCGGCGCAGCAGCTTCTCCTGCGTCTGTTGGAGTGCAGTGTTGCTCTGGATGCTCCTCTCCAGCGGCAGCCTCAGGTTTCTGATCTCCAGAAGAAGCTCCCCTATGCCCACCGAGTCAGGGACAGGGACATACTCCTTGGACGCCTTGCTGGATTCTGTGTGTTTGTGAGTGTGTTTGATCTTTTGCAGCTCCGCACGCAGCGACTGGAGCAAGCATTGGGAGTCAGCCACCTGCTGCCTCTGGAGCGTCACCTGACACTTCACCTCACCCTGCAACCTGTTCTAAATCGGCGACCTTCTTGGATGTGTCTTGAAGTGCAGCGTCCGCTCTCTCAGACGCCGGGTTTCTCCCACCTCTCCAGACAGACTCTCCAATGCTTTCGATGCAGACACCAGTAGGTCATGTTTCCCTGACAGCTCTCTTTTCATGGACTCCACCTCTACCTTCAGCTCATTGTTCGTTTTGAATATGTCCTCGGTGGAGTCATCACATTCCTGCCCCTTGCGCTCCTCCAAATAGTAAATGCGCAGCTTCAGGCTAAAGTTCTCCTTCAGATCCATCAATTGATCCCAATATTCCTTCATGGTGAGATGACTGGCAGCTTTGATGGGCCACATGTCATCTGGGAAGGAGGGAGCAGGGGAAGATGGAGCCATGGCATCTATAGTCTCACCACCGGTGCTGCTGCTACTTCCACCTCTGCTATTGCCCCTGTAAAGTGCAGTGGCAGGTGGCGATTTGGGGGACTTGATGGGGGTGGAGGAGAGCCGGCGCTCGTGGAGCCCCTTGCTGGGCCGGAGCTGCTGGTCCATCTCAAGAACCTTGGTTACAAAGGAGGAGGTGGAACAGAAGGACATCTCCTCGGCCGTTTGCTCCAGCAGGTCAATGTCCTCCATCCAAATCCCCTCCAAAATCTGCAGCTTCTCTGGAACTTCTACGGCGGCGGGAGGCCCGGCTTTCCTCTGACCCGCCTGAAGCCGTTTGGTTTGACGGGCAGCTTTGATGGGCCACATGTCATCTGGGAAGGAGGGAGCAGGGGAAAATGGAGCCATGGCATCTATAGTCTCACCGCCGGTGCTGCTGCTGCTTCCACCTCTGCTATTGCCCCTGTAAAGTGCAGTGGCAGGTGGAGATTTGGGGGACTTGATGGGGGTGGAGGAGAGCCGGCGCTCGTGGAGCCCCTTGCTGGGCCGGAGCTGCTGGTCCATCTCAAGAACCTTGGTTACAAAGGAGGAGGAGGTGGAACAGAAGGACATCTCCTCGGCCGTTTGCTCCAGCAGGTCAATGTCCTCCATCCAAATCCCCTCCAAAATCTGCAGCTTCTCTGGAACGGCGGGAGGCCCGGCTTTCCTCTGACCCACCTGAAGCCGTTTGGTTGGGACAGTTTGAACAGGTATGGTGGTTTTACTCTGCATGGCTGGCCGCTGGCTGCTGTTCGCAATGCCTTTCTGCAAGGCTGCAGGCTTCAACTTTTTTTTGTTTTTTTGTTTTGTTTTACAGAGATACAAGACATTAAAGC
This sequence comes from Poromitra crassiceps, assembly GCF_964638095.1. Taxonomy (NCBI): domain Eukaryota; kingdom Metazoa; phylum Chordata; class Actinopteri; order Beryciformes; family Melamphaidae; genus Poromitra; species Poromitra crassiceps. Next base: position 8,497,385 of record NC_139633.1, on the reverse strand, counting down.
AACGGCACGCGACAAACAACGTCACACCATACTAGCAATTACAAGTTACCTAGCAATGCTGGCAACAACTCATATATATCAACAAGACAGGTGTAACAACAACAACATCAAAGAAAACATGTGGGAGGTTCACGCTATTCCAACGAGTTCCCCTCCCTCCGAACAGGCGCCCCTAATGACCAGAGCAGGCACCACATCAGCGACCAGGATATTGCATGTTTTTGGTGGGCACTCGGGCGGTGGGCACTCGAGGACATGCGGACAAGCTTCAGGGCTCACAGCGTCCCAGGTGGGAATCGAACCCAGGGCCTTCTAGCTGTGAGGCGACAGCGCTTACCACTGCACCACCGTGCCCCTCAGTGCCACCTTCTTAAATGTCGCACTCAGTGCCACCTTCTTAAATGTGCACTCAGTACCATCTTCTTAAATTCCACCACACTCAGTGCCACCCTTGTTTGTGTCTGTGCCCCACCTGGGCAGGGCCACCTCAGAAAAATGGCCTGGAAACATTACTGTCTAGCGGTCGTGTAAATAACGACAGTCTGCTATTGAAATAGCACGGTGCAAAGTGAGGGCGGCGAGGTCGGGGGTGGCAGAGGGCGTACACATTTTTGACTTAGACACCGGAAACCATAGTTCGATTCCCAAGCCATAACCCATAACCTTCAGTTGTTCTATTTGTGTAACGTTTTCAAATTAACCTACATTTTGAAATGTACACGTGTCAAATGTGGTTGGAGGACTTACTGAAATGTTGACATGCAACATATTTCTGCTTCACAAAAACACATTTGATTCTGGCGACAGGGATTGCCCTCTTCCTCCTGTTACGCCCCTCATTTGCCCTCCTGCCCATTCTCTCTCTCCCTCTTTCAGTTTCATTGACTGTATAGAGAGCCAAAGTGAAAGGTCACTTCCTGCTTTCTCCCTGTACCAGCCTGCGAGAAATATGAATGGCGGTGGACGGACAATAAGGTTACTTTTTTGATCCCGTTTGAATTGTGCCACGGGGTGCTAACGCTAATTTTGTCCATTTAAAACGTAACTTTGCATGTCAAGAAAGTCGCAGTTTGTCGCCAAACTGTTGCACTAGAAGTTGTAGTCAGAAAGACTACATGCACTGTCGTCTAAGTGACGTCACTTTCTCTACCGGCAAAGCTGGAGACCGGCGACATGCCACGAGCTTCCACAAGCTATGTAGTTTTTATACAAAACTAACCCCTACGTTTCAGTTTGACGACAAACTGTGACTTTCTTGACATGCAAAGTTATGTTTTAAATGGACAAAATCAGCGTTGGCACCCCGTGGCACAATTCAAACGGGATAAAAAAAAAGTAACGTTATTCTCCGTCCACCGCCATTCATATTTTTCGCAGCGCTCGCACAGGGAGAAAGCAGGAAGTGACGTTTCACTTTGGCTCTCTTTTGGCCTTATTGCAAAACACAAATCCTATTGCGCAAGCAGTTAACACAATATGAAATTCCCAAACAAACACGTTCCTGTACACATTTCAACTTTCTTGTTCTCAGCAGAGAAAAAAGCAGACGTGGTAAAAAAAAAAAAAAAGAGGTGGTGGGGGGGGGGGCATTATATAATGACCCGGTGTGCCAGTTCAGCCAGACGCTTCACGTCGAGCGTGAGAGAGAAAAAAACCTATTCTAACGGGAACTCATCGCCATGGTGAACCAGGGTTGCCAAGCGCGACTGTCTTGGCTACGGCGTCGCCCGGGATACCGGCTCCCCCCGTAGATGGGCTTCATTGATTAGAGTTGGAGCTCACCCCAGAGTCCTTGGAATCATTAAACACTGTAGGGAATTTTTTTTTTCTTCTTCTTCTTCTTTTTTTTTTTGGAGAGGGGAATGAGAGCCCAGGGAATTGTGGGAAGGATGGTCGGAGGTCATTTTCATTAAGAGGTTGGCGGCCCCGTGCTCGCCGTCTAAACTGGATTTCGCTGTCTTTCCTCCACCTTCATGACTTCACTGCTGAGAGAACGATTGGTTCCTTCATGACGGGGAGCCTGCTTTGAGACCAGGCTCTGCTAACGCTGTGAAGACGTTACGCCACTGACTTGTTGGAGGGGAAAAACACCATGTTCATGGTGATTTTTTTGAGTTATTGTTGATTATTGATCATCTGAGGGTCTGAGCAAATAGTTGCTATTCGTGATGTACCTCGCATTTCTGAGTACATTTTTGGTGGCATTTTTCTTTTTCCTGTGGGGGGAAACGATAGACAAATTAAAAATATGGACGTAGCCACCGTGATATCACCCATAGAGACACTGCGTAACGCATCATCATTCAGAAACCACCCCCAAGACAGGGGAAAACAGAAACCCCTTCTTCTTCATGGTATATTCTTCTTCTGTGGTACCGTCGCCCAAGCGGCTCACTGCTACTTTCTCTTATCAAAGGCACTTTCATAAGGTATTTGGACCTTTTATCGTGCACATTTTTAATATGAAACTTTACACAGACTGTCAGATATCTGCAAATAAAAGCGACTTGCGACAGCTGACAATTAACCTCTTGAATAGCCCGCAAAGAAGGACAATTAACCTCTTGAATAGCCCGCAAAGAAGGAGGAAGTTTCTTGATGATCTACAAGTAGACAAAGGTAGCCTACCATAAAACGGGGTTCCTCTGCCTTTCCGACATGCTGCCACTCCGAACGTTAACTTCCATTATTCGGACTGGCGGTCGTTCACCTTAGAAGCCGCAATGCCGATCTTAGGTTTAGGCGTGGGGGTGGGAGAGGTTAGGTTTTGGGTTAGGGTCTGGGGGAGGTTAGGTTTAGGCATGGGGGGAGGTTAGGTTTGGCGTGGGGGCTGGGAGAGGTTAGTGAAAAACGGGGAATATAGACCCCCTTTCTGAGTGCCGATATTTCGGAGTGGCAGAACGTCGGAGTGGCAGCACGTCGGAGTGGCAGCATGTAACCCCATAAAACGCAATTTCTGGATTACCAAGTGCAACTCGGCAAGCATAACGTTATAATCCACGGAGCAGGGATAGTAGGCTAAGTGAATACAATTTCATTCAATTCTAGGAGTAGGTCACCTTAAAGTTAATATCCCAGTCATCTTCTGTTTACCACGGCGGGTATTGTGCTGCGTATTTACCAACGTGCTACACCAACGTGTAGCCCTATTGTGTGTAGGCTACACGGCATGTCATGTTTTGCAGTGATCAAGGCAAACTGCCTGGTTTTTGAATGGAGAGACAGCGGAATATCGCTTATCTGTTTCCACTGCACTTATCGCATTTTCCTTTTATCGATACACCCGACTTTTCCGCCTCCCTCCCTTTTGCGATATTTGGGTGCCGCGTCTATGTGCCGACAGACCGCAGTGCCGACAGTCCACAATGCCGATACCCCACAAGCAGAACCAGCTGAGCGAGGCGGTGTGCAGCGTGCCGGGAGACCGGCTGGAGCTAACCTCTCCCAGCCCACACGCCTAACCCTACAGTAACCTCTCTCACCCCCCACGCCTAAACCTAACCTCCCCCAGACCCTAAGGCTGGGTTCACACCGACGACCCAAGCCTTGCCTATGCCTTGCCTTTACCCACGCTTTTTAATAGGCGTCCGTTTTAGTCAACGAGGCTGTGTACACCGGCCGCCTGAGCGTGAACCCTGCGTGTACCCACGCCTTGCCTGTGCCTTGCCGATTTTATCGAATAGGCGTGAGTTCTATTTTGAAGCCGACAAGGCGCGTGCAGGCAGGCTTTTCTGTCAAGCCATGAAAGAAAAACGCGACAATATCCGTGGGAAATGGCAAAGTCACCTGAATTTCAAAATAAAATGGAGTTTCTACAACAGTGTTGAGCAGAGAGATTGAGCGAGAGAGAGATTGACGGGTGGCTATCACGTGGGGCTTTCTCCCTGTCGGGAAACAAATCTTCAGGAGAGAGAATAGCCACCGAAGAAGCAAGATGGACAATGTTGTTGTGCCAGCACATATTCTTGCAAGATCACCTCTAAAATGTCCGACTATAGTCAGACCAGGTTATACATATCCAGCATCAATAGAACATTAAATATATCAGATTTATTTTACCTAGAGGCTACCCATGACAATTCTGGACAACACGTGAAAAAATACAGTCGGGAGAGAGGAGAGGCGCTTGTGACTCGGCTCCAGGTTCGGCGTGCAAAAGGCGTGCGGTGTGATCGCAAAAGCGTGTAACAGGTTCAGGCCCAGCTCGGCGTAGGCGTGGGTTGAGGCAAGGCAAGGCGTAGGTTGTCTGTGTGAACTAAGCGTAACCCTAAACCTAACCTCTCCCACCGCCCACGCCTAAACCTAACGTTGGCATTGCGGGCTGTCGGCACTGCGGGTGGTCGGCATAGCGGGTGGACGCCGATATTTGGAGGTTTTTGCGAATTTGGCAGCGTTTCCACTCAGTTTTTTTATGCGCAAATTGAAATTTTGCATAAAAACAGGTGGATGGAAACCCGACTATTGTAAGCTGGTTGTACAAAATAATCCCCAAAATAAGTGTGATAAGTCTGGATACAAGATAACTTACACAGTAACAAGTCTGTCAGTTTTTGCAGTGTAAAACAACGACAATTGAAAAAAGTGAATGTACGAGGGATCAGCCGAGCAGCATTTTGGTAAACAAACCGCGTCACTGGGTGGCAACGACAATGGAACTCTATGGAGCCCAAGTGGCGCGAGGCGCGAGTGTCTGCTCCAGCCGGCTTGACTCTGTTTACATTTTAAAAACTGCGACAGTTCACACAACTTTAACACGACATGCATATATTATACTCATACTATACACAAACTCTTGTGCTAATTCTGTTCTCGCTCAAAATGTCAAAATATAAGCGATGTGATGTATACTTTTTGAGATATTAACGTTTGTTTGGCACAACTCAAACTATTAAGGGGTTCAGCATTTCTGGGTGTCAAGAGGAGAGAGGAGGAGTGGTACAGTAAGATTGACTGTAACCTGTTTGCTTGTGCACTGATAGCACTAGCTGAAAGCCCTATGGTCTGTCACACTCAGTTATACAGGTGCATACCAGGTGACAAGGTGACATGCCACTGTTATGACACATGCGTGAGCCGAGTGTCACATCACCACAGAGTGACTGACAGGCCACACGACTTAGACCACACGGCCTGTCCACACTCTTTACATGTTAAATGTCCTTGACTTGACAGATCCAAGGTGTCTTTACATGTGGAATAGTTTGGAGCTTCTGCTGACTTGTGTGATGTGACGAGGGACTCTGCACTTTACCTATACGAGGGCGAGGGCGAGCAGCATTTTGGTCAACAAACCGCGTCACTGGGTGGCAACGGCAATGGAACCCTATGGAGCCTGAGTTTGAGCGTCTGACTCTAGGGTGCCCCGTCTATGTGCTGACACCCCGCAATGCCGATAGAGGGTATGCACACCCACTGGAACACGCCCCCTCAATCGGGAATGAGTGTCAAAATTAGATTGATTACTGATTACTGCATTCAAGCTAAGTCTTGCTGTGACTCAGTGGGCGTGACCCCACAGTGACTTCTGCCTCTGTGACATCACATGCATACCCTCTATAGACCACAAGCAGAACCAGCTGAGTGAGGCGGCGTGACCGTGGACCGGCTGGAGCTAACCTCTCCCAGCCCCCACCCCCCACGCCTAAACCTAACCTCCCCCAGACGCTAAACCTAACCTCTCCCACCCCCCACGCCTAAACCTAACGTCAGCATCGCGGGCTAACGGCACTGCGGGTGGTCGGCATAGCGGCTGACCGTGTTTACAATTTAAAAACTGCGACAGTTCACACAACTTTAACACGACATGCATATATTATACATCAAACTCGAGCAAATTCTGCTCTCACTCAGAATGTCAAAATATAAGCCATGTGATATATACTTTTTGAGATAGTACTAACGTTCCTTTGGCACAAGTCATACTAGTTAACTGCCGCGGGGTTACGCATTTTTGAGGGCAGTGACCACATCATCCTATAAGCTTTCCTTTTCCTTTTTATTTTATTTTTTTCAAATGTTGCCTTAGCTTACACAAAGAAAGTGTCTGGTCTGTTTGCACGTTTTTCTTTTCTGGTTGATTATCATTTGTTTATTATCAGGATCTCCATTTAGCTGCATAATGCAACAGCTACTGTTCCTGGGGTCCAAACGGTGGCATGTCTATGTGCCGACAGACCGCAGTGCCAACAGTCCGCAATGCCCATAGCCCACAAGCAGAACCGTCTGAGCGAGGCGGTGTGCAGCGTGTCGGGGGACCGGCTGGAGCTAACCTCTCCCAGCCCCCACGCCTAAACCTAACCTCTCCCACCCCCCACGCCTAAACCTAACCTCTCCCACCCCCCACGCCTAAACCTAACCTCTCCCACCCCCCATGCCTAAACCTAACCTCTCCCAGTCCCCATTCCTAAACCTAACCTCTCCCAGCCCCCACGCCTAAACCTAACCTCTCCCACCCCCCATGCCTAAACCTAACCTCCCCCAGACCCTAACCCTAACGTGGCATTGCAGACTGCCGGCACTGCGGGTGGACACCGTCCAAACAAAACATAAGAACAAGACATAAAACTTAACATTGTCTAACAGTGTGTGTGTGTGTGTCTGTGTTGCATGTTGTTCTGTTTAACGTGTGTGTGTGTGTGTGTTTCAAGATAGAGATAGAAATTAAATGAGACACATCCATGACCCTAGATACACCCTGTACAAGAATGCACGATGTTAGCTTCCAGCCTAGCTCACTGGCTCAAAGAGTGTGTGTGTGTCTGTGTTGCATGTTGTTCTGTTTAACGTGTGTGTGTGTGTGTGTGTGTGTGTGTGTGTGTGTGTGTGTGTGTGTGTGTGTGTGTGTGTGTGTGTGTGTGTGTGATGTGATGTGTTTCTACCATTCCATTGTGCCTGTGTGAAAAGGGGCAGGGGTGGCAGGGGGTACCTTGAAATGGAGATGAGAGGAACTTCCTCTTCTTGGAGCGGGCACAAAGCAGCGGGCAGCGGCAGGGTGGGTGGGGGTGAGGGGGGTACGGGGGGCAGGATAGCGGGTAGACAGGGTGAGGGCCAGTGCCAGGGGGGGTGGGGGGGGCTTTGTGTGTTTTGTTGGCGCTGGCGGCACCCCTCAGGTCCGGTGGACACACGCCTGGTTCACTCGACGACAGCTTTGTCTGGGCTTGGAGGGCGGCCATGAGCGGGGGTTGTCGTGACAACTGTGCACAGATGCGCACACACACACACACACACAGAACGATAGAGACAAAAATGAACTTGGTAGACTCACACGCATCTTAGAAATACTGTTGTGATGCGGGGCGGGGGGACGACACTGTTACAAAACGTGAATAATGTTCAAGTGTTTGTTTAAGTTCATGTATTTCAAAGGCAAAGGGTTCATTCATACAAGAATACAAAAATAAGAATCAGTTTTAGATTATGTAAATGTACTCATTCATGGCCAAAGACGTCTTTGACGTGTTATCAGGAATAGCCCAGAGGGCCAATGACGTGTTTGACGCGTTTTTGTTTTTATTAGTGCAGCGTGTAGTTCAAACACTTCCCCAGCCTGTGACATGTTATCAGGTCCCTAGCCTCAAAGTCAAGCCGACAACACGCGATCAAACACATACCGCAGTTGTTGTTTTGAAATGAGCAGGAGGAAAAACAGAGAAACGCGCTTCCTTGTAGAGAGGAGAAACGCCATTGAAACGCCCCTTGGCGCGCTGCACTGCTCGCCTTGCTGCAGGGCGAACCTGGATTGAGTTGTTCGCAGTAGTCAAACCCGTGACGAACATGATCGATCCGGTTCCAGCGCCTGGTCCCAAAGCCAAGCCCGACCCATTCCTGTGTTGCAGCATTCGTCCCAGCCCGAACGAGAGGAGGAAAACGATGCGAGGCAGAGGAGGCTAGACGCTGATCTCAAACCAGTTTGGTGTTCCCCTCCTATGCTAATTTGCGGGGGAAGGAGGTGCGATCCAGCAGCAGCTGTGGACAGAACTCTGTGTGTGTGTGTGTGTGTGTGTGTGTGTGTGTGTGTGTGTGTGTCTGTGTCTGTGTGTCTGTCTGTCTGTCTGTCTGTCTGCACACTCACTCACACTGAGTAAACTGTATTGTTGAATGTAAAAAAAAGCACTTCATGTATATATATATATATATATATTTTTTTTTTGTCATTTGTGTCATAATGAATAATATTTACATGTCTGATGTCAATACAGTTCAAAATAAAAGAATTGAGAGCGAGTTCTGCCTGAGATTGTGTCTTTTACAAAAATTGCCTTTTCTGCTGTTTCTCTTCTCCGAGAGACCTTTTTGGTGAAAACAGGGTGTATATAAATGGCTATAAGTAGAGTACAGAACATGCTAAAAGCTCACTTTTTTTTCCCTGGTGAACCCAGAGACGTACATCTTCATTTTGAGGTATTGCAAATCACTTTGGTGCTAATAGATAATTTACTGTGGGTCTTGAAAGATGACCAACAATTATGAAAATCTTTGGCCTGTGCTAAATATTGGCAGTCCTAAACTGGTCATGAATGAGTTAAGCTAATAGGCTGCGCGGGGTGTTATAAAACCATACGAGGAACGGTTGTAGCAAAGTGTATTGTGTGTGTGTGCGCGCGCGCGCGTGTGTGTGTGCGCGCGCTCGTCTAAATGCATCTCCAGACCCTGCTCACCTGCAGCAGCAGCCAGAGGAATGTGTCATCTTTCAACCCTAAACTCTGGCAGCCGGGAGCCGGAGAGGAACCCAGCAGTGTGTTGACAGCGGGCGCTCCTCCAAAGACATGCTTCTCATGCCCTGCGGAGCCCCCCCCCTGTACAGGAGACTCCCACTACCCGCTGCCCCCCCCAAGCAAAGACAGCTTCATTATCTGCAGGGCTAATTGTTGTGCCCTGCCCCCTAAGACGACTCCCAGGTAATGATCGGTGCAGGTTTACCCCCCCTCTCCAGGAGAGCCGCGCCGAGACTTTGAGGCCACAAGGTTCCCCTCCCCCCCCCCCCCCCAACAAAGGACCCTCTCAGGGGCCCGGGCCTGCTCTGAGTCCCCCCACACCACCACCACCACCCCCGGGTGGGGAGGAGAGGGGCAGCTGAATCTGGAGTGTCCCCCAGCAGGAGAGGAGCTGGCGCTGCCTGGGACAGGCGGCGATGCGGCAGCATTTTGAATGCGCCGACCGGGGGGACACACACCGTCGTGCCTCTCCAATTAAATTATCCGGCCCACAATGGCGAGGCCTGGAGAACTGACACCTCCATTGAGAGTGTGTCGGCAGCGTCGCGGGGAGCAGCCATCTCCATCGCGGGCGGAGATAGATTTGCTCCCGAGGGGGGGGAGCGACAATAGCGCGCGGGACAATCCTTCTTCTAACGCTCGTTTTTTTAGAGAGGGAAATAGGGGGATGAGAGCCCAGCCGGGGATTTGGAACGCCGGGAATTCTGGTTTGAAAGTGAGAATAATGTTTGAGGCGTCTTTGACAAAGCGTCGGCTTCTCTTTGTGGGTGTGAACTGAGATTCATCCCGGGCTGTGTCACGTTATTTTCAATCAGTTTAATCAAAATGTGTGTTTTGGATGATGTGCCGAGGCTGAGTGATTTGAGCGTTGGAAAGTCACACAGTGGAGCAAGTTTTCTCTAGTCGATACCGGAGTCATTCCCACTTCATCACTCACTCCTTCTGTCTTTGTGTCGGAGAAAATGCCATGGCAAACTCTCATTCCATTTGGTAAAATGTTTCTTTGCTCACATGCAAACGCACACACCTACCAGATTATTCACCTTATGTTCAGACGCAGAGGGTGGGCCAAATTCTTCCGGGTTGTTTTAACACTTCCGGCGCGAAATACAAAAGAATGTCAGGAGAAGAGAGTTGTTTTTGTAGCGGACAGTGCAGGGGGTAAAACAAAAGAACGTAGCCTACTACTTTGAGCTCGGGTACACAGCAAGCAAGCAGAGTATCCACTGTTAGCCAGGTCAGATAACGTTATCGTCCACAATGACGAGCACTTTCTTGTAAAACATACCTGGACTCCAACAAAGAAAGCTTCGGATGGTTTTCTCTCCTCCGAGCGCAGCGCGAGCCATTTACGTCTATAAGACCCGCAGACGTTAACGTAATTCCCTGGAATGCGAGACTTAACGAGCCAGTTACATGGCCTTGCATTCGGTGTCCACCCGCTATGCCGACCACCCGCAATGCCGACCTTAGGTTTAGGCGTGGGGGGTGGGAGAGGTTAGGTTTTGGGTTAGGGTCTGGGGGAGGTTAGGTTTAGGCGTGGGGGGTGTGAGAGGTTAGGTTTTGGGTTAGGGTCTGGGGGAGGTTAGGTTTAGGCATGGGGGGAGGTTAGGTTTGGCGTGGGGGCTGGGAGAGGTTAGCTCCACCGACACGCTGCACGCCGCCTCGCTCAGCTGGTTCTGCTTGTGGGCTATCGGCATTGCGACCTGTCGGCACATAGACGCGGCACCGTTGCATTCTTAGACATTGCCGTTTGCTTTTATTTGGTATGTTACATACAATTGGCTAAATTATTAGTTAATTCAGAGTGAGATGATATTGGAGCAGCCGGCCTTTTTCTTTTTCTTAGCCGGAAGTCGTCACACGACCACACAACCGGGTCAAATGGGCGTGGCTACATAAGGTGAATAACATGTTAACATTCTTAAACCAGTTATAGAGGCAGTAGTGAGCCTGATGTATTCTGGTAAACCAAAGAAGACAAAATAATTACAGTCAACAACAGAAAAGGAGTAAGTATAGGGATTAGGTAATCGCACCGTTCCAAAAACAAGTTAAATTGCATCCGGTACTTTGTGTGATGAGTTGACATGAGGTTTCTACAAAATCAAAAACGTTGTCTGACACATAACAGCTCAGCAGACGCACCTCCAGCTAAAGGCGTGGGCATCGAGTGGTGCAAAACTGCCAATTCCCTCAGGCGGAGTTTGGAAAACGCACAACCTGACACCTGCAGAGTGAACGCACCCACAGCTGACACCTGCAGAGTAAACGCACCCAGCTGACGTCTGCAGAGTGAACGCACCCAGCTGACGTCTGCAGAGTGAACGCACCAAGCTGACACCTGCAGAGTAAATGCACCCAGCTGACACCTGCAGAGTGAACGCACCAACCTGACACCTGCAGAGTAAACGCACCCAGCTGACGTCTGCAGAGTGAACGCACCCAGCTGACACCTGCAGAGTGAACGCACCCAGCTGACGTCTGCAGAGTGAACGCACCCAGCTGACGTCTGCAGAGTGAACACACCCAGCTGACACCTGCAGAGTGAACGCACCCAGCTGACACCTGCATGCCCGCTACACATGCGCAGGTCGCCGGCTGTGCTGTCTCAGCCTCGCCAGCTTAACTGGCAGTTGAGCAATTGTGCGCGCCGCGCCAAACCCCTCTCCGATTATAGGTGTGAGATTGTAACATGTATTTATATAACCGTTTCAAAACATGTCATTTGTCTGAAAGTTGGTTACATGCTGCCACTCCGACGTTCTGCCACTCCGAAATATCGGCACTCAGAAAGGGGGTCTATATTCCCCGTTTTTCACTAACCTCTCCCAGCCCCCACGCCAAACCTAACCTCCCCCCATGCCTAAACCTAACCTCCCCCAGACCCTAACCCAAAACCTAACCTCTCCCACCCCCACGCCTAAACCTAAGGTCGGCATTGCGGGGTCCACCCGCTATGCTGACCACCCGCAATGCCGACCTTAGGTTTAGGCGTGGGGGTGGGAGAGGTTAGGTTTTGGGTTAGGGTCTGGGGGAGGTTAGGTTTAGGCATGGCATGGGGGGAGGTTAGGTTTGGCGTGGGGGCTGGGAGAGGTTAGGTTTTGGGTTAGGGTCTGGGGGAGGTTAGGTTTAGGCATGGGGGGAGGTTAGGTTTGGCGTGGGGGCTGGGAGAGGTTAGCTCCACCAACACGCTGCACGCCGCCTCGCTCAGCTGGTTCTGCTTGTGGGCTATCGGCATTGCGACCTGTCGGCACTGCGGCCTGTTGGCACATAGACGCGGCACCGGCATTGCGGCTTCTAAGGTGAACGACCGCCAGTCCGAATAATGGAAGTTAACGTTCGGAGTGGCAGGGCTTCGGAAAGGCAGAGGAACCCCCTGAAAGTTGTAGTTTGTTTTATTTTTCCAAAGTAGTGTACATCAAAATGAAAGGAGAAAGAAATAGCCACTGGCGTTAGCATAGCATAGATAGACCAATCCGATTGTTGCAGATTGCCAAAACTAGCCGCTGTGTATAAGAGATTTAAACAGCAGCCCCTAACCCTCAGCGCCCTTCTCTGTTATCCCCCTTCAGAGGAACGTCTGCCGGCATAAAGACACAGTTGTTCTGTGTGACTCAGTCAATACAAAGTGAATGTGATGGACAAAGGAACATAGGTAAAACGTCTGTCTTCTTCCTCAGCGCTAAGTGGATGCTGCTGAAAAGCCCAGCCTTTATGTCTGACCCCTAGAGGTCACACTGATGCCAGACAGGGTGTGTGTGTGTGTGTGTGTGTGTGTGTGTGTGTGTGTGTGTGTTTTTTGTCTGTCTCACCCCCCCCGCCCCCTCCACTGTGTCTCAGCCTGAGGTACCTGGCAGAAAGGCTGTTTATCTTGCTGTCAGCCCAGACAGATAAAATCCCATAATTCAAGTATTAACGACTTGATGATATGATTAAAGTTAGGACTATCAAGAATAATTTGATTAAGTACGGCCTGACATTTTTAGCAATTAATCATAGAACTGACTGCACACATCACCTGAAGAGTTTTACTCCGAAATAACATATCGCAGGTGTCGCCGAAAAAGTGACACCTGCCACTAAAAAATGATTTATAACACAAAAACTAAAATTTATTTGTGATACTTTTTAATGGTAGCGAATAATGTAAGTCATTGATTAGCAAAATGTAAACACTGCTATAGACTGGATCATCTCCTATTTCAGAGAAATTGACCGAAGAAATTTGGGTGATGTACAAATGTTATACGAGGGATCAGCTGAGCAGCATTTTGGTAAACAAACCGCGTCACTGGGTGGCAACGGCAATGGAACCCTATGGAGCCTGAGTTTGAGCGTCTGACTCTAGCCGGCTGACCGTGTTTACAATTTAAAAACTGCGACAGTTCACACAACGTCAACACGACATGCATATATTATACATCAAACTCTTGAGCTAATTCTGCTCTCACTCAGAATGTTATTGAACTGTGGGATGGATTTTTCCCCCGGTGGATCCCAGTAAGAATAAATGTTACCTTGGTTATAATATAACTATATGACGCGGTCTGATAAAAAGAGTAACAAGCAGGCAACCGCGAAATCGCACAAATCATCATCGGATGCGTTTTCTTAATCCGTCATCTGAGAACACAAACCCACCTCGCAAAAATCTATAGACCGATGCGAAAATCGAACCTCGTCCGAAAACTTAAATGACGGACGTAATTGTCGGACTCGGTGTGTCAATGATGATTGACACAAATGAGGTCGTATTCTCATGATTCTTTCGTATTCTTTTCGTGTGTCAATTTCGGACGAAAAAACTGACTCTGTGTGCAAAGACTTTTAGGATCACTAAACACTTATCATTTGTTAGCAAAGTAAGCTTGTTCACGGCAAACCAAGCTTGCGCATTCTAAGCCCGAACTTCCAGGGCGATTTTCACAGAACGTTGCTTTTAGGAGTACAAACATTCCAATAAGCACATCTTCTACAACTATTTTCAGATTTCAATGTGTGACACATCATTTGAAAGCTTACAATCTGCACTTTCATAATCTAACCTTGGCCTACCAAAACACTAGTCCCTGTCACATATAGGATCTGAATAATCTAATGAATTGATTGGAATTCAGTTGGACTCTATTGCTCTCTATTGTTAGATGGAGTTGTGAGGAACCTATTTCCCGATGTAGTCTGTGTTAACATGTACCTCTGAGACCTCCGGAGGATTTGCCTGGTCCAATCAGAAACACCAGAGGGTCCAAGTGAAGAGAAGGAGAGCCAGAGGAAAAGAAGAAGGAGCTAATTCTCTCTTTGTCTCCGTTTCTGGGTCAAGGCCTAATTGATTTCCTGATGAGTCGTCCGTCAACCTACATCACAACCTGCTTCTTCTACACCTGCGACAAGGAGTGGGACATATCTGAGGAATTCATTCATTTCGAGCAGCTTATTTATCCGTTGGAACAAGTCTATTCGGATAATCCTCGGGTCTGAAACACGCCGTGCGATGAAGAAAAGACAATTAAAAAAAAAAGAAGAAGAAAAAAGTATTCAAATTATGGAAATTATATTTTCTCTTAAAGTTAATTTTGACTGTTGTTTTCCCACGAGGAATTTAACACGCATGATTATTCATCTTGACAACAGCTCAATTAACACAATAATTTTGTTTTTTTTCCCCCCCTCATTCGTTATCATCAGGGGAAATATAGCATAACACAGGAACTTACACCGTGTCATACACGCGGCAGCTGAGAATATACATAGGAGCTGTTAATGACATTCATGCTTTTAATTTGTGGAATGAGGCTGGATCCTCATGTGATGCATATAGGCTCCGGCACTGTAATTATCTCCTCAAGAGCACAATGTAGCCATCATTTCCCCAGACCGCATAATTATCTGCGAGTGCGACGACAAAAAACTCATCACAGAAGTTTTGAGAAACACACGTTTTCTCTTTAAACAAGTACGTTCTACTCCTGTTGGGAATCCACAATCATCTCTTTTTAACCCAGGTAGGCTACAGTAAGTTTAGTGGGAATAGTTTCATATTTACAGATGCAGCCTGGGGGGGATATATATACAGGGGGGGAGGGAGAGTTGCATCTATTTACAGTCCGAGTTCGGTTTGTGTAGTTGTGTGCCTTGCTCGAGGGCATTTGGATGGTTGCTGCTGTTACCGACTCGCTTGCCCGAGGATTCAAAACTGGCAACCTTCCAGTCACCATTCATCGCTATGTCTCCAAGGCATGAAAAACACAGAGAGCCCTGTATGTCACTGATGAAGTTCAACTTGTGAGCAATAATGCACTGCAAACAAAAAAGTCCATCGTATCAAGTCATTTAGTCTCATAATTCAGCCTTTGATACTTTTTTCTTCATCTTCTAAGAGAACAATTCGACCACGGAGGTGAGCTAACTGGACCCGCTTTCCAATGCAGTTCTTGAGTCTCAGTATCAAGAAAATGAAACTTGATTCTACAAAATTCTTGAAACAATCGATTTGCACTGGGGAAAAAGTTAAATTATTTCACAACATTGGCAGATTTTTTCAATCTTTTTAAAATAAAAATGAAGATTTGATTGACAGCTGCATGTCGTGATGTGAAAAAGTGTGAAAAACTAAAGAAATTAGATTGTTGTGATTTCTTTGGCATACATTATTAAATAGGTGCACTGCATACACCCAGGTATTTGAACTAAAATAAAAGAAAAGTCATTTTTGGGTTCAGCTCGACTTTAAGGCAACTTAACGAAAGTGGTTTCAGCCTCAGTTACAACAAAGCCCAGTGTGTTTTCATCTTGACACCCAGCCAGGTTGGGTTAATGGAGTCGGGATCGTGGCGATGTGCGATGCGAGATGGCTTGTTAGCATAAACAAGCTGGCGGGTGTGTTTTCTATGCGCATGTAGCAGCATGAGCTGGGAATGCCCCCGGACTCGGCAGTCATGACTGATACTCCTCATTTACACCCGATGACAAAATAATCCCTCGTCAAGTTTGTCCCTGTCGGAAACATAAAGCGGCGCGTTGTCATAGCCTGACACTTTACTGGACCGGCGTCAGACCTGTGAGCGCACCACTCCTGTCTCTGCTCAAATATTCAATCAAAACAGCCATCTCGGCTTTCAACACGCAGACGCCACAACAACAACACAGCCCCAACCGCAATAGGCCTTTTTCACAGCAGCCATTTTGTGTCCACAAGGCAGGAAACAACACAGGTGCACCAAAACATGTATTCGGGTTTCCAACTTGCAGTCCATTTGCTGTAGGTGTTCCCGGTGTTGACCTAATTAATGAGTGGGTTTCACCTGTGTTTACCCTGCCTTTTAGACACAAAAAATGGCAGCTGTGAAAAAGGCCCGTCACATTTACACTGCACCTATGCATTACCTCCCGCCTAACCACCTCACAGACAACTTTTTTGCTACAACACGTAACTGCAACTTTTGCAGTTACGTGTTTCCATGTTCACATTACGGGCAAATCCGATTTGCTGATAAAGTCATTAATCATCATTATCTTGATTGGTTTCCCAAATCTGATTTGGGAGTGTGTCCGCACTGCCACAAATCTGATTCTCAAGTCGGATCTGTGTGTCCAGACCTAAACAGCCTATCTGCATTGGTTGCTATGGTAACGACGTGGGCATCAGTAAATACGTACTTTGGTGACGTGGTTTTCCTGCGCAGAAGCATTTGTTCATGAGTTGCGAGTGACGTCCAAATCAGATTTGGTGGATCTGCGCGTCCGCACTCAGTCGAAAGCAGATTGGAAACTACCTCCATATGTGGTTTGGGACAAGTGACACAAATCAGACTTGGAGCGTCCAGACTCATAAAACCAATCTGGATAAAGTCATTAATAGGTCACTAAAGTTCACAAATCAGATTTGACCTCCTAGTCTGAACATGGCCTGATCACATTGATTCACTTTCAATTCAGTTGAGTGATCTCTCCTTAGTGAAAAAATCACTTTTAGTCATGCAAAAGTAGGAGCCAGCACTTGTATCTTTACCACCACCAAAAGGGCTTTTGTTTGTCAGCAGGATATTTAAAAAACTTGTGAGCAGATTTCTGGTGGAAAGATCTGGCTTTGGGCCAATTGATTAGATGTTGGTGGTTATCTGGGATTTCTGCCATTACATGATTAACTATAAACTAATAGAAATCCTAAGGGGATGTTTTCTGGCTTTGCTGGGTCAATGCATCAATTTAATTAAAAATGCAACAGGAATGAAGTGCTTGGATGTAACAAAGTCGGAGCAACAGCGAGTTGTTCAGCGTTGTGGAGGTTTGCGCTCTCCAAGTTGCCGCCTAACAAGCAAGAAGGCCCTGGGTTCGATTCCCGCCTGGGACACTGTGGGCGCTGAGGGTGTCTGTCCCCTCTCCCATGTTCTCAGTGCCTACTGCCCAGCTGTCAAAAAGAGCCTTTCTGTGCGGAGTTTGCATGTTCTCCCCGTGCTCCCCTGGGGTTTCCTCCAGATAGGAATCCCCCGCTAAAAAAAAAACATGCCAAAAAAGGTTTAATATTGGAGGAACTGGCTATAGGCAGGCAAGAAAAAAAGCTTTCTGGCACAATTTAAACTTTCTACACCTATAACTATTTCAATACAAATCACCAAATTGTGAGGTTCTCCAATGTGAAGTTTAGTGAGTAAACATACAATGGAAACAACTGTACACTATTATGTCGACAGCCAAGGTGTTTGACTTGTGTTTTTTTCTCTCTGTTTACTTTCGCCACGGTGTCCAGCTCCCAAGGCCATGTGAGGACCGTGGACGCAGGCTTTCGCCATCTAAAGAAATATTGTCTTCTGTTTGGTCTCAGTTCAGGTCAAAGCTTTTCCCCCAATTTGGCCGTCATTAAGCGTGTATTTTGGTGCGCCCGCCGTAACCCGATCCCACTCACTGATGCTGATCGCTCCCCGCAGGGCCTCGCTCTCTCTCCGCCGGCAGGGCCAAGGCGAGCCCGGCCGCAATTATAATACTTAAAATAATTCCACAAAAGTGGCGCCGTCATTAAATAATTCAGCCTTCTAGTCTTGTCAGGGGGGTTCACTAGACTTATGACATCATTCAAACTGAAGATCCTTCAGCAGATGTGTGAGCAAAAAAAAAAAAAAAAAACTCAAACAAAAGTAAATAGGGATACAATTTCCAGCAGTTGAAGGTTTTAAACTGGAGTTTGAAACTAGCCTCTCCTAAAACCCCATATGAACTAATTCTAGAAAGCGAGAAAACTCTTAATTGAAATCAGTGCTTGCGGTGCTTGATCAGGCTTGGCAACAAAAGCCCCAGACTCCGTGGAGGGATTTGCATGGCTATGTAAACAAAATAGTGTTTAATTTGACATGAGCGTTTGCTTGCTCCCCGACACCCTGAGCGCACGGCCTCTCGTTAATAAGCCAGCTCTGCTCATCAGACTGTAAATGGCTTCATGTATAAAACATCAGAGGAATAGAGTGGTCCTGCATTTCTAATGAGGCCTGAAGGGAGCGCTGCATTCTTAGCTGCATGTTCTGAAGCCCGGCAACACACCTGGACTCCCGCAGTGAAGAAGATGAAGGACCCTGCAGTACTGACACTCCCACATAGCGAAGATGAAGGATCCTGCAGTACTGACACTCCCACAGTGAAGAAGATGAAGGACCCTGCAGTACTGACACTCCCACAGTGAAGAAGATGAAGGACCCTGCAGTACTGACACTCGCACAGCGAAGAAGATGAAGGACCCTGCAGTACTGACACTCTCACACCAGGTGATGGAAGATGAAGGGTCCTGCAGTACTGACACTCGCACAGCGAAGAAGATGAAGGACCCTGCAGTACTGACACTCTCACACCAGGTAATGGAACATGAAGGATCCTGCAGTACTGACACTCTCACACCAGGTAATGGAACATGAAGGGTCCTGCAGTACTGACACTCTCACACCAGGTGATGGAACATGAAGGACCCTGCAGTACTGACACTCTCACACCAGGTGATGGAAGATGAAGGGTCCTGCAGTACTGACACTCCCACAGCGAAGAAGATGAAGGACCCTGCAGTACTGACACTCGCACAGTGAAGAAGATGAAGGACCCTGCAGTACTGACACTCCCACAGTGAAGAAGATGAAGAACCCTGCAGTACTGACACTCCCACAGTGAAGAAGATGAAGAACCCTGCAGTACTGACACTCCCACAGTGAAGAAGATGAAGGACCCTGCAGTACTGACACTCTCACACCAGGTGATGGAACACGAAGGACCCTGCAGTACTGACACTCCCACAGCGAAGAAGATGAAGGACCCTGCAGTACTGACACTCCCACAGTGAAGAAGATGAAGAACCCTGCAGTACTGACACTCTCACACCAGGTGATGGAACATGAAGGACCCTGCAGTACTGACACTCCCACAGTGAAGAAGATGAAGGACCCTGCAGTACTGACACTCTCACACCAGGTGATGGAACATGAAGGACCCTGCAGTACTGACACTCCCACAGTGGAGAAGATGAAGAACCCTGAAGTACTGACACTCCCACAGTGAAGAAGATGAAGGACCCTGCAGTACTGACACTCTCACAGCGAAGAAGATGAAGGACCTGCAGTACTGACACTCCCACAGTGAAGAAGATGAAGAACCGTGCAGTACTGACACTCCCACAGCGAAGAAGATGAAGGATCCTGCAGTACTGACACTCCCACAGTGAAGAAGATGAAGAACCCTGCAGTACTGACACTCCCACAGCGGGTGATAGAAGAAGGACCCTGCAGTACTGACACTTTTAAACAGTTAAGGCTCGTTAAGGCTCTCAATGTGATTCTCCATAGATGTGCGCATACTTTTATAAAAAAAATAAACAATAACAGTCACCCTGGAAGTCACCTCAACAGCCCTCGAGCAGAGCGTCCGCATCCAGAATCTCTGTTATGACGCGTTTTGCTTGAGAACTCTCCCTGTAGGGTACACTGAAGGAAGTTAAATGCTGCCCATCTGCTCATACTACTGACATTATAGAGAGCCAAAGTGAAACGTCACTTCCTGCTTTCTCCCTGCACCAGCGCGGAAAAAAATATGAATGAAATATGAATATGTCAATTTAAAACATAACTTTGCATGTCAAGAAAGTCGCAGTTTGTCGTCAAACTGAAACGTAGGGGTTCGTTTCGTATAAAAACTACATAGCTTGTGGAAGCTCGTGGCATGTCGCCGGTCTTCAGCTTTGCCGGTAGAGAAAGTGACGTCACTTAGGCGACAGTATGCAGGCGCGGACTGCATAATCGGGCACGTCGGGCAAATGCCCGGTGGCCTGGCCTGCAAATTTTTTTTTTTTTTTTTTTGGTGCCCCCAGTCAGGCCACTGAACAGCAGGCCAGGCGCCGCCTACTGGTTTACTAGTGGTTTTATTACTTTATTCAGAGTTAAAGTGGGTGCATCTCATTGTAAAATTGGACTCGGCCCAAATTGGGCTTCAAACGGCCCAAATTGGGCTTCAAACGGCCCAAATTGGGCTTCAAACGTCCCAAATCTGGCTTCAAACGGCCCAAATTTTTCGACGCCGGCACGCACGTCGGCCCATATCGGCCTGGCCTGCTTGGTATCTAATGCCCGGCCTGAATTAGAATCCCAGTCCGCCCCTGACAGTATGTATGTAGTCTTTCTGATTTATAACTCATAGTGCAACAGTTTGACGACAAACTGCGACTTTCTTTCAAGTTATGTTTTACATTGACAAAATTAGCGTTGGCACCCCGTGGCACAATTAAAACGGGATCAAAAAAGTAACGTTATTCTCCGTCCACCGCCATTCATATTTTTTCAGTGCTGGTACAGGGAGAAAAGCAGTAAAGTGGCGTTCACTTTGCCTCTCTATTCACCTTATTCACCACGCCCACTTTTCCTCTCTTCCGCGTTACACGCAATTGTATTTGTTCTTCTGGTTCAGCGCTAGTTGGCGGCCAATTTCAAAACAAAATGTCACTATAATAATGAATGAAGTGTGGCAACATTCAGAATTAAGCTACACTGTGGCCAACTTCAGTTACATGTTCATAGCGTTACTGCTGCAAGGAGCCGATGGCTGTTCCCGGTCGGCATTTAACGTTGGTTACAAAAGCACGTCGACAGTGTTTTCTCACTGCCAGTAGCCTAACTACAGTAGGGTTTGACAGATAGCTAGTCCGACCGGTGTCAGCACAGCCAGCGCTCCCAGTCCTCACTGCTCGTTAAATATTTCCAATAGGCGTTATTCTGATAAACTGGTCACATATATGTTACGTTCTCACGCGAAAAATATTAAAACTTTGAAACAGTTTTTTTTTTTTTGCTTGAAAACAGCTTTTTGGCAAGTCTAAAAATGACTACGGTAGGCGTAATCTACTTCCGTGTCTAAAACCGGAAAGACTATTACAAAATGACGTCATGCAGAAGCGTCCTTGTATGGGCAAAGAATAAGGTGAATAAGGATACAACTCTGGTTGAAAAACAGCAAAGCCTTAAACGATCTTGGAAAAGTTTGCAAGGTGTTGTCTCATACTATGGAGGGTGGACCTGTCTCCGGTGGGTCTGTAGACCTGTCTCCGCCCGGTGGGTCTGTAGACCTGTCTCCGGTGGGTCTGTAGACCTGTCTCTGGTGGGTCTCTACGGTAACAAAACGAGCATTTAATGAACAGTGGGTCGCAGGCCGATGCTGAAGTGACTCAGTTGTAGAAAAAGTCTTAAACTTCTGTCTGTATGGGGTTTGTGCAGTGTAGCAGTTTGGTTTTCTCAGCGAGAGTCCAGATGACCTGACAGTTGTAATCAACTATGAAGGCTGATGAGTCTCTGGCCCACGGGGTGCAGAGGTTGTTGTTGTTGTTGCGAGCCATACTGTAGGCTCCATGGGCTCTATCTTCCCAAAAGTGCTAATTTAGCGTTTGCGCTCGTTTAACGCCGTGTGCAATGCAAATTGGGGGCGGACACAAGCGCATGCCTGTGATAATTGTACTGGGCATTGGCTGCCACAAGCCAAAGCAGGCGTTTCAGCGCTAAAATGTGGTGATAGATGGCATTATGCTATCGTCAGCAGCGCGCAATTACTTTGAGCTTTGAAAAGGACCTCTTACGCGCAAATACCTCTCTGCGCTGGGTTGCGCACCATACTCTCCGTGTAGCGCCAGCGAGGTGCAAGTAAAACCTCTTTTGGATATGTCATTACGCACAGCCTTGTCATGCCAGGACATCAAATTATGCTGCTAAAATTGGGTATTAGCAAAGAGGGAAATGAATTGAGAAAACTTGTTGGACAATGAACATAGGCTATTTACCTTCACCACAGACGATCTGTCAATAAGCTCTCTCTGTCCTCGTATGAGTGAGTACACTATTACGCATGGAGAGAATTACAGCATATTGCATGCCTTGTGCAAAAAACCATTGCGAGATGGGAATCTGATTGGTTTTGATTGACGTAATGCCCAGCCTTGCCTGGCCACGCCTGTGAATAATTCTGGTAGTTAAGACTGCCCAAATCCCGTTTGCGCAGGCATTTTCGGGCGCATATGATTTTGGCACGGCTCTAATTTGCGCTTGCGACACCTGCCGTGAACCTTTCCGCATCCCGGCCGAGAATTGCATCCCCAACATAATTCGGGGCTGTTTTGACTTAGAAATCAGCGAGGTCACGTCTACCAGACAATTATATCACTTTTAAACAGTTACATTTCTGTATAAATCATTACAAGTATGCTCCTGTGAGGTGGGGATGCTTTTTTTTAATGCTGGGCGGGGGAGCAAAACTCGGCAGAACACCTGGCGGACGGCGCAAGGCACGGAGTGCTATCTTCCGTGCCTTAAGGCACGCGCAAACGGGTGCGCAATCGCTATTAGGGGATAGCGCCTGTCGGAAGATAGAGCCCCATGTTCTGAGTTTCTGCTGGCTAAACCTCATCCACTTTAACTTAACTTCAACCTTACGCAGAGTGGATGGCACCAGCTTTCCCCTTCAGCAGCCCATTTGGTCTGCACTGCGGTGTGTTACTGTACGCGTAAATAAGAAAGCGAACCACTCATGAATGCTCCCTCTGCATAGACCATGTCCTAATTGAGAGATGCAGTGAGGGTGTTTTCATTTCATGGTTCACTCCACACTCACCATCGCCGGCGTGCACCACGCACACACACACGCAGGCACACACACACACACACACACAAACACACTCGTGCACGCATGCATGCATCCACATGCACACACATCAAGCCTGTGGTTTGCGTCATGAATAAATTGAATATCCCCTTACTAAGCTACTAAATAGGTCTGCAGTGTCACGCTACTGTGGGATCGCCTGTTACACTTCACAGATCGCTGCTTCCCGGCAACAGTTACAATACGAATAATATAAGCATTTAGGTCATGTCACCAAGATACACAGGCATTATGGATGAGGAAGCATGTTTTCTTAAAGTCATTTCATTGTATGTAATAGTGAGGAGAGACACGCACTATCAGCTATAGTTGTGGGTCAGATTCGCTATGCAAATCACTCTGAGCTCATGTGCTGCATTCGTGCCATATGATTTACACTAAATACAAGCTTTGGACGGTCCAGTGGTGATTACTACAAGGTGTTATTTATGATTAAAAGTAGGATTAGTTACCCGTTTTTGGCCTACTTTGACGAGGTTAAGAATGATAAGCGACTGAGGTTGGGGGTGATGGATGGCTCGCCCGGGTTGGTATGCCATGGACCCCTTAGGCGGGATCCCAGGTACACAATGGGCTCTATCTTCCCCCTGGCCTTAGGCGCTAAACGCAAAAAAAAAAACACGCTTTGCGCCTGCCTACCCGTGACTCGGAAAGATAGCGTCATGTTTTTAGGCCCCCGAAATGCGCTTTGCGCTGAAGAGGCGTGGCGCAGTGCCAGAATGGGCGTTTCCGGCCTTAAATACCAGCCTAATGCTATCTTCCCAACTGGCGTTAATTCTGCGGTTAGCGCTTTTCAAAACCAGGCCTTATTCAGTGCGCCGACCCCAAGACCGAGGGGGGGCGAGGCCAATACCAAGGCAGGGAGAGACCAACACCAAGGGGGGTGAGACCAAGACAGAGGGGGGACCAAGACCAATGCGAGACCATTTGCAAGACCATGACTCCAATGATGGCTTAACCTTTAATTTACACCATTGCTCTGCAATGCGACAATACGACTGTTCCAAAGTTTAGACAGGAGAGATATTCGAAAGTCAGATGAGTGTACTTTTCTGTGACCGACAACAAGCAGTAGGCCTATGCCCAGTCCATGTGGTGTTCCAAACATTAAGCCCCGCCCATGTGGTGCTCCAAACAGTAAGCCCCGCCCATGTGGTGCTCCAAAGCAGGTTACTGTAATACACAAAGCGGAGAACAGGGAGTGTGCTGGAAGCAAACGCGACCTTTCCGCAGGTCTGCAACGCAGATCAGCCAAGCGAAAAGGACACAAACGCACCATTTTGGAGTTTCTGAATTTCCATGTAGCCTGCTCCAAATCTGGGGGATAATCGCATGAATATTTGATCAGACATCCATTAATTTGGTTGTTATCATGCCTTATGTATAGCTCGCCTCATATAAGCCCCTCCCCCTCCACCTACCATTATACTTCATTGCATTTCTGCGGGCATTCGCCGGCATCTGAAGACCGCTGGAGGTGAAATGCATTAGCTATGTATTTCGCTCTGCACTTCATTGGCCAGGACCTACAGGATGTGGAGAGAGTGCTCCTTGTTCTCTGTATCGGTGCGATGTTGATTTGGGCTTCTCCCGGGACCAGGGTTACTTAGGCGTGCCATTCTTTATGCATCACCACGGCCAAAATTGAACAGAGATGATACTAAAACACCAAATTGATTCCATGGGGAAAAGAAAGGTTCATAACCGAGCTTTATATGAGGACCAGAGATGGGAAAAGTACGCACATTCTTTACTTAAGTAGACGTACAGTTACTTGTGTAAAAGTGGAAGTACTGATTCAACGTATTTACTCCAAGTAAAAGTAAGCATTTTTCCTTTATTGACACAGACAGGACAGTTGGCAGACAGCAAAAGGTGGGGGGAGAGAGAGAGAGACATGTGGCAAAGGACCACGGGTCGGATTCTATGGTGCGCGTTCTACCCGCTGAGCCACCGGGGCACCCCGAACCTCACGTCATTTTAATAAGATAAACAGAATTCCCACGTGCCGCACGCGCTCCATTCCAGGTTCAGCACTCTGGAGACGATGAACTGAGCACACGAACACACAGCTCTCCAAGTATAGCAGTAGGATTGGCTACAGGACCAAGTCCTTCATCACTTGTGTTAGTGGGAGGGAGTGGACTTGGGTCAGACCATGTCTGCCCAGCACCATAGACGTTGGAAGTAGGGGGCAGCTGCACTTTTGTAAAAGAAATAGAGAAATAAGGCATGGGATAAGGCTATAGTCAGAGTCTGAGGCTGACTCACTCCATTTTAGACAGCAAAGAAGTTATTGTATACATCGCAAATCAAAACCTCTAAATCTACGATAGACAGACAGACAGATAGATATGTTTTATTTATGTCGTGCACCAAAGAGTGTCCAGCCTGTATGGGCTTACAAGACACAGACACAAGCAAGTTAGAAAAAGTGCATCCATACATGTACAAAACAAGAGAGAATCATATAATCAAATCAACAACTTCTCCATCTAGTTTCCAGGCTCTCCCAATAAAACTGACCAAACTGAAGACTTCCTCTCTGAATAGCCATTACAAGTTACCGTCATCTCCTGACCAGAATAATTCAGGTTTCTTATTTTGCATTAACTGAAATAAAGGCAGTCTTGGTTCCTCGTATAACGAACAATGAAACAAAAAAAATAATTAATCTTCCACAACACCAGTTCACATACAGTACACAAAGTCTCTCCTCCTCAGCAATAGAATTGAACCTGCCCACCTCAATTGCCAGAGGGAGGTATCAGTTCTCAACTGGGCACATAGATCTTCTGGATCTATCCAGGGGTAATGTAACGTAAGGTTCTGGACTATTTTTAGTTTTGATATTATGTTGAGTAACGTAGCAAAACATTTACTTAAACAGAAACGGTGGTGCGCTGCATCATGACGTTCAACCTGGAAACCGTAGCAAAACGGTGCACACCGTTTTCAGATCGAACACACCCCAAGTCTCTCTCCTTCGACATGTCATTCTTCTTTAAAAGAGCAGATGTCGTTAATAAGCGGTGAAGGGCTGCTCAGTCTTTACAGTGTGGTACGGCTGTTAGAAGTTAAAATACTTTAAAATTTTCAGCGCAATGCGTGGAGTTGCACTGCTTATCAATGTCAGTTGGGCCAGGCAAACAATCAATTGATACCATGTGATGTGAACGCTGGCTGGCGGGTCTTTAACCCGGTCGCACATGCAGCCCTGCTCCTACACATGCGCACCAAGCTGTTTTGCCCAAGCATTATATTACTGTATGTACATGACCTTATATTATCTCTTTTCTTTTATTAACGTACTTGTTTTCCTTGGTACTGTTCTGCCAGTTGCTGCTGTGGCACCTGAATTTCGGATTAAAAAAGGGTGCCATCTGATCATTATCCTCTTTGATAAAGCCTGATGATTTTAGCGTTGTGCAGCATTTTCCATGCCTTCATTTCCATGATGTAGTCATGGTTGGCGTAGAAGATTACTCTGGTTTTATCTTGTCTTTCCACATAGTAGTTGGAGTATTTCTCCCAGTCCTCTGTCATGAATCCATATGCATCCACCTGAGAGAGAGAGAGAGAGAGACCAAGATTAGATCGGACCAAAATAGACTTGCTAAATTATAATGATCTAGTCTTTGACATTCAGTATATTAATACATTCCATAGATGCACAGATTGTTTTATGTTGCTCATATGCTCATGCTTTTGTATCATTCACCATGGTAACCATATTAGGCAAATTAGGAGGCCTAATTTTTGACATCCTTATAGGGGCCGTGTCCATAGACTGTGTTTGTTTTTTTCCATAGCGAAGCGCTTTGGATCTCATGCGCCCCCCTGAAAGATGGTCCCAGTCCGCCACTGCTCATAGTCTTCAACTAAACCCTAAATATCGCAGTATAAAACATAAAACATATAAAACACATTTTTATCATATATATATATATTAGTGATGCGCGGGCCACAGTTATAACCGCGCTGACCGTGGATATCCCGCCCCGCGGGCGGGCCGGATCATAAAAATAAACATTCTGATTAATAGCGGATGGGTTACGGGCGGTTGAAACGATGTATCATTAATGAGGAACAATAATAATAATTATGTTCTCTAGTCTATGAACGTATTTTAAGCTACATTTTTCGTCAGGCACATTCTTAGTCGCCTATTGTAGGTCCCCCAAAGGACCCACGGCCGTAAACCAAACAATACAGCCATGTGCTAGGCTCCACTCGTCCATATACAGTATGGTCAATGATGTCACTCTCAAAAAGGAATCTCCGCTGAAGACGTGTATTTTCCCATACAATGAGGCAATCAAGTAAACTAAACTTAAAGCTATAGCGTTGGCCGAGTAAACTACATGAGGGCAAGTGGTGGACTGGACATAATACATCATGGACGTTTATTTGGAGTCTTGGACTGCAGCGAGCGCACCAACGGCAGCAGAAACCGTTCGCTCCTTTTATAGCGTTTTATAGCGTTTATACCGTCGGGTGCATGGCGGGCGCGGATCTATAAATAGTATGAAATAATTTGCGCGGATTTATGGCAGGCGGACGGTTCATGCATACAGTACACGCAGATTAGGATGGCATAAAAACTCATCCGCGCATCTCATATATATATATATATATATATTGTACAGGATATGTTCAATATATATATGACATGAGCCCGACCAAAAAAATAAAATAAATTGGAGGGCCCCTTCATACTGAGGGCCTCTGGGCACCTGCCCAGGTTGCCCATATGGTAGATCCGGCCCTGCAGAGCGCTTCCGACATGCACAGAAACACACAAAGCTGACTCTGTAGTTAGTAGCTAACGTTAGCTAGCTAGCATACAAGGTAAATAGCAAGCTAACATCAACCCAACAAGATGATACAATAATTCTCCCCCCGAGCCTCTCCTCCCCCGCTTTGTTGATCTTTTTAGTCCCGACTCTTCCTCGATTTGCTTGGTCAGTTGAAAAAAGTGACATTGACGCTTTTCTCCAAAAGTTGAAATATTTCCTGCTTGAGGTGCCCAGAGCGCTCCGCCCAAAAACACTAGCCGCCGAGAGCGCTAAAGGCCAGGTGCCAGGAAGAGAGTAATGTTATCTTACCACATCACAGGTATGTAGAGCCAGGAAGAGAGTAATGTTATCTTACCACATCACAGGTATGTAGAGCCAGGAAGAGAGTAATGTTATCTTACCACATCACAGGTATGTAGAGCCAGGAAGAGAGTAATGTTATCTTACCACATCACAGGTATGTAGAGCCAGGAAGAGAGTAATGTTATCTTACCACATCACATGTATGTAGAGCCAGGAAGAGAGTAATGTTATCTTACCACATCACAGGTATGTAGAGCCAGGAAGAGAGTAATGTTATCTTACCACATCACAGGTATGTAGAGCCAGGAAGAGAGTAATGTTATCTTACCACATCACAGGTATGTAGAACCAGGAAGAGAGTAATGTTATCTTACCACATAATGCACATTACAGGTATGTAGAACCAGGAAGAGAGTAATGTTATCTTACTACATCACAGGTATGTAGAGCCAGGAAGAGAGTAATGTTATCTTACCACATCACAGGTCTGTATAGCCAGGAAGAGAGTAATGTTATCTTACCACATCACAGGTATGTAGAGCCAGGAAGAGAGTAATGTTATCTTACCACATCACAGGTATGTAGAGCCAGGAAGAGAGTAATGTTATCTTACCACATCACAGGTATGTAGAGCCAGGAAGAGAGTAATGTTATCTTACCACATCACAGGTATGTAGAGCCAGGAAGAGAGTAATGTTATCTTACCACATCACAGGTAGAGCCAGGAAGAGAGTAATGTTATCTTACCACATCACAGGTATGCAGAGCCAGGAAGAGAGTAATGTTATCTTACCACATCACAGGTATGCAGAGCCAGGAAGAGAGTAATGTTATCTTACCACATCACAGGTATGTAGAGCCAGGAAGAGAGTAATGTTATCTTACCACATCACAGGTATGTAGAGCCAGGAAGAGAGTAATGTTATCTTACCACATCACAGGTATGTAGAACCAGGAAGAGAGTAATGTTATCTTACCACATCACAGGTATGTAGAGCCAGGAAGAGAGTAATGTTATCTTACCACATCACAGGTATGTAGAGCCAGGAAGAGAGTAATGTGATCTTACCACATCACAGGTATGTAGAGCCAGGAAGAGAGTAATGTTATCTTACCACATCACAGGTATGTAGAGCCAGGAAGAGAGTAATGTTATGTTACCACATCACAGGTATGTAGAGCCAGGAAGAGAGTAATGTTATCTTACCACATCACAGGTATGTAGAGTCAGGAAGAGAGTAATGTTATCTTACCACATCACAGGTATGTAGAACCAGGAAGAGAGTAATGTTATCTTACCACATCACAGGTATGTAGAGTCAGGAAGAGAGTAATGTTATCTTACCACATCACAGGTATGTAGAACCAGGAAGAGAGTAATGTGATCTTAGCACATCACATGCATGCAGAGGCAGGAAGAGAGTAATGTTATCTTACCACATCACATGCATGCAGAGCCAGGAAGAGAGTAATGTTATCTTACCACATCACAGGTATGTAGAGCCAGGAAGAGAGTAATGTTATCTTACCACATCACAGGTATGTAGAGCCAGGAAGAGAGTAATGTTATCTTACCACATCACAGGTATGTAGAGCCAGGAAGAGAGTAATGTGATCTTACCACATCACAGGTATGTAGAGCCAGGAAGAGAGTAATGTTATCTTACCACATCACAGGTATGTAGAGCCAGGAAGAGAGTAATGTTATGTTACCACATCACAGGTATGTAGAGCCAGGAAGAGAGTAATGTTATCTTACCACATCACAGGTATGTAGAGCCAGGAAGAGAGTAATGTTATCTTACCACATCACAGGTATGTAGAGTCAGGAAGAGAGTAATGTTATCTTACCACATCACAGGTATGTAGAGTCAGGAAGAGAGTAATGTTATCTTACCACATCACAGGTATGTAGAACCAGGAAGAGAGTAATGTTATCTTACCACATCACAGGTATGTAGAGTCAGGAAGAGAGTAATGTTATCTTACCACATCACAGGTATGTAGAACCAGGAAGAGAGTAATGTGATCTTAGCACATCACATGCATGCAGAGGCAGGAAGAGAGTAATGTTATCTTACCACATCACATGCATGCAGAGCCAGGAAGAGAGTAATGTTATCTTACCACATCACAGGTATGTAGAGCCAGGAAGAGAGTAATGTTATCTTACCACATCACAGGTATGTAGAGTCAGGAAGAGAGTAATGTTATCTTACCACATCACAGGTATGTAGAGCCAGGAAGAGAGTAATGTTATCTTACCACATTACAGGTATGTAGAGCCAGGAAGAGAGTAATGTTATCTTACAACATCACAGGTATGTAGAGCCAGGAAGAGAGTAATGTTATCTTACCACATCACAGGTATGTAGAGCCAGGAAGAGAGTAATGTTATCTTA
Organism: Poromitra crassiceps; assembly: GCF_964638095.1. Lineage (NCBI taxonomy): Eukaryota > Metazoa > Chordata > Actinopteri > Beryciformes > Melamphaidae > Poromitra > Poromitra crassiceps. The sequence continues at coordinate 8,466,998 of NC_139633.1, read as the reverse complement.
CCACATTACAGGTATGTAGAGCCAGGAAGAGAGTAATGTTATCTTACAACATCACAGGTATGTAGAGCCAGGAAGAGAGTAATGTTATCTTACCACATCACAGGTATGTAGAGCCAGGAAGAGAGTAATGTTATCTTACCACATCACAGGTATGTAGAGCCAGGAAGAGAGTGAAGGCCCCGTTGCTCGGTCTGCATATAGTCCAGCCCTCACCATTGAGGAATGAAGACTTCAAGAACCTGTGAGCAATGAAAGCACGCACACACACACAGACACACACACACACACACACACATTAAACAGCGTAATAGACACACATGTATGAGGCAGGTTTGCGTAGGATTAAAGGTGAAAGGAGGCTGACCTGTTGCGCACATATCTGAGAAAGTCTGGGTGCAGAACATAGAAGCGGCTCTCGTCAAAGCGTCCAGCGTAATATGTCCTCGCCCTGGAAGGTCAAGACAATACTCATTATACAACATGTAGTTCCGACCAAGCAATCTGACTGGTCAAGGACATAACAGCACACCTAGCTGTTCTTAAATCATTCATTTAAGAACCGCCTCATCTCTAAAATATCACTCCACCGGCCGGTCTGTTCAGCAGACAACAGCAGCGGCCAAACTTCTGCAGGCAAGATGGGACGCCTATAGTGCCTGTAACCTGGCAGAATTTCAAGCCCATAAACTAACTAATAACTTGGCCAATAAGTATGTAACATACAAAATAAAACAAACGGGTAATGTCTAAGAATGCAAAGATATGTAACTGGCTCATTAAACCCACATTCCAGGAATAACGTTAACATCCGTCTTAAAAGACGTAAGTGGCGCGAGGCGCGGAGAGCCTGGTTCTCCCGGAACCCACTGGATTTGGGGGAGGAAAACGCCAGGATTGGCCAACGCTATGGCCCGCCTCTCAACCCTCTTTCATCTCAGACAGGCAGTATTTTCAGTCTGACACGTGTTACCGTCCCTCTCCTCCTTTAAAAACACCTGTGTGAAGGGGCACGGTAGCGCTATCGCCTCACACCTAGAAGGTCCTGGGTTCGATTCCCACCTGGGACGCTGTGAGCGCTGAAGGAGTGCGTGCCCGTCCACATGTCCTCGAGTGCCCACCACCCGGGTGGGGTCGTCAAAAGGGCCTTTCTGTGTGGAGGTTGCATGTTCTCCCCGTGCCCCCTGGTGCTTTCCTTCATATAGGAACCCCTCCCCAAAACATGCAATATCCTGGTCGCTGAAGTGGTGCCTCCTCTGGTCGTTTGGGGGACCTGTTCGGAGGGAGGGGAACTCATTGGAATAGCGTGATCCTCCCATGTGCTATGTCCTACCGGTGAAGCTTCCCCTGTCAGGTGAAAAGAAGCGGCTGGCTAACTGCCCATGTCTCGGAGGAAGCATGGAGCTAGTTTCGGCTCTCCCCAGATCGGCAGAGGGTTGAGCAGCAACCATCAATCAATTAAAATTAGCACTAATGGGGGGTAGAAATGGGCTAAAAAAATCGGGGGGGGGGGGGGCAGACACACCTTCAGTGGTGTGTGTGTGTACACTATGCATGCATGCGTGGCGTGCGTGTGTAGAGTAGAGGTAAATGTTTACTGGTAGTTCTTGTATTGTCCACTGGGGACTCTCTGATTTGTGAGAAGCCCCTGCAGCCACTGGAAATCCCTCATCCCCTCAGGAATCATCACATGCTTTATACCCTGTGAGAGGAAGAGGAGAGACAGGTTTAGCAGTCAGAGATGAAAAAAGTACATACATTACTTAAGTACAAGTATATATATATATACATATATATAGATATATATATATATAGATATATATACAGTATAGATATATATATATATATATATTTGTGAAGTGTACAGAGACCCCTTGGCGTGATGTTGCACTATAAATAAATAAAAACTGGAACAAAAACTGAAACTATCTATATAGTACAGGACATGACATGTAATGAAGTATCAAAGTAGAAAGTATTTCTACCGGGTGTTCCTGTGCAAAGCTAGCCTCACGTCATATTAATATAATTCAAAGATTATTAAACTTAAACGATCCCCTCCAAACATGTTTTAAAGATGTATAAAGGCTATACTTTGATTAAAAACTTGTGTGGTGGTTTTTCTCAGAAAAAGTTCAATTATCTCATTAAAATCCTTAAAATGACATCTACTCTTCCCTCGTTATGCTACTGAAAAATCTCAGTACCTCATCGTCTGGGATGTGTCTGTATCCGTAGCGTTTGAAAAGGTACGGCGACGCGGTGATGGAGTGGGCTGTGTGAACGTATACGGACGTTTTGTTCCCGACATCCTCCTCATAGCCCTTTATGGCCGCACCGTTCATCCTGCAGGAGAGAGTCAGAGCATCAAAATCAATCAATTTTATATTTATATAGTGCCAAATCATAACATCTCAAGGCGCTTTACAAATAGAGCAGGTAGAAGACCAGGCTCTTTATTTTAGACTCAACGGTTGAGACAATTCTCACACGCACTGGCGATTTTACTGCAAGGTCATGTGGCAATTTAAACAAGTTTGGCAACGGCAAAACGAGGAAAAGACCTTGAGCAGACCTGGCTCTTGGTGGGCGTTCATCTGCCATGAGCGATTGGGGAGAGAGAGAGAGAGAGAGAGAGAGACAAGACAGGCACAGACAATACAAGTGCAATTTATTTATAATACCCAAATCAAGGTAAGTTAAAATAAGTTAAAAGTACGTACGTTTCGAAGTAACTTAAAACGCCCTATCCTTATTTGGGGATTTTATCAAATAGAACCTGTTTGATCATTTTCTTAAAAACCTGTGGGTTCTGCACTTTCTCGGTTTCAAGAGGCAGTTTGTTCCACTCTAATGCACCAGATAGAGAGTCCTTGGCCATCATGGTTCTGAATCTGTGAAGGTTGAGGTTTGACACCCTGGCTCTAGTGTTGTGATGCCCCATTCTGCAATATTCTTCTGTTCATGCACAACACTGAATCTCAGTGCACACAACTATCCCCACACACATCTCGCCACAAACACACAAAGTCACGTATAGAAGCGGCTGCAGCACTTAAAAACAAGTATCTGTTGCTTTACTGCTCCAGTATAGTAGTAGTATTGATCAGACCTTTTAGAGCATTTATATAGTATCCTGTGCCCGTCTTACCGAAACACATAATCGTGTGCGTTTATCTCCTTCCCCATGCCAGAGCCGGTCATGATCCCAGCGTTGGCCACCACAGCGCAGCGCACACAGCCGTCACCATCGCCTCTGGGGAGGAGCAGTGGCTCCTTCGGCTTTGGGATCAAATCCACAGCTGCCTTCACTTCTGCAAAGCCAAGCAAAACATTACAGATAAATACATAGTCTGTGCTTCAAAAGTAACAATCGGCCATCGTTTTGTCCAGGTGAAGGGGAAATTCACTGTGCATTTGAGCTTAACAATAACCTCTATTTCCCGGTGCATGCATGCAAACATGCATGCACACGTTCAGGGGGCGCGCGCGTGATGACTTTCGAGCTGGAGAGCAATCGGATTGCAATCTGTTCACCCAAAACGCATGTTAGTGCCAGGTGTAAATGAAATCAGGCTGAAGTGATCAAATACAATCTGATTGCAATCTGATGGTAGAAAACGCATGTTAATGCCAGGTGTAAATGGCCTCTTTGATAGTCAAATGCACATGTTTACATGATGAAAATGTAAGCCCCACCCTACCAGACACTTTTTTTTATTGGGGGGAGGGGTCAGGGGTGAGATAGTAGATCAAAAGTATATGCCACAGAAATGGTACACATCATCTGAAAGCTGAGAATCTGAAGATTAATTTGAGATGCTGTTTAAGAGGTTTAAAGTCTCCTGATTGGATGGGCCTAGGCAAGAACTAGGTGGGCCTAGGCCCAGCCAGGCCCAGCCATAGCTACGCCCCTGATGTGCAGTGGCTGATTCTAAAGTCTGAATCCAGGCTAATCAAAATGTGCATTTTCCCAAAAATTAAATGACAAACATCAGAGCAGAGACCACTGATTGTGGGGGGCTTAGTATCACATTAACTACTATGCAATACTGCAATTTGCAGACACACACAACACACACACACACACACACACACACACAAACACACACACACACAAACACACACACAAACACACACAGACACACACACACACGTACCGTCGTGGCTGAACTCCATGAAACCAAAGGGGTTGTTGAAATGGGAAAGTCTGTTCCACTCGCTCATGTTGAGATCATCTTTGTGCATGAACAGACGCATGTTGGGAATGAAAGCCTGCTTAAAGCTGGGATCCTGGCTCTTCTGCAGAGGCTGGGGACAGGTCTGACAGTGGCAAAGAAAATACTACATGAATCTAACAGGCAAACACTGAAATTAGAAATTGTGTTAGTCATCATACTCATTTGGTTAAACCTACTGATTGGTTGAGAGAGCTCAATGCAGTGGAGAAAGAGAGGATGGGTCAATTGTCACATAAATGTAGTTTGTTTCACTGACTGATTGAAGGAAGAGGCAGAGGGTGAGGGTTACAGAGGGTGAGGGTTACAGAGGAAGAGGGTGAGGGTTCCAGAGGGTGAGGGTTACAGAGGGTGAAGGTTACAGATGCAGAGGTGAGGGTTACAGAGGGTGAGGATTACAGAGGGTGAGGGTTCCAGATGCAGAGGTGAGGATTACAGAGGGTGAGGATTACAGAGGGTGAAGGTTACAGAGGGTGAAGGTTACAGATGCAGAGGTGAGGGTTACAGAGGGTGAGGATTACAGATGCAGAGGGTTACAGAGGAAGATGGTTACAAAGGCAGAGGGTGAGGGTTACAGAGGCAGAGGTGAGGGTTACAGAGCAGAGGGTGAGGGTTACAGAGGCAGAGGGTTACAGAGGCAGAGGGTGAGGGTTACAGAGGGTGAGGGTTACAGAGGAAGAGGTGAGGGTTGCAGAGGCAGAGGTGAGGGTTACAGAGGCAGAGGTGAGGGTTACAGAGGGTGAGGGTTACAGAGGCAGAGGGTGAGGGTTACAGAGGGTGAGGGTTACAGAGGCAGAGGTGAGGGTTACAGAGGCAGAGGGTTACAGAGGGTGAGGGTTACAGAGGCAGAGGGTTACAGAGGGTGAGGGTTACAGAGGCAGAGGGTGAGGGTTGTGTTTTTTGAGCTTGTGTTTAAGGCAAGTACTGTTTTATTGTGATTGCTCCATGTATGGAAAAAGGGCCTTTGCGAATGCAGCCCACAGTGGAAAATACAGGGTCCTTGTGTGAGACTATGATTGGGAGAAACAAATGAGTAGTCAAATTCTGAGGCTACCCATTCCCATGTTTTAATGCTGCAAGGGTCTTGCTATAGTCTGCTTACTGTCTGTCTGGGTTGGGTATCCAGGTTATACACATCGTCAAAATCCCACTGAGGCAGCTTGTTAAAGTCCTTTCTGAAGAGGAGAGGTCCGGTTTCCCCTGAGATAAGAGTCCATCTGAATTGGATAGATAGATGCAAAATATTAGTCAAATATTAGTGCTTATTCTAAGCAACTGTACATGTCTGTAGGGGACTGATTGACTCAATGTGCTCAAAGAAAATATTCATACCAGCATTGGCTATTGATTCACCAGAAAATTGTCAGTTTCCAGTGTTCAGCTGTATATCAATCTGTCTTTTCACCTTACCTTTTTGAACTACCCATTTCCCTCTAGAAATGCTTTTCGACACAGTATTACAACAGGGTATATGCAGGAATCCTGAAGTTAAATTCAATTCCTTTTAAGACTTTTTCAATATATTTTAAGACCTCAACGCCACTTTCGTCACTTCAGCGATAGGGGTGTAGATCACAAGTTTCATCACGATCCGATATTATATCGATTCTTTGGATAACGATGCGATATTGCTGATATCACAAAGTCTGCCACGATACGATTTTGATTAAATTCAGGGGGCTGCGATTGATATGAGTGATATCATATGCTCATTTAACACAATCAGCACAATAGCTACAACATTTAATACTTCATCAAATGGTAATTAAGACTTTGTAATACTTGTTAAGGGCCTTAACTTTCCCTAAATGGATTTATCAACTTTTAATACTTTAATACTATACTTCAAGACTCCGTGGTTGGAAACCCTGTACAACACTCTGTAGTGGATTTGAGGAGAGATGCGATGGGATGCCATCTCCCTTGAAATTAAGAAAACCAATTAAAAACCATCCCTGTTGTAACAACACATTTAATCAAGAAATGTGTCAGCCATTTATTATGGCATGTTTTTGTTGATGTAGTGTTGTGATGATGTGTGATGTGTTTTATTTACTGATGGCACAGCAAAACCTGTAACGCAGCCATGGCACCTGCCACTTGAACAACAAAATTCTAACTAATTTGGTTAAGTAAGGGATACAGCAAGTCATTATTGAACAATATCCCCCGACAGGGTCCTCACGCGACGACCTACAGTAATAGCGGAGGTTATATTTCACGGCTACTCCAAGCAAAAAAAACAAGAATAAAAAGTGGGGGGGGGGATATATTTTTGACGACCAGGCGTTAAATAGGCCATGAATTTACATGAATTTGCAGTCAGAGTTAAATATGAGTTTACATTGAATTTACATGAAATGTACAGTCTGGCTGGTTATGGCTCTATCCATGACAATTATGTTTATATTTCAGAATCAGAAGAATCATAATCACTTTATTGATCCACGAGGGGAAATTGAGTCATGCAGTTGCTCACGCTCAGATAGGGAAGAATATAAACATAGAGACATTATAGGAAGCATATAATAGACGATAAACAAAAACAATAAAATAGAATAGAGGTAGCCTATATACACTAAAGACTAAAGTGTCTACATTTTGTCATTTAGATATGTGTTTGTGAAAATGTAGGACACGTTCAGTTGTTTTAAAGCAGCTACGAGCAACTTTTTCGATTGTTATTAAACAGTATAATTACAATATTGATGCATCACATCTTACCTATAATAGTAGCTGAGACCAAAGCCGTGTGTATCTGAGATTGCTCCGGTGATTAATTAGGTGATTAATAACTCTGTGTCTGTCTAAACTCGCGTCAACAGGGGGCTCTCTAGAGAGACCGGACCGGGTAACCCGGAAGTGAAACGCGGAAGTGAAACGCAGCTGCCTGCCTCGCCGTTTGCGCTGCCTAGCAACATAACATAAACAATGTGAACGCCACGCATGGTCTCGGGAACATCTCTCGTTATATTCTAACAGGTTTTTTGGAAGTTATTTTGTGGTTATGGCCGAAGTGGCTGCTGCAAACCGTTTCATTTCACTTCCTGATCTGCCCTGGCTACAGACAGACTAACACTGGCCGATTCACTCGGGGTTCAAGCGAGACTACTCTGCGTTGGTCTCGTCGACTATTAGAGGTAAGATGTGATGCATTGATATTAAATTTATACTGTTTAATAACAATCGATAAAGTTGCTCGTAGCTGCTTTAAATTGAATTATTTGTAAATCCATCCTTTGGCTCCTTTGTCTCCCAGTTGATTTATGTATTATTATGTTACTTCCATCACCCCCTGGATACATTTTTGGAAAATTGAGCATGAGCAGAGGTTTGATACCTATACATTTAGAAGTTAGGATAAGATAAAAGTGCCATGAGTATTAACTTATGTTATGTTGCACTTGATTGTTGTATCTGTATTTGACTGATCCTAGCTACTTAAAAGCAGTGGGCAGCTACAGTGCCTTCATTAAGTACATTGGCAGAAGTGTCTGATACCCAACATCCCTAACTTACATGTCACCCACCCTCCATGCTGTCTTTGCCTCTATCAAGTTGTTTGTCTCCATAAGACCCCACCACACATGAACACTGAATCTTTCAACAACTTACTTGATCCTTTGTGATATATATTCCCATGACAGCATGTAAAGCATTATGCAGACCGAGACCGCCAACAGGACAGGGAAAATTCTCCTGAAAAGTTTAAACGCCATATGTCCTGTCCTCTTCACAAGCCTTGCAGGAATTGACAGGCAGGTAAACTCCATCCCCAATTACTACACTAACCAACGTGTTCCAAGTTGAGCTTCTTTAATGCAGCAACTGGCAGTAGGGTAAAACTGACACCATCTAGTGCTCGAGTGACATCACTGATGATGTCATAGATGTGATGATGTCATAAACATTGTGACATCATCAGTGATGATGTAATAGACATTGTGACATCATCAGTGGGACAATTGAAACAGAGAAACAAACAGAGCCCACATACTCCCTTTTATAGGCACAATTAAAGCAATACAACTGTGCCTTTTGCTTGGCCAGAAATGATGGTGGTGTCCAGAGATGGTTTCCAGAAGTACACAACCTGCCTATGACCGTCCCCTGATCACAAACCACCGCCATGCAAATAGTCAGCCCAATCCGACCTGGGGTGTGGATGTGAAGTGTTTTCCAGGTGTTTTGCAGGACTTTCCAGGTGGTTCCAGGACTTGGTGATAAGACCCATGACCTTCCCCAGATCATAACACCCCGACATGCAAAATTTCAGCCCAATCCAAACTGGGCTGTGGGCGTGAGGTGTTTTCCAGGTCTTTTCTAGGATTTTCCAGGACTTTCCAGGTGAGTCCAGGACTTTCCAACCATCTCATGACCTTCCCCAGATCATAACCCACCTCCATGCAAATGTTCAGCCCAATCCGTCCTGTGGTGTTAGAAGACAGACAGAAGCCTCTTCTAAACATGAAGTCTGGACCATGTCCGGCTAGCCAGAGCAGGATATTTTTTTAAAGTAGAGATACCTGAAAATCTTAATTAGTACAGTAACAAGGTATTTGTACTTCGATACTTCCCATCGCTGATGAGGACTTAACGCTCTGTGTATGTGCACGTGCGTACGTGCGCGGGCATGTGTGTGTGTGTGTACGCGCACACGCGTGTGTGTGTGTGTGCGCGCATGCCTGCGTGCGTGTGTGTGTGTGTACGTTACAGTAGTCAGAGCAGCACACAGCCAGAGGGCTCTGTGTTTGATCCCTGGCTGTAAAATGGATTATCTAGTGGCAGGAGGGTGAAAGGAGAGCAGTGTGTTAGCTTTGAAAGAGGGAGAGAGAGAACGTGTGTGTGTGCGTGTGTGTGTGTGTGTGTGTGTGTGTGTGTGTGTGTGCGTGTGTGTGTGTGTGTGTGTGTGTGTGTGTGTGTGTGTGTGCGTGTGTGTGTGTGTGTGTGTGTGTGTGTGTGTGCGTGTGTGTGTGCGTGTGCATGTGATCTCTCAACATGGGCCCCTGGGGACGGGGCGGGCCCCTGAGGAAACATGTCTCAGAAGCTCTCCATGGCTCCAGCTAATGCTCACTTTGTCACCCAAACAGGGCGGGAAAGATAATCAATAGCCTTTGATAGCTACTATTAAGGTTTTAACAAGCTTTTCCTCACGCTGGGCTGCACTACTGAGGAGACACCAGCAGATCACGCTGGGCTGCACTACTGAGGAGACACCAGCAGAGACAAACATCACACTGAGCTGCTCTACTGAGGAGACACCAGCAGAGACAAACATCATGCTGAGCTGCTCTACTGAGGAGACACCAGCAGAGACAAACGTCACACTGAGCTGCTCTACTGAGGAGACACCAGCAGAGACAAACATCACGCTGAGCTGCTCTACTGAGGAGACACCAGCAGAGACAAACAACACACTGAGCTGCTCTGCTGAGGAGACACCAGCAGAGACAAACATCACACTGAGCTGCTCTACTGAGGAGACACCAGCAGAGACAAACGTCACACTGAGCTGCTCTACTGAGGAGACACCAGCAGAGACAAACATCACACTGAGCTGCTCTACTGAGGAGACACCAGCAGAGACAAACATCATGCTGAGCTGCTCTACTGAGGAGACACCAGCAGAGACAAACATCACGCTGAGCTGCTCTGCTGAGGAGACACCAGCAGAGACAAACATCACACTGAGCTGCTCTACTGAGGAGACACCAGCAGAGACAAACATCACACTGAGCTGCTCTACTGAGGAGACACCAGCAGAGACAAACATCACACTGAGCTGCTCTACTGAGGAGACACCAGCAGAGACAAACGTCACACTGAGCTGCTCTACTGAGGAGACACCAGCAGAGACAAACATCACACTGAGCTGCTCTACTGAGGAGACACCAGCAGAGACAAACATCACGCTGAGCTGCTCTACTGAGGAGACACCAGCAGAGACAAACATCACGCTGAGCTGCTCTACTGAGGAGACACCAGCAGACAAACATCACACTGAGCTGCTCTACTGAGGAGACACCAGCAGAGACAAACTTCAGGCTCACAATAGTCATTCATTCTTATTCTGTCATTGTGCAAACTTCTTATGAATCTCACTCAAACTTTCCAATTTTCAATGATCTTGGAAGTCTTTCAGCATAACATTGTCCAACTTAAAAAAAAGTTCCTACACACGCGCGCGCGTACACACCCACGCACCGCTGCCGCCACCGACACCAATTCCAGCCTTCCAATAGTAACCAGTAGGGGAGCACCTATGCTAAACGAAATCTAATTTGCAGCATCTGCATATGTCACATGATTAGAATAAGTGTTCCCTCCTCAGCTGTTTCCCTGCTGTTTTCGATCAATCTCCGCCTCTCAAAAGCAAATGATCTGTTCATTTCAGAGGCTCATGTGTGCCTTTTTCTCCCCATCTTTTTTTTTTTAAATCTCTATCCACTTCTCTCCACATTAGCCGCTCCACTTAGAACACATCATGCTAATGACCATAATTAACCCAAAATGGAACTTAAATAATTACGGAGCGACAGGGACTGCTCGTTCAGGAGAACGCTAAATCCATCTTCCGTTTGAGAGGCTGATCAAGGTGCATTGTGTTTTAATCCTGCAACGCTTAATCTTCATTTAGTAACAAGCGGGATCGAGTGCAGCTGAGCATCAATATATACTGCAGCTGCGGTCACAGGTCACAACCAAACGTGCTAGGCGCTGAGAGTGAACGGGTAATGCTTTCTTCTCCTCAACCAAACCTGCTAGGCGCTGAGATTGAACGGGTAATGCTTTTGTCTCCTCAACCAAACTTGTTAGGTGCTGAGAGTGAACGGGTAATGCTTTCTTCTCAACCAAACCTGTTAAGTGCTGAGAGTGAACGGGTAATGCTTTCTTCTCCTCAACCAAACCTGTTGGGCGCTGAGAGTGAACGGGTAATGCTTTCTTCTCCTCAACCAAACCTGCTAGGCGCTGAGATTGAACGGGTAATGCTTTTGTCTCCTCAACCAAACTTGTTAGGTGCTGAGAGTGAACGGTAATGCTTTCTTCTCCTCAACCAAACCTTTTTCTTTTTTTTTGGTCGGAGTGAAATGTTCTATGGTCTCTCCTGATTCTAAATATAGCTGAGAGAGGCATGATGGTACTATCCAGGGAGAGAGGCATGATGGCTGGTACTATCCGGGGAGAGGGGGATGATGGCTGGTACTATCCAGGGAGAGAGGCATGATGGCTGGTACTATCCGGGGAGAGGGGGATGATGGCTGGTACTATCCAGGGAGAGAGGCATGATGGCTGGTACTATCCGGGGAGAGGGGGATGATGGCTGGTACTATCCAGGGAGAGAGGCATGATGGCTGGTACTATCCAGGGAGAGAGGCATGATGGCTGGTGCTATCCAGGGAGAGAGGGATGATGGCTGGTACTATCCAGGGAGAGAGGCATGATGGCTGGTGCTATCCAGGGAGAGAGGCATGATGGCTGGTACTATCCAGGGAGAGAGGCATGATGGCTGGTACTATCCGGGGAGAGAGGCATGATGGCTGGTGCTATCCAGGGAGAGAGGCATGATGGCTGGTACTATCCAGGGAGAGAGGCATGATGGCTGGTACTATCCGGGGAGAGAGGGATGATGGCTGGTGCTATCCAGGGAGAGAGGCATGATGGCTGGTACTATCCAGGGAGAGAGGCATGATGGCTGGTACTATCCGGGGAGAGAGGCATGATGGATGGTACTATCCAGGGAGAGAGGCATGATGGATGGTACTATCCAGGGAGAGAGGGATGATGGCTGGTACTATCCAGGGAGAGAGGCATGATGGATGGTACTATCCAGGGAGAGAGGGATGATGGATGGTACTATCCAGGGAGAGGGGGATGATGGCTGGTACTATCCGGGGAGAGGGGGATGATGGCTGGTGCTATCCAGGGAGAGGGGGATGATGGCTGGTACTATCCGGGGAGAGAGGCATGATGGCTGGTACTATCCAGGGAGAGGGGGATGATGGCTGGTACTATCCAGGGAGAGAGGCATGATGGCTGGTACTATCCGGGGAGAGGGGGATGATGGCTGGTACTATCCAGGGAGAGAGGCATGATGGCTGGTACTATCCGGGGAGAGGGGGATGATGGCTGGTACTATCCAGGGAGAGAGGCATGATGGCTGGTACTATCCGGGGAGAGGGGGATGATGGCTGGTACTATCCAGGGAGAGAGGCATGATGGCTGGTACTATCCAGGGAGAGAGGCATGATGGCTGGTGCTATCCAGGGAGAGAGGGATGATGGCTGGTACTATCCAGGGAGAGAGGCATGATGGCTGGTGCTATCCAGGGAGAGAGGCATGATGGCTGGTACTATCCAGGGAGAGAGGCATGATGGCTGGTACTATCCGGGGAGAGAGGCATGATGGCTGGTGCTATCCAGGGAGAGAGGCATGATGGCTGGTACTATCCAGGGAGAGAGGCATGATGGCTGGTACTATCCGGGGAGAGAGGGATGATGGCTGGTGCTATCCAGGGAGAGAGGCATGATGGCTGGTACTATCCAGGGAGAGAGGCATGATGGCTGGTACTATCCGGGGAGAGAGGCATGATGGATGGTACTATCCAGGGAGAGAGGCATGATGGATGGTACTATCCAGGGAGAGAGGGATGATGGCTGGTACTATCCAGGGAGAGAGGCATGATGGATGGTACTATCCAGGGAGAGAGGGATGATGGATGGTACTATCCAGGGAGAGGGGGATGATGGCTGGTACTATCCGGGGAGAGGGGGATGATGGCTGGTGCTATCCAGGGAGAGGGGGATGATGGCTGGTACTATCCGGGGAGAGAGGCATGATGGCTGGTACTATCCAGGGAGAGGGGGATGATGGCTGGTACTATCCGGGGAGAGAGGCATGATGGCTGGTGCTATCCAGGGAGAGAGGGATGATGGCTGGTACTATCCAGGGAGAGAGGCATGATGGCTGGTACTATCCAGGGAGAGGGGGATGATGGCTGGTACTATCCGGGGAGAGAGGCATGATGGCTGGTACTATCCAGGGAGAGAGGGATGATGGCTGGTACTATCCAGGGAGAGAGGGATGATGGCTGGTACTATCCAGGGAGAGAGGCATGATGGCTGGTACTATCCAGGCAGAGAGGCATGATGGCTGGTACTATCCAGGGAGAGGGGGATGATGGCTGGTACTATCCAGGGAGAGGGGGATGATGGCTGGTACTATCCGGGGAGAGAGGCATGATGGCTGGTACTACCCAGGGAGAGAGGCATGATGGCTGGTACTATCCAGGGAGAGAGGCATGATGGCTGGTACTATCCAGGGAGAGAGGCATGATGGCTGGTACTATCCAGGGAGAGGGGGATGATGGCTGGTACTATCCAGGCAGAGAGGCATGATGGTACTATCCAGGGAGAGAGGCATGATGGCTGGTACTATCCAGGGAGAGAGGCATGATGGCTGGTACTATCCAGGGAGAGAGGCATGGTGGCTGAGGGATGCAGTGGTGGTAGTGACCCAGGTGGGGCCAACTTCCCCTCCCAGCGAGATCCAATAAGAGCCATTAGAGAGGTCTGGTCCATTTGAGCGTCACAGTTAACAACCTTACACAGCACACAAGCAGCAGCACATCTATCAGCAGCACAAAGCAACAGGCTCAGGGCCACTGGAAGCCACTTTAAGCAGCGGGTGCTGGGAGGAAGGGACCCGCAAGGGAATTTTTTTAGCCATATTTAGAGGAATATCAAATTTTAAATTAACATTAGGATTATACAGTTTTGATGTAATTATTCAGTATTTTCTCCTTTTCTCACTCATTCAGAGCAAAGAGGGAGATATATAGCATGATGATAATGCTCTATATCTCCCTATTTGCTCTGAATACACCAGTTAACATGACAGAGTTAACATGATAGAAATATTATCAGCAAACTGAATGACTAGACTAATTATTCTGATCTGAATGGCAATGATTATATCAATAAACATTGACTCCTCTCTTTGCTGTGTAGTGGGAGGTGCATTTTTGAGTAGGCTATTAAAATAGCCTGTCAACTTCACGTTTCTTTATTGCCAGATTAAACAATTCGTATTGGTTGTTGGTTGGTTCAACACAACATGTGGGCGCATGCGCGCTTCTTCTTCTCTAGCCTACAAGCATGTAACTTCCTTGATTGTTATTATTGATAATTCTATTTAAATAAGCTACATTTTCAGTATATCAATAATGCAATAATTTCCCGAAACATTCCCAAACAAGAAAGGAACATAGTGCACTGCAAAATATTTTGAATTACATTTGTAAAAAAAAAAAAAATCATCTCACCACTAGGGGGTGCTGCAGCACCCGTACTTCCCGCGCCCCTGAACAGGCTGGTCTGTTACCACGCAGAGTCGGACACACGCACACTCCATCAGATTTACACGCAAAGAAGGAATTCATTTATAAAAGTGTTTGTCGGACGTGTAAAGAGTCTGTATTTACTGCACTGTGTTTACTGCACTGTGTTTACTGCACTGTGTTTACTGCACTGTGTTTACTGCACTGTATTTACTGCACTGTGTTTACTGCACTGTGTTTACTGCACTGTGTTTACTGCACTGTGTTTACTGCACTGTATTTACTGCACTGTATTTACTGCACTGTGTTTACTGCACTGTGTTTACTGCACTGTATTTACTGCACTGTGTTTACTGCACTGTGTTTACTGCACTGTGTTTACTGCACTGTGTTTACTGCACTGTGTTTACTGTCGCCAGCTCAGCATTCTCACTTCCAACTCGTTAAATACTGACGTTTGGTCAGGAGGACCCCCTCATAACGCACTGGGTACCTCTTTTTTTTACATTTTCAACAACTAAAACAGCTTGGTTAAGGTTAGATAAATGGTAATGGTTAGGGTTAAATAAAAAAAATCATAAAATGTGGCTTACAGTTCAAATGTACTTTTGAACACGTTGGGCGTTCGAACCCCGGTCCATCCCAGGTCCTTTCTGGTGGAGTTTGCATGTTCTCCCCGTGTTCGTGTGGGTTTTCTCCGGGTGCTCTGGTTTCCTCCCACCATCAAAGACATGTATGTATGATATTACTATATTTAACTTGATGTACTTGTCTTTTGAAACATGTATGAACTGCATTCTCTTGCTGTCACATGGTCTGCAAATCATGCTGTCACATGATCTGTAATGTTACTCACCTGTTGATAATTGATAATTGATGGTACAGCCTTTTTAAACCCACCCCTGTGCCATTCATTTGTAAAGCGAACCTGATGAAGCAACAGCGAAACGCGTTGTTCGCCATATTTATGCAACTTAAATAAAAGAAGTCTATTCTGACAACCTGGTGTGCGCTGGATTTCCTTTCTACATGTATGTTAGGGTTAATACTCCTGTCAGTGCTCCTGACCAAGACACTGGCAAAAAAAAAGAACTGGAGTTGGTCCCCGGCGCTGCACTGCGGCTGCCCACTGCTCCTAATTCTAGGAAGGTTCAGAGGATGGGTCAAATGCAGAGGATGAATTTCCCCATGGGGATAAATAAAGGATAACTTAACGACGATTTCAGACGTTGTGGGTGACCAACCAAAAAAGAGGATACTCAGTGTGTTAAAAAAGTGCACCAACCTCAGTATCTGATGTGTCGGGGGAGTGACAGTGGGTTGCGGTCAGATCGCGCTCACCGCGGCACTCAGTCCAGATCTCTTGGTGACGAAACTTTGTCGGCCATTTTGGACATCATGCTTGATGATGATGATGATGATGTATCATGTATCAGGGGAAGACTGGCTCAGAGGAACCTGCTGAAAGGCTGGAGGGAAAACAGAGGCTGTCTAAATGAAATCTCATCCTGCCTATCTGCGTTGATCTCATCCTGCAAAGGAGGGAGCAGAGGGAGGGTTTTTTTTTATGGGGTTTACTGTAATGCTCAGAGGGTGAAATTATTCCTGGAGCCCCGAGTTTAATTATTTCCTCTCGTATCAATACAGTCCACCGACGTAATTTCCGTGTTGATCTGATTAAAGAAATATGACATTCTGCCAGGGCATGGGCAAATTGACTTTGGTGGCAAGGTCCTGACAAGAACCAGACACGCAGCTTTATGCATCAGTAACGGCGTAACCATATTATCCATGCACTGCTTCCTTGGGTGGAAAGCAAGATGCAGGCTGTTTCCAATGAAGACAAAAGGGGGAGAGGAGGGAAACACAGGAAGGGAGACGTGCAAGTGTGCACCTTCACTGAGAATATCGTGTCCTGCCATCAGGGGCCACATCGGGAACATCAGCACTGTATGGAAGACATGATGGTAAATAACGATCAGACCCTATACTGCTGCTGGAAGTCACGTGACTGAACACAAAGCTTTTTTTTTTCTTTTCCATTTTCAAAAGAAGCAGTATTAAACGGTATACACGACAAACATTATAGAGAGCCAACGTGGACCGTCACTTCCTGCTTCAGCACTGTACCAGAGATTTGCATCCGCCATTTATTTTCCCATAGACATTTCGTAAAATGCGTATAAAAATGGTTTTACTTGTTCAAACCAAACGGTTCAGATATATTTAGAAACACGAGAGATCGCATAACATTTCACTGGGACCAAAACATTAAAAAACATTTTTCGATGTTGTTTTTTAGTTTTGGTTTTGGTTTTGGTTTTTGGAGTGAAATGTTCTATGGTCTCTTCCGATTCTAAATATTATAGCTGAACCGTTTGGTTTGACCAAGTAAAACTATTTTTATAGCAAATTTACTAAATGTCTATGGGAAAATAAATTGCGGAAGAAAATCTCTGGTACAGTGCTGAAGCAGGAAGTGACGTTCACTTTGCCTCTCGATACAGCCTTGTCACATCCTAACATTAACGTTTTGCTTTTCCTAAACATACACACTTTCTGGGCCTGATATCCAGTACAAGAGGAGAGACCATATGGTTTCAATCAATAAATCCAGGGCCTGAAATTTGGCGCGGGATTGCGGGAATCGCGCACATCTTTGGGAATTCCCGCATATTTTTAATTTATAATGCGGGAGCGGGACTAATCCCGCATCTGTTTGCGGGGGCCGATGTCTATGTTAGCCGATGGTGCGGAACATTACTTAATGCATTCAAACGACTGGCCGGACGCGTTACACGGCGGACCAAATTTCACTTCCTTCCTCTGCCACAACAAACACGCTACGATCAAGTCATATTCTCCGGTCATGAAAATCTAGCATTGCACTCACAGATATATTCAAATTCACCAGCATAGTAAATCATTGTATTGTGTCTCACTCTCAAATCTACTGGAGCAGCATTTTGACTAATGTTATTTGCAATGATCCCAGGTTAACGACTAAACTCATCAGCAATATGTACTTAACACTTACTTAGCTTAACACCCTTAACTTAACACCCATATGTACTTAACACATCTCAGGAGAGCATAAGATTAACAAATAATGAGCCATGCACATGCAGATTAACGTTACAACACTTTAAACATCATTTTCACAAAGCCTTTCATGACAGCATTGTGCCTGTTCTTGGTCTGCAACGTTAGCCTATCCTCCATGGTGCTTGCCGCTCGGTCGGTGTCATCAGTCCAATCCCTTGAGGAAACGAACAGTGGTACCGTGTTATTAATAATCACTGTTAACGTTACACATTTACAGTTGCCGTTATCTAGCAGACACCAGCTGATCCAGTTTAAAGTTGTTCACCGTCTGCACTATTCTAAGCATAAGTTGCACAGGATCTTCTACCCTTCCGTCTCACCACTGTGTGACAGGTGTCAGAGGGCACTCTGTCTCATGCCTTCTGGTTCTGCCCTTCCCTGACAGGATTCTGGGCCAAAATATTTGACTGGTACTCTAAGGCCTATGAAATAGCCCTTCAGCCGGAGGCAGAACTCGCCATCTTTGGCTGCTCTGGAGTCCTCTCTGAACTTCCCTACAGCTGTGCAACAGTCTCTGACACAGGGGACAATTGTTGCCAAAAAAACTCATTTTGAAGGAATGGAAGTCTCCCTCTTCACCTCCTTTTCAATTGTGGTTGATGGACATGATCGCTGTTATACGGATGGAGAGGCTCAGGTTCCTGAGAACCAACCCACTTAGAAAATGTCTAACGATCTGGGACCCGTTTCTAGCCTACCTCGATGAGGTTAGGGGTGATGGGTGACTCGACCTGGCAGGTTTCTCATGGACCCCTCGTGCGAGATCCCATGTACATTTCTTTTAAGCACATATGAGCCTTATGTGACTGCTAGCACCACATTGTAATATTAAATGTTGATGATGTTTCTATGTGTTTTCTTTCTGTTCTTTTCCTGTGTCTGCTGCTTGTTTTGTCTTGTTTGTGTACTGCTCTATTAAAAAATAAAACATTAAAAAAAGAGTAAAGCATGTGTGTACTTTTCCCATCTCTGCCTCCGTTAATGTAAAGAGAAAAAAAGCCCAAGACCGAAGATAAGTTTCAGGAGAAATGGCGCACACGATATCCACGGCTCGAGCATAATAAGGGTGAAATGAGCTGCTCCATTTGTAAAATGCAAGGTGGCGTGCCTTTCACCAGCCCGATAGAGACACTGCGGAGCGCGTCATCATTCAGAAACCACGCCCAAAACGGGGGGAAACAGAACCCCCCCCCCCCCCCAATCCTGGCGTTCTCCTATGGCGCATGCATGGTTGCACAACAAGATCGTATATACGGAAGATGAACACTCCAACTTACTTCCTTGACAGCTAGATCCACATTTTTCTTCTTGCCAATTCTCAATGGCTTCCTTGTTTTGCTCGGGAGTACAAAAAAACTTTAACTGGCGAGTTGTTTACATTTGTTGTCTGCGCAGCCCCACCACACAACAGCTTTTAGCTATGTTTAATTCAAGGAAAATGACGCCGGTCTATGGGAGTGAACGGAGCGATTTCCCCCGTGATGGGCGTGGCCCATTTCATGCAGTGTCTCCATGTTCCAAAACGTCAACTTTAAGTCGCCACTAACAGTATTAACGTTTTTATGGTAGATTCTTCATTTGATCAAGGCCAACAACATGTATTTTGTAAAGCTAGTGACACCAAGAGAGAGTCAAAAGGAACATTGAGTCAAACAGAGTGCAGGGATGTCAGTCAGAGCAAAAGGGGGGGGAGAGAGAGAGGGAGGGAGAGAGAGAGAGAGAGGGAGGGGGCGCAGAAGACTACAGCCATGTGCTGGGGGTGTACACCTGTACACAGGACAGGTGTTTTCCGCCCCACTTGTGGGCCCCCTGATTAGGAGCCGCCACGCTTGCCTTCCCCCGTCAAAGGCGAGCTTATCCCCCATCAGCGCGGCTCAGGCCCTGGGTAAAATGATGGTTCATTAGCCAGCAGAAAGCTACAGGCTGGGCGGGGGGGATTTGAAGGAACCATCCCCCTCCTAAACTTCCACCCACTGTTAAGACACACGTGTAGGCTATGCATAGACTGTACACACAGAAAGCAGCAAAACGGCTGAGACATAATACCTCAAATACCAACAGGTAAACAGAAACAGGTGGAGGTAAGTCGATTTTGCAGCGTATTGTGTTGTTTTCACTCTTTTGAATGGCTTTTTGGGGAAGCATGACGAGAGGTTCTCTCTCGGGTTTTAGTACTCATATACTTTGCACTATTTGTGGAGTGGAGCCAGTCCAATTCACTCTGATCCGGTCCGGTCCAGTTGCAAGATTATTATGAGTGATTACGGCTTATATACAACAGTTATTCTTTGACTATAGCTATTACAACAGAACAGAGGGCGGGTGCAGGTTCTGTGAGTGTGGGGCCTACTGGACTTTATACTGTATACCATGTCCTTTCCCTGGTTAATCTGCACATACTGTACAGAGGGAAGCAATCAAGAGAGAGAGAGAGAGAGAGAGACTATAATTATGCACAGCTGCAGGAGCGGTGGGGCCAAGAGAGGTTGCGTTACCCAGCACTAAACACTTTCACCTGCACAGCTACGTTACCCAGCGTTAAACACTTTCACCTGGACGGAGCTACGTTTTCAACTTTTAATCATATTCTCCCCCGGGAGCCGAATTACTCGGTGGAAATGGCGTTGTATCATACTTAGGAGGGTGATCCGCTTGGCATTTTTGGGGCAAAAAAAAGGGCAATGCTCCTGGTAAGAGGCAACAATACCGAACAGTCGGGTCAGATACTGGTTTAGACGTTTCTTGGCAACTTTGTTATCAACAATCCCAGGCGCATGGTCTTTGAATGCTGTTGCCCAAGACGTTTTTTTACCTTTATTTATACAGGGGGAGTCTCACTGAGAGCAATGCTCTCATTTTCAGGAGCGCCCTGTTCACATTCACACACACATTCACACCTGGAAGCTGACCAGTACAACCACAGTCTGATCTGCTGGTCACTGAGCAGCTCCACTGGAGCGGTTGGGGTTAAGGGCCTTGCTCAAGGGCACCTCAGTGGTGGTAATGAGGGAGGGGCAAGCGCTGCCTTTTCACTT
The DNA here is from genome assembly GCF_964638095.1 of Poromitra crassiceps. Lineage (NCBI taxonomy): Eukaryota > Metazoa > Chordata > Actinopteri > Beryciformes > Melamphaidae > Poromitra > Poromitra crassiceps. Next base: position 8,446,287 of record NC_139633.1, on the reverse strand, counting down.
TCCCCACCCAGATTTATCCTGCCAGTTCCGGGGATTGAACCGACGACCTTCCTGTCACAAGCTTGCTTCTCTAACCATTGGGCCACCACTGCCCGTTCTTGGTATTGTCACAGGCACCCCAGCTCAGAGGGAGGAAGCTAGGCAGTGAGTGTCAGACTGGAGCAGGGGAAGGAGGGAGGAAACTAGACAGTGAGTGTCAGACTGGAGCAGGGGAAGGAGGGAGGAAGCTAGGCAGTGAGTGTCAGACTGGAGCAGGGGAAGGAGGGAGGAAACTAGACAGTGAGTGTCAGACTGGAGCGGGGGAAGGAGGGAGGAAGCTAGACAGTGAGTGTCAGACTGGAGCAGGGGGAAGGAGGGAGGAAGCTAGACAGTGAGTGTCAGACTGGAGCAGGGGGAAGGAGGGAGGAAGCTAGACAGTGAGTGTCAGACTGGAGCAGGGGAAGGAGGGAGGAAGCTAGGCAGTGAGTGTCAGACTGGAGCAGGGGGAAGGAGGGAGGAAACTAGACAGTGAGTGTCAGACTGGAGCAGGGGGAAGGAGGGAGGAAACTAGACAGTGAGTGTCAGACTGGAGCGGGGGAAGGAGGGAGGAAGCTAGGCAGTGAGTGTCAGACTGGAGCAGGGGGAAGGAGGGAGGAAGCTAGGCAGTGAGTGTCAGACTGGAGCAGGGGGAAGGAGGGAGGAAACTAGACAGTGAGTGTCAGACTGGAGCAGGGGGAAGGAGGGAGGAAACTAGACAGTGAGTGTCAGACTGGAGCAGGGGAAGGAGGGAGGAAGCTAGGCAGTGAGTGTCAGACTGGAGCAGGGGAAGGAGGGAGGAAACTAGACAGTGAGTGTCAGACTGGAGCAGGGGAAGGAGGGAGGAAGCTAGGCAGTGAGTGTCAGACTGGAGCAGGGGAAGGAGGGAGGAAGCTAGACAGTGAGTGTCAGACTGGAGCAGGGGAAGGAGGGAGGAAGCTAGACAGTGAGTGTCAGACTGGAGCAGGGGAAGGAGGGAGGAAGCTAGACAGTGAGTGTCAGACTGGAGCAGGGGAAGGAGGGAGGAAGCTAGACAGTGAGTGTCAGACTGGAGCAGGGGAAGGAGGGAGGAAGCTAGGCAGTGAGTGTCAGACTGGAGCAGGGGGAAGGAGGGAGGAAGCTAGGCAGTGAGTGTCAGACTGGAGCAGGGGGAAGGAGGGAGGAAGCTAGACAGTGAGTGTCAGACTGGAGCAGGGGAAGGAGGGAGGAAGCTAGGCAGTGAGTGTCAGACTGGAGCAGGGGAAGGAGGGAGGAAGCTAGGCAGTGAGTGTCAGACTGGAGCGGGGGAAGGAGGGAGGAAGCTAGGCAGTGAGTGTCAGACTGGAGCAGGGGAAGGAGGGAGGAAGCTAGACAGTGAGTGTCAGACTGGAGCAGGGGGAAGGAGGGAGGAAGCTAGGCAGTGAGTGTCAGACTGGAGCAGGGGGAAGGAGGGAGGAAGCTAGGCAGTGAGTGTCAGACTGGAGCAGGGGGAAGGAGGGAGGAAGCTAGACAGTGAGTGTCAGACTGGAGCAGGGGGAAGGAGGGAGGAAGCTAGGCAGTGAGTGTCAGACTGGAGCAGGGGGAAGGAGGGAGGAAGCTAGGCAGTGAGTGTCAGACTGGAGCAGGGGGAAGGAGGGAGGAAGCTAGACAGTGAGTGTCAGACTGGAGCAGGGGGAAGGAGGGAGGAAGCTAGACAGTGAGTGTCAGACTGGAGCGGGGGAAGGAGGGAGGAAGCTAGGCAGTGAGTGTCAGACTGGAGCAGGGGGAAGGAGGGAGGAAGCTAGGCAGTGAGTGTCAGACTGGAGCAGGGGAAGGAGGGAGGAAGCTAGGCAGTGAGTGTCAGACTGGAGCGGGGGAAGGAGGGAGGAAGCTAGGCAGTGAGTGTCAGACTGGAGCAGGGGGAAGGAGGGAGGAAGCTAGGCAGTGAGTGTCAGACTGGAGCAGGGGGAAGGAGGGAGGAAGCTAGGCAGTGAGTGTCAGACTGGAGCAGGGGGAAGGAGGGAGGAAGCTAGACAGTGAGTGTCAGACTGGAGCAGGGGGAAGGAGGGAGGAAGCTAGACAGTGAGTGTCAGACTGGAGCGGGGGAAGGAGGGAGGAAGCTAGGCAGTGAGTGTCAGACTGGAGCAGGGGGAAGGAGGGAGGAAGCTAGGCAGTGAGTGTCAGACTGGAGCAGGGGGAAGGAGGGAGGAAGCTAGACAGTGAGTGTCAGACTGGAGCAGGGGGAAGGAGGGAGGAAACTAGACAGTGAGTGTCAGACTGGAGCAGGGGGAAGGAGGGAGGAAGCTAGGCAGTGAGTGTCAGACTGGAGCAGGGGGAAGGAGGGAGGAAGCTAGGCAGTGAGTGTCAGACTGGAGCAGGGGGAAGGAGGGAGGAAGCTAGGCAGTGAGTGTCAGACTGGAGCAGGGGGAAGGAGGGACGAAACTAGACAGTGAGTGTCAGACTGGAGCGGGGGAAGGAGGGAGGAAGCTAGGCAGTGAGTGTCAGACTGGAGCAGGGGGAAGGAGGGAGGAAGCTGGGCAGTGAGTGTCAGACTGGAGCAGGGGGAAGGAGGGAGGAAGCTAGACAGTGAGTGTCAGACTGGAGCAGGGGGAAGGAGGGAGGAAGCTAGACAGTGAGTGTCAGACTGGAGCAGGGGAAGGAGGGAGGAAGCTAGGCAGTGAGTGTCAGACTGGAGCAGGGGGAAGGAGGGAGGAAACTAGACAGTGAGTGTCAGACTGGAGCAGGGGGAAGGAGGGAGGAAACTAGACAGTGAGTGTCAGACTGGAGCGGGGGAAGGAGGGAGGAAGCTAGGCAGTGAGTGTCAGACTGGAGCAGGGGGAAGGAGGGAGGAAGCTAGGCAGTGAGTGTCAGACTGGAGCAGGGGGAAGGAGGGAGGAAACTAGACAGTGAGTGTCAGACTGGAGCAGGGGAAGGAGGGAGGAAGCTAGGCAGTGAGTGTCAGACTGGAGCAGGGGGAAGGAGGGAGGAAGCTAGACAGTGAGTGTCAGACTGGAGCAGGGGAAGGAGGGAGGAAGCTAGACAGTGAGTGTCAGACTGGAGGGGGGGAAGGAGGGAGGAAGCTAGGCAGTGAGTGTCAGACTGGAGCAGGGGGAAGGAGGGAGGAAGCTAGACAGTGAGTGTCAGACTGGAGCAGGGGGAAGGAGGGAGGAAGCTAGACAGTGAGTGTCAGACTGGAGCAGGGGAAGGAGGGAGGAAGCTAGGCAGTGAGTGTCAGACTGGAGCAGGGGGAAGGAGGGAGGAAACTAGACAGTGAGTGTCAGACTGGAGCAGGGGGAAGGAGGGAGGAAACTAGACAGTGAGTGTCAGACTGGAGCGGGGGAAGGAGGGAGGAAGCTAGGCAGTGAGTGTCAGACTGGAGCAGGGGGAAGGAGGGAGGAAACTAGACAGTGAGTGTCAGACTGGAGCGGGGGAAGGAGGGAGGAAGCTAGACAGTGAGTGTCAGACTGGAGCAGGGGAAGGAGGGAGGAAACTAGACAGTGAGTGTCAGACTGGAGCAGGGGGAAGGAGGGAGGAAGCTAGACAGTGAGTGTCAGACTGGAGCAGGGGAAGGAGGGAGGAAGCTAGGCAGTGAGTGTCAGACTGGAGCGGGGGGGGATTTGGAGTTTTGGCATCGGCCGGTCTCGGCGGAGCGGCTGGTGCTCACAGATCAGAGCTGCGCTTCCTCCAGGCATACCGTGCAACACACACAGCTGATCACAACATACACACAGCCACATACACATGCTGATACACATACATGCATACACACATTAACGCATTCACAGAGATTTAAACATACACACTCATTCACACACACACACACACACACACACACACACACACACCCCACGTTCCCTCCAGCCATAAGCACTGCTATGCAACCTAATTAAGAGAACAATTAAGTTTGAGGAGATGAGAATTGAAAATGAGGGTCGCTCTGTGTGTGTGTGTGTGTGTGTGTGTGTGTGTGTGTGTGTGTGTGTGTGTGTGTGCATGCGTGCGCGCGCGTGTGTGTGTGTGTGTCTGTGTATGTGTGTAGTCTCTCAAGCCAGTCTATCTCTTCCACAGTCTTTGAAAGCTCCATAGGCCGTCTGTACTTCAGCCCATTCAAATTTGGCCGGGGGAAGTTGTCATCTTCCAAAGAAAAAACGGTTCAGTTCGATGGTATTTGACCAATCACGACACATGTAAAGGAAACCGAGGCAGGTAATTGGGGAAATGAGCGGATGTCCCGCCTTACATCCGTTTTGACCAACTTCCACCTCCACCTCACCTGTCAAATATGCCACAATAATGTGCATACTGCAGGGGCGGTTTTAGCATCAGAGCTTTGGGTGGGCTCAGCCCACCCAAAGGTCATGGACCACTGAACCCCTAGGGGGGTCCGGGGGCATGCCCCCCCGGAAGAAAATTTTGTACAGTTTCAAGTAAAAATGGATCAAACTGGCACACTTTGAGATCAAAATGAAGAGACTAGATCTATGAAGAACTACACACATCAATATCTTCTTTACCGTTCTGTGGTTTTACAGCAATGAAAAAAGAATTGTTTCCCTATATATACTATATATATTCTGCATACAGGTTACTATATGGTAGAATTATGCTTGCATAAATAATACCAAAATCACTTCAGGGGAGTTTCAAGTAAAGTAACATTTTGCTTTGTAGGCAAAACAAAAGTAAAATTAAATCAAAAGGGAACTTCCTAACTTATTGGCTGGAATAATATTCCGACAAGATAATAATATACTGTAAGCACTAAAGCAGGAGTTTGCAGTCAACTAGTTGAAATGAATATGTGGCAGTATTTGTGGGGGTCAAAATCTATGTAGGGTGTACCACCACAAATAGATCAGTGTATGGGAAACACTGACTATTAAATTGTGTGACTAGAAAGACACCAATAAATCTGAGAAAATGTACTTTAATTTTGCACTACAACGGCACTACAACGGTGGCATTACAAATGGTATTATGAAATTATTGTGTGAAAAAACAAGAATGCCACTTTTTTCATGAACTTTAAGCAGAAAATTAAAAAATAGTTTTAAAGCAAAAATAAATAATAAATAAAGATAATTTTAACATTGGCTCAACCAGCCCATCTTACTGACCACCAGGGGTCCTGGTCCTTAATCCCTTTTTATTACTCCCATGCCACTGGTACTGTACACAAACAAGGCTGTTTAAATATCTGCCTTGCACTCACTTAGAGCAGGGGTGTCAGACTCATATTAGGTAGAGGGCCAGATTTGTTCAACTGAGACCTCATGGGTGCCAGATTTTTTTTTTACTAAAATCAATTCGACTCATTTACCCATTTACTTCACAAAAGAAATACTGCTCTTTCCATTTCTCTTGAAACTGCCTGCATTCCGTGTCAACCTTTCTCTTTTTCGACAGCATCTTGTTCAGGGGCGGACTGGGATCATAATTCAGGCCGGGCATTAGATACCAAGCAGGCCAGGCCGATACGGGCCGACGCGCGTGCCGGCGTCAGAAAAATTTGGGCCGTTTAAAGCTCAATTTGGGCCGTTTGAAGCCAGATGTGGGCCGTTTGAAGCCCAATTTGGGCCGTTTGAAGCCCAATTTGGGCCAAGTCCAATTTTACAATGAGATGCACCCACTTTAATCCTGAATAAAGTAATAAAACCACTAGTAAACCAGTAGGCGGCGCCTGGCCTGCTGTTCAGTGAGTGGCCTGACTGCGGGCACAATTTTTTTTTATTTATTTTTTTGCAGGCCAGGCCAGGCCAGGCCACCGGGCATTTGCCCGACGTGCCCGATTATGCAGTCCGTGCCTGATCTTGTTGATTCTTTTGTTTTTTGGTAGGTAGCTGAATGCGCGATTCAATTCCAGCGTGGCATCATGGCGGCTTTGTTTACACCTGATGACCTACTGACATACTTCCTTGTAGTGCAGGTTAATTAACTTATGAATGAACTCTTAGCTTGCTTATTAGCCACACGTAGTTCATGATAATGGGGTGCGAATTTAATAATAATAATAATATATATATATATATATTTTTTTAATATTCCAAAACATCTCGTGGGCCGGATGAAACCTGCCCGTGGGCCGGATCCGGCCCGCGGGCCGGATCTCTGACATCCCTGCCTTAGAGGGAAATAACAAGCCTGTAAGAACTTTTATTGAGATACTGAACTAACATCACAGCAAGACATAAGTGATGCCATGCACGCATGTTAAGCTATCGTCATCATCACATCAGACAGGCTGTGTAAAGCAGCCACTTGCGATTCTGAAGGGCTTAATTTCATTCAGATAACAAGGGACCCGTTTGAAAATGTTTGTCACTTATGCCCATATGTTTCTCAAAAAACATCACATCCATTTACACCCGCTTACTGCGAGCTAGCATGACATGGCTGGCTGGTGCCATGGTAGCCTACCTACCTTCCTCCAGTCCACCTGTTTGTCTGGCAGGCACAGCGACAAGTTCTTTTGTTTAGCCTACGACAACGTTACGTGCTAATTTGCATATCAATATGCGCTAATTAAGTAACTACTAATGACTCTGACTGCTCAATGCTCACCTCAGTTTCATTGATCATGAGTGGGGAGAACGATTGTGTGGACTGTGGAGGACCACTTCGCTGCTGTACTGTGTGTGTGACCTGTGTGAAGTGATGTGGGATTAGGCAGATAGATGGAGGAGGGAGCGCCTGCGCAGCCGCGGTTCTAGAAACTTTTCGGGTGGGCTGAACCCCCCTAAATTTTTGTCTCAGCCCACCCTAAGAACATAGAGGGGGGGGGGACATGCACACAGCGCATTGAGTGTAGTCAGAAACTGCTACTAATGACCACCATGGATTTGGAGAGGGATTAAAAAAAAAAAAAAAAAAAAATGTTTTTTTGCCTCTATTTTTTTGGGTGGGCTGAGACTATTTTTGGGTGGGCTAAAGCCCACCCAAAAACGGCCTAGAACCGCCCCTGGCATACTGTACTGTATGATGTAGCCTTTTATTGTACTAATAATCAGAATAGCGGCCCAATGAGAATAAAAATGCCTCACCTCAGTCAGAACCATCTCAGAACCTAATTAAATGTAATTCTGTTGCAGAGGGCTGGAAAATCCATAGTCTGCCTGCGCACGTTTGACTTAAGTGAAGTCAAGGACGTTTATTTTTCTCTAAAAATTCGAAAAACAAAACGTCTGTTGCTGACACTTTTGGAGTTGTATGTTCTGATAAAACTCCTGCTTCATCAGAAAGAACAGCAGCAAATAATAACGGTGCCCAGCGCCCGACGCAGGTCCGTCTTTTTAAAACATAAGCCCATGTTAGAGTGCTGGATTTGGTCATCAGAATCTTTTATTTTCATCAATTAATCAATCAGATGAATCTTCAGTCACAGTGATTTCAATCTGAGGGGAAACATATATGGCTCATGTAACCACAGTGCTCTGAGATACCGGATCACTGAAAGGCAGTGTTGGGCAAGTTACTTTCAAAATGTAATATACTACATATTACTAGTTACTTTCATTTGAACGTAATAAGTTACTTTACAATATTACTGTCTGTGTAGAGTAACTCGTTACTTATTACACTACTTTTGCATTACTTTCACCAAAATAACAGCAGCAGCAGAATGACATTGCCGCCCTGGAACCATCCCGAAAAATAATTTTAAACCATCTTCAAGTCAGTGTAAACTGTCCAAAAATCTAAATGTTATCCTTTTCCTTTGTTATTGTCATCTATAGTGGTTATTTGAATAAAAACACACAATTTGATTAGGAATCTTTATTATTGTATCTTTATTTAAATATTTGCTTTGATTTAAACAATGTAACTCAATTTGTAACTTGTGTTACTTGACAAAGTAACTGGTTACTGATTACTGAAATCGTATTGGTAATAAGTTATATTACTGAGTTACTGCTCAAAGTAATGTATTACATGTAATATGTTACTTTTGTAATGAGTTACCCCCAACACTGCTGAAAGGTCACGGGGTCAAGCCCCACATCAAGAGCCATGTAGGGAGAAAGTCTGGCGAGCGAGACTAGAACAAGACTGACCCCTATTGCCCACTCACCTGAGAAATATCACATCAAATCTAAGCAAATATTACACAACACGAAAGAAAGCAAACACTTGGCCTCAGTCTCTCTCACACACACACACACACACACACACACACACACACACACACAGCTTTCCAACACCATCCTCATTCCTGCCAGCATCTCACTGCTGCAGCTGCTGCAAAGAAAATCCTCAAAACTCCACTTTTGAGGATTGATAATTGATCGTTTTGAATTGATAATGAACTGATCATTTTGGGTGATGTTCTTATGACATGATCACTTCTAGGTCGGGCCATTTTCATGAACCTACTGTAAAGCGCAAGGTGACGGCCACTTTACTCCAGTTTGCACAAACTGGTGAAAAGAAAAGCAGTCTTCTTCTAAACTGCTTAAACACTGAGGATGTAGCGCGTGTTCATCTGACAGCAGCCATATTGCATCCTGAGCTTACATAGCGTACTGTAGGTCTGTGTTGGCAGCACGAGCGAGAAGCAGGGACGTCTTAAACAAAGGAGGAGAGAGCAGACGCTGAACAATACCTGCTGACCCAATACTGAGGCTCCATATGCCCAGCTACACTGACTGCTGGCTGGCCAGCCTGGATGCCCACTCTCTCGCTCTCTATCTTTCTCTCTCCCAGGCCTGCACACACACACACCTACACACTAAATGCACATACACACACACACACACACAAATGCACAGGCACACAGACACACACACAAATGCACAGACAGACACACAAATACATACACATACATACATACATAGACACACACACGCTTCACTGGGGACAAGCCAGCAAGAGTAATCCTGGCCTACTTTTTCTGCCTGGAGCGTACTGCAGCACAGCCTACACCACGCACGCACACACACGCACACACGCGCACACACACACCACTACAGAGAGATGGGTGGGGGTTGAAGATCGAGAGGAGAAGTTAGGAGGGAGGAAGGGTGGATGGAGAGATGGAGAGATGGAGAGAGAAATAGGGTTGACGCTTGGAAAGAGTGATGGAAAGGGAAGGGTTGACAAGTGATGGAGGGTTGGTGGAAGCGAGTGAGAGAGAGGGGCGAGAGAGAGAGGGATGAATGGGGACAAGAGTGAGAGAGGGCGGAATGAATGGAGAAAAGTCTCCGTTTAGACGGACGTATAGAACAACAGAAAAGGCGGAAAATGTGAGATGGAAAGAGAAGGAGAGAAAGAAAAATGGGGCGGCTTTAGCTCAGGAGGTAGAGCGGGTCGTCCAATGACGCAAGGGTTGGCGGTTCGATCCCCGCTCCCTCCCAGCTGCTAATCATTGTGTCCCTGGGCAAGACACTTTACCCTCCTTGCCTCGTATGATTGGTATGAATGTAGACATGAATGGTATGATTGGTATGAATGTAGACATGAATGATGGTGGTTCGGAGGGGCCGTTGAGCGCCAATGTGTGGCTGCCACACTTCTGAACCACCGGTACGAATGGTGTGAACGAATAATCATCCTGTGTCAGCGCTTTGAGCCTTGGAAAGGCGCTATATAAATCCAATTCATTATTATTATTATTATTATAAAAATCTAAGAGAGACCATTCCAGTCGCCAGAATAAAATGTCGGCATTGTACGTTCCTGAACTCCATGGAAATGTAATAAACATTTCTGAAGCAAATTGTTTGCTTATCACGTTTCTAATTTAGATATGGGAATATTAAAGTCGAGCTGAACCCAAAAATGACTTTTTTTTTTATTTTAGTTAAAAAACCTGGGTATGCAGTGCACCTATTTAATAATGTATGCAAAAAAAATCACAAAAATCTAATTTCTTTAGTTTTTCACACTTTCTCACATCAAAAGTTCATTTTTCAAGATTTCATTGATAACAGTAATTTACAGTTTGCTCACGTCACCTAGTACTATCAAATTTCTACCCCATTTCAACCATCACAACATGCAGCTGTCAATCAAATCTTCATTTCAGGATAATTTTCTCTTCCAAAATGAAGTAGAAAATGGCGCCTAGTGCCTGTCATCTGCAGAATTCCTATCCCATAAACTAACTACTAACTTGACCAATTGTATGAAACATGAACAAAAAACAAAAACTATAATCTCTAAGAATGCAAAGAAATGTAACCGGCTCGTTAAAACGCGCATTCCAGGAATATCGTATTTACAGAAATAGCCTAAATGGCGCGCGCTTGAGCGCGTGGTTGTCAGGGGTCGACCCTCGGAGATTCCAGGCGGGCGGGCAGCACCCATGCATCGGATTGTCCGCTCGCTCCGCACGAAGCAGGTGGCTGCCTGGTACTCCGCGGATCCAACTCGCGTAGCACGACAACACGCTGAATCCCACTCGATTTGGGGGTGGAACATGCCATGATTGACCAATGCCAAAAGCCAGTCGACAGAATTGTCAAATCAAATCATCGACACGTACGTATATGGTCCGCCTCTCAATTTGTTTTCAGTCTCCGACGCTCGTGCTATTGCATTCGCCTCCGGTTCACTTCGACTTTAACGTTATATACATGTCAGTTTGAGTGTCTTATGTAGATGTACGTTGCTGGCACCTAAAGCCCTTTAGACCAAAGATTCACAATGGGACGAGTTGAAATTTGCCACTACCTGCAACTACTACTTGCAACTTGACAAGCTGAATTGCTGGCGACACCATCAACTGGTGGAGATGAGACGGGCCAGTTTACACCGCTGCAACTTCTCCCTGCAACGTTCTGAAACGGTTTCGTTTCGTTGCGACTCATCGGTGTAAACTTGGCGTAAAGCCCCCCCCTCCAGTCAGTTTGTCATACCTGTACACACCATTGATGTTCTATGAAAACGTGCATCATTTCCACCAAAGATCGCATGTTGATAAGAACCCTTGTTCCACTGCAACATCATGGCTGGAGCACTGTTGAGCCTCTCTCCTGCCTTCAATATACGATCTTTGTCTCCCTTCCAGGCGGAGACCGGAAAAATATGGGGGCCCTCTACTGTACCTCCACCAAAATGTTCGTCCTGAAGCCACAATGTTGTTATAAATATCAACCACCAGCTAACAGATATCAAAGCTGATGGACTTATATGGAAAAGATATGGAAAGAGCGTAACTCGAACTGGTTAAAAGTGACTATCGTGGTGATTTGAGCTCGGTGAACAATTAGTTAGCTTAGTTTGTCTCAAATATACGTTGCTATTCTATCCCTGGTTTTCACACATGGAAAATGCCAATGTTTTTTTTCTGACGCTTGGGTTGGGGGGGCGGGGGGGGTCGAGAGAGGGAGGAATGAATGGAGAAACTCTCTCTCTCTCTCTAGATGGATGTATAGAAAAATAAAAAAGGGGGAAAATGTGAGACGGAAAGAGAAGAAATGTCAGAGAGGGAACGGGGAAGGAATTGAGAAAGAGAGAGAGAGAGCGACTGGGATAGAGAGACAGCCTGAGAGAGAGAGAGAAAGAGAGAGAGAGAGAGAGAGAGAGAGAGAGAGTCAGTGAATCCTAATAGAAACCAGTGTGAGAGCGAAGTCTCCTGCCAAACCAGGATGGGGTGGGAGGGGGGGGGTGAGTGGAGGGTGAGGGGGGGCTTATTGGCTTCTCCTTTCCAAATAAGCGCATTAGTTAGCGCCACTTCCTCTTGCCTGCAGTCCTGAAGCCCCAAACCACACCGGCTGCCACTGACAGGATGAAAAATGATACCTGGATATATGTAAATAAAGGATTACATCACACACGACCGCCCCGAACAGATACATCCATTTTACTTATTATAGCCACCCAAAACGACGCCCCCCACGGCAGAAAATGTGAAAACGTGTTTATTTATACACGCGGCATGGCATGCAGAATACGCAGCGTGTTTGTCAATAGTTTGACCCATCATAAATAGAGACACTGCCGGTGATTCAGGCCTGCAGGGGGCACACACGTGCCGGAGCTGTTGTTTGCCTTGACTCAGGGTGTAATTACAGTACTGCGTGTATCCAGAGACTGATCTAAATAACTTTGTCTCATGTTCCTGAACATCTGTGCAGGCTTCTGTCTGACCTGAGGGGGCGCCACTGCCAGCTTTATTAAAGGCATTGAGAAAGCATCCATTTTTGGACAAATACCTCATCAGAATCGCTTTATTCAGCAACAGTCAATGTGCAGGGTTATGTCTTGGGCAGTGTTGGGCAAGTTACTTTCAAAATGTAATATACTACATATTACTAGTTACTTTCATTTGAAAGTAATAAGTTACTTTACAATATTAATGTCTGTAGACTAGTAACTCATTACTTATCGCCACTACTTTTGCATTACATTCACCAAAATAACAGCAGCAGCAGAATGACATCGCTGCCCCGGAACCATCCCGAAAAGTAATGTCAACCGCCTTGAAGTCAGTGTAAACAATCCAAAATTCAAAATGTTATTCTTTTCCTTTGTTATTGTCATCTATAGTGGTTATTTGCATAAAAACAGACAGTTTGATTAGGAAATGATTGTATCTTTATTTAAATATGTGCTTTAATTAAAAAGAAATGTAACTCAATTTGTAAATTGAGTTACCGTACTTGACAAAGTAACTGGTATAATATTACTGAAATCCTATAAGTAATAAGTTATATTACTGAGTTACTGCTAAAAGTAATATATTACATGTAATATGTTACCTTTGTAATGAGTTATCCCCAACACTGGTCTTGGGACATAATCATTATCAACCTAGTAACACATGGTACAAGGATAATATAGGGCTTCACATTCAGTGTGTTCAGGGTAAGTACATACAACAAAGTATATCACTATTAAAATGAAGTGTTCTACTTACATTCAAATATTCAAATATATAGGACCTACAGTAGTCGGGGAAAAGGTGATAATTTCGTCAAACAAGGAACACAGAGCAACCAGTGGATTTGGGGTATAAGGCAGACAAACCACCAATAATATATACTGTAGAAGAACAACAAGAATAAATACTGTATAATTATAACATATTTCCTTGTATGATTTTGAAAAACACTGGTTTGTACATAAAGGGGGAGAAAACTAGTGGCGAGACATTTTGGATGCTGAAGTATTTCAATGTAAAAATCCACAACAGCAGTCAGTTAACGTTAGATTGGCCTTTAGTGTTAAAGAAAACAGTTGCTTTAAAGGTCCGATATTCTAAAATTTCCAGTGTTTTATTTTATTTGATAAACTTTGTTAGCCTATTATTTCTTTCAAAGATGACAATCAGAAATTTTGTGACGCCACAAAGTTATATACGGAAGTCCAAACGGCTCCTTTAGAGGCTGGCTTCTCTCATATCGATTGTGATATAGATCACATTGTGTGGATTTACAGTACAGTATATTTTACTACAATTAATTCCATACGTAGGTAACAAGTTGAGATGACGATGGTCATACATTCAGGCGGTGTCTCATCATAGATGCGTCGTCAATGGGTCAGCATGGGGGAAATCCTCCCATTCTCCCCATTCAGCATAGTTAGCATTTAGCTGCTAGCCCAGCCCAGGCAGACAGGATCTGGGATTCAACACCCGCAGTAAACCTATACATCTGAACAGACGTCTATGCACCTGCTCTTGAATCCCCAATCCTGTAGTGTAGAGCTGCAGCACCTTCCGCTGGTGAGTTGAGATATATGGGGGTTTCTCTTCCCCCCCCGCCGCCGTCCTACTGACACGATACTGGAAGTAACGCTTTGTGGGCGTTCCCACACGGGCCGACTATATCTATGGGTTTCATACACTTTCCGTAATAAAACATCTGCAAAAATCAGATGGGACAAAATATTATCAAATGAGGATGCGTCTATTTAGGGGTCCTTGATGTGAGAAAGTTTAAGAACCACTAGCTGTTTTACACAAATAATTTGGGATTTTGACTTACAAATTGTTTTTTATAAGAGTAGGGGTTCTAATTTTATCTCGTTTTGGAGTCTTCCTATATACATTGTGTGCATTCAGGCAGGCCAGAGTGTGTTTACATCTACCTCAGTCTTCTGTTCCTAGCATACAGTAAGTAGAGCAGCAATGTCGCTGTGTGAATCACTGATCATGTGTTCTATAACTGGACAGACTACATTTATATCAGCAGGGACCAAGAAAGATGTCCTGAGCACAACCACAAAGCCCTTTTGCCTTGAAGAAAAGGACAAATATAGATCCCAACTTGAGGGGGAGGGGGCGCGCGCACGCACACACACACACACACACACACACACACACACACAGCCCATCGCTGTCACAGATGAAAGGTGTGTCTCCGCTCACGGGTCGTTTGTGGCGGGCATCTCCATGGACGGCTCATTGGAGAGAGCAAGGACCCCTTCATCTTTCACCGTGACAGGTCTCGGACACTGGGCCCCCGAGACAGACGACCCACAATTCAGTGCGAGGGGAGTGGGGCTAATGGCCTTGACTCCAGGCCTCGGTAATGATGGCGTCCAGATTTCCAGTGTCACACACTGATGTCAGACCCCACCCAGGAGAGCAGGTTGTTGTCTAAAGACACAAGAAGGACACATTCATCCTCTGTTTGAACCCCGTCCAAAATCGGTGCTTTTAATTTGGGGGAACAGGATGGTGTAGTTGGGATGGGATATATATATATATCAAAAATATTTCAAAATTCAATATAAAAATGTGAAGCCCATATCATATCACGAGATAAGCAGATCATCCTATCCCTATGGTAGTGAGTAGGGAGGCCACAGTACAACTGGAGGACCCAGGGTCACGCTGTAATAGTTATTGTAGACCAATATCAGTTTGACAACATGTTGGGCTGATATTGGCCTGTTGTGATGGAGATTTAGGTTAGCTTATATCTGTTGATTTTATTTTATTTTAAAAGCCAGTAATGTGTCCTATGGTTTCATTCATAAGGATTTCAGTGAAGAGTTTGTGTCACATGATGGTCTAAAAGCTGCTTCAGAGGCTTTGCACCCAGACAAGAACACAATTCATGAATCGTCGTTCATGAATTGTCTTTTTTTTTTTTGCATCAAAATGGTCAAATTTAAAGAACTAATGTTTTTGTGCTGGTAGTTCTTTAAATGTGACCATTTTGATGGCAAAAAATGACAAGGGTTCAGTGTCAGGAAAGCCATCGGAGTCTAACAATAAAGGGGAACTGCAATATTCCTTTTTTTTTTCCCCTTCTTCATCTTCTTATTTTGGTGACATATTTGGTGCTCAGCAAGGATTACTGTGCTGTTTTTGCACCGTGCTTGAGACACCACAAATAATTCTTTATTTTGGAAAATGTGATTTGGTGCATAGCCCAGCACCGGGTGTTTAGAACAGCAAATGGAAACGCTTTGATTTAAATATAGAAGACTGAATTGCTATTGTGTTATTATATCAATAGAAGGGGAAACAAAAACTAAAAATTGTCACAGATAATTACTTTAATTTGAACTCAAATCTGAACTTTGCACGCATTTATGTTAGTCTGTCATGATGTGAGCTGTGTTGGCTTTTATAAATGTGTCTCTGCTCTGCCAACAGTCTGTAAAATGTTAAGAATGAAGACGAACGCTAACAGGAAAAGACAGAAACTGGCAGCAAGTTTACTGTATCCCAAATATCCCCCGTCACCCTGTATGCCTATACAGTAGGTGGCTGATTAGGAACTATAGAGAGCCAAAGTGAACGTCACTTCCTGCTTTTCTCCCTGTACCAGCATGTGAAAGATATGAATGGTTGTGAACGGAGCGATACGCTATACCTTTTTGATCCCGTTTGAATTGTGCCACGGGAGTAACACACGTCAGGTTTGTCAATGTAAACGATAACTCTGCAAGTCGAGAAAGTCACAGTTTGTGCTAAAACTGTGGCACTATAAGTTATAAATCAGGGTTCCATGTCGCTGTTCCGACCTCTCGCTGTTCCGACCTCTCGCTGTTCCGACCTCCCCTCTCCCAGCCCCCATGCCTAAACCTAACCTCCCCCAGACCCTAACCCAAAACCTAACCTCTCCCACCCCCACGCCTAAACCTAACCTCCCCCAGACCCTAACCCAAAACCTAACCTCTCCCACCCCCACGCCTAAACCTAACCTCCCCCAGACCCTAACCCAAAACCTAACCTCTCCCACCCCCCACGCCTAAACCTAAGGTCGGCATTGCGGGTGGTCGGCATAGCGGGTGGACACCATAAATCAGAAAGACTACGCACAACCAGTCGCGTAAGTGACGTCTCTCCCGCCAGTCCATTGTGGTTGATGGTGTGACGTATAATGTAGTCGATTCACAAAACTAAACCTTACGTTTCAGTTTCAGGACAAACTGCGACTTTCTTGACAGTTATCTTTTAAAATGACACAATTGAACACGTGTACCCCGTGGCACAATTCAAACGGGATCAAAAAAGTAACGTCCGTCTCCATTCGCCACCGTTGTATATATTTTTTCTGACGCTGGTACAGGGAGATAAAGGCAGGAAGTGACGTTCACTTTGGCTCTCTACACAGGAACAGCCGCAGTGGAACACTGCTCAGGTCATGTGATGATCACATTAATTCCGATGGTTCCCACCGGCTGCTGCCTACAGGTTTCAGGGAGAGTCTGATACAAGGTGCAAGGTAACCTTGATGATCCCTTCAGGGAACGTGTAATAAAGTAAGACATAAAGATACCACAATAATGGAGTAATCTGCCCTCCACAAACACTCACTCACGCTCAATCGCCCCCCGCGCACTCATCCAGCACAGCCCCCTCTGCACGGACCAAATAAAACTATATAGATCAGAGTAATGAGTAACACTGACTGCATCCATGTGATCCACAGACTCCGCAGCATACCATGTTTTTATGTCTTGAAGACGAGCTGAACCCAAAAATTTCTTCTTTTTATTTTTATTTTAGATCACATCCCTGGGTATTCAGTGCAGCTATTTAACACGTTCACTGCCATTGACGAGTTGATACGTCAAAAAAAATCCAACGGTTGACTGCCAATGACGAGTTGATACGTCAAAAAAAAAAAAAAAAAATTGACGGTGGGACGTTGATCCAACCCTTTTACATCTCTTATATAAATATTGGAGCCACCGAACGTGTACAACCCATTCCACCGACCCACTAAGTGGCGACAGTGCTCTCCACACTAGAAAAAGCCGAGCCAAAACTGCAGGGGAACGCGCGATGAAACCATTCTCATACTGTAAAATGGATTGGCGAAAACGCTTTCGCTTTCGCGCTGATTGCTGGCGGTGGGGGATTGCAAATTTGCATAATAGATTATGGGTGCAACACACTTTGAAACACGCAGCATAAATAAGACCAGAATCGCAAAAGAAACCCCGTTTCTTGGGGTTTCTCAACCGAAACCCCAAGAAACGAGCGAGCCCATCCTCGCCCAGCGGCCGCCAGCAGACAGGAGCAGCAGCAGCAGACAGGCAGCAGCAACTCGCTTGTGACACGCCCGCTGCAGCCAAGAAGAACACACACGGAGGGAGGAGTTTGAAGTAGAGGGGGGTTTCCTGCTGTTATGGAGGAAATTACTGTTCAAAACTATTGTTTAGATGTCTGACGTCTTACTGATGCCAAAAATGAATGGTTAAAGTGACTGTTCTATCGAATTTCACAAAAAGCTATTTATCTCAGCTTAAATTTTCAGACGCTGAAACCATGCTGTATTCAAGTGCTAATGCCTACATAACTACTAACTCTACAAACTAACTCTTTTAGACAGAGAAAGCACACATTCTATTAGTTCTTTTGAGATATTTTGTGTTCACAAAATCTTAGCAGAAAAGAATCCTCGGGTCTTGAAAGATGAGCCAGAATCCTCAAAAAAACCCTCTGGCAGAAGCTACCTACAGTAAAAAAAAAAACGGCTGGCAGTGAATGTGTTAATAATGTATGCAAAAACAAAAAAAATCTACAGCTGCTCGCTCCCCATTGGAGCGACTGTTTTAGTCACTGCCGGATGTCCGCTCCCCGCTTATCGCATTGGCTCCGACCATGTCAATCAGAGCTCCCTCCTCCCTCCTGTGTGTCGCTGTAAATAGTGCCCTGCCGCCTCAGTGAAAACAACAACGCTAACTAGCTAGCAAGCTAACGGCAGAAACCTACACGCTAGCTCGTAGCTACACGCTGAGAACGGCAAGTTGGATTGTTGGAAACTATTTTCCAAGGGCACTTCCGCTAAGCGCCGCCCATCACAAATTCCACAATGGAGACCTGCGGCGCCAGACTCCTCTCCCGGAAGGGAGGGGAGGCTGGCCAGCGAGACTATGACGTTTATAATGTTAATATTCACGTACAGTATCTAGAAAGGTGAATCTAGAAAGGTGAGGATACGCAACATATATTTGGTGTTCTTATGTTCTACATATGATTCCCGAAACATACAATGCCTATGTTTTATTCATGGTGACTGAGCTGGTGGTTTTAAAGTCGAACTGAACCCATTGTCATGTGCATATGAGTCTGTTTCAGACTGAAAACATAGTTTGTCTAAGATGACAGGTTGAGAGGCGGGTCATAGTATCATGTCGATGATTTTATTTGACAATTCTGGGGACTGGATTGGGCTTTGGCCAATCCTGGCGTGTTCCGCCTCCAAATCGACTGGGATTCAGTGTGTTGTGGCGCTCCCCTCGGGAAGAGCCTGGTGACGGGAGGAGTGGAGCTCAGCGAGCCGCAGGCAGCCAGCTGCCTTCGTGTTGTCGAGCGGAGAGTGCAGCACATCGGCCTGGAATCTCCGAAGTGCGACCCCTGACAACCAAGCTCTCGGATGCGCGCACCATTATCGCTGCTATAAATACGATATCCCT